>NW_026138115.1:15692500-16292500 GCF_025592945.1 Manacus candei | reverse complement strand
TTAGAAAGAGTTTTAAAAATTTTGTTAAACTTAGATTAGATAGCTTTGATTGCTCCAACTGAGAAAATGCATTAATATTAGAAACAGAAGCACAATATATAGTAATATGATACTGTCTTTGCTGCATGTCCCAAGAACTACAACTCAAGTACAAGACATAAGATATTTTTAATAGTGTATTTCCAGTTGTCTCAGATTTCTCTTCTACTATTTTATTTGTAGCAGTAATGGTTGCTAAGTAACATCTGCAACATCATCTTCCTCTACTTCTAAGTGGCTTGGGTTTTTTGGGTTTTGTTTTTTTCAGTTAATCAGTCCTTTTCTTTTCCTATTAATGCTTTATTCTCCTGAAAAAAAGAAGAACATTTTGAATCTGTGTTTAACTGCAGGGTGAGCCTGGAACAAAATAAATTTTCTCAATTCTTCAATTTGTTCATATAGAAGTCACAATTTAATTTATATTTCAGTTGGTACGCCTTTGTTTATAACTGACACAGTTGATATCTGCTATAATGAACACATTTGATCAATAAAAACCAGGAATTACTGCTTACCAAGAGTATACTTGTTGGAATATCTTTCCACCTCTGATTTCAATCCTGAACCTAAGGGATATTTTGAAGTGGGGAGCCTGGAAACTTCAATGCATAACACCAATGGATATGAAAATTATTATTTCAGCAAAAGTAGTGACTTTGTTACATATTCATTTCCTCCTACCTCATTTCCCTGTGTCCCAAATTCATCTCTCTTTTATTTCATGGATAGTGATGTCATGTCCTCTCCCTTTCTAACATACTCCTGTGTTCCCCAAGTACCACACCCTTTCCTCCCCAGCAGCTTAAATGATAGTCATAACTGGGTAAAACTCAGACCTATTGTTCTGTTCTAAGCCTGAAATTAGCTGACTGTTTCACATCTGAAGAAGGAATTAAATATCCCAAATACAATTTTAAACATTTATATTTTTAAATCTATTTAAAAAAAAAATACCTAAATCACACCCTAAAGGAATCCTTCGTTCATGACATTGACACTAGTACTACTGCTTCCCCTTAGAACAGATGGTGACTCCTGCATACAAGATAGGTGCCTGAATGATTGGACTACCTAAGGATAAAATGACAGCTATTATTATCATTTTGCATTATGTTCTTTTAGTAATTCAATAAGATGGTAGATTTATATTGAAAAATCATGATGTTACCTTAGGTTTTTAGCAGATGTGTGTTTGAAGGATTTGCTTCTGGAATGCAAAGAAGGGCTCTGTAAGTGAAAACTGAAGAATTTGAGGCAAAGATTAATGAGCTTTTTCTTTTTTTTATGTAAGCACATTATCCGTATTCCTGCAGAAAAGAATGCCTCACATGATGATGCAAATTATGACCTACTAGAAATAAAACAGGGTCTGTCAGGGACTGTGTGAGCTATTTTTCGATATAAACAGTGCTAAAAGACTGAGACCAAGGCCTTAGGCCTTGTTATTCCTTACAAGGCATTAGTTTCTGAGGTACTTCTAACACAACTCAATCAAAGGCCCTACCTGTTGTCTGCTAGCATTTACCACTATGAAGCCACGTGTAATTTGCCATTTGCAGCTTCATACTCTTTCCTGATGAAGATAAATTAAGTCATAATTTAGGAAAGATGGAGAAAGATTTGTTCTCTTTTATGAGAGCAAGTATTTTCTGAATGATATCTGAGGATGACCTTTCAAAACATGCAGCTGCTATCTATCTGAAACATGCATCAAATTAATGTGTTCTCTTTTCCTGTCTGTAAGACATGTATTATGAAGCATTACATCATTGATATGTAATGAAAAAAGAGAAGTCTGTCATCACTGAACATCTGGAAATGCAGTGATGATGGAGTGCAGCTGTTTCCTTTCATGTGAAGTGTGATACACAACTACACAGAGGTATTTACTTCAAAATCCTTTACTTATGAAATAGTGTGCCAGGAATGTGCATTTCCACTTCATCCTACACAGAGCATTCAGAACTATATAAAACACACAAAGTTATACATACAATATTACTCATGTAAGTTTGCAATGTATGAAGTTTCATCCCTTAATGATTACCTGAGAGCAGTTTATCTTAGTTTATTATGAATCACTAATAAATTTAGTCAGAGAATTTTGAAGCTGAATTCAATACTGATAAATAATTGGCATGAAATAGATCAAATACATTCTTTTTACCATTTTTAATACTTTCTCATGTTCTTTAGAGCACTGTTTATTTAAATCTGTCCTTTTCCAATTTACTTTTCATAGAGCAGAACAGGCTAGAATCTGAAGTGGAAATTTTTCTCTGTATTCGGTATTGCTTCTCTCTTATGCAGAGCATTTAAATTAAAATTCAGAATAAAAATCTGTAGACAAAGAGATTTCCTTACTAAACCTCATCTTTTTATTCAATCTGGTCATCCCGCCAAATGCCAGTTCTGCATAATTTTTATAATGCCTCCGAATACCAGACAAATAATCACATTCTAGTCTCACAGAATATGGTCTTATCTAAATAGTTTTCTATTTTCCTTTTGAACATATCCTTATCAAGCTTCTAGGGAGTTTATTAATGCCTACGGTTTATCCCACCACATACTCTTGGCTTTTGCATGATAAATCAATGAAATTCAATAGCATTTACTCAAAGTCTCATCTACACAGTTCCTGTTACTTTTCTAAGTATTCTCTATAAAGCTGTATTCTTTAAATGAAACATCAAACATCTCCACAAATCCGCTTTTTTTTTTTTTTTTAAGGAAAAATAAAAAAGTGCAAGAAGATGTTTAATTTCCTGAAACAGAGAATAGTTTACATTTCTTGATTAAAAAGATTAGTTACTATGGACATTTCCTCAATTAGAAAAACAATGACTGGTCCCTGAGATGAGCTGTTACCTCTTGTAGACAGAGCAGTCCAGACAGGCATAGCGACTGGACGGAGCAGAACTGCACTAGACCATTTCCCTTCCATTACTGCCATCTTTAATACTTCCTATGAATTCTTCCCACATAATTACAGACACAATATAAGAAGAACAGTTATACCAACTCTCTACATAGTCAACTGAGAAAGCATCAAATCAAAGGAGATCATTCAGTGCTTTAATGGCATAAATTGCTCCTTGTTCCTATCTTTTGAGGATTAGCTTTGAGTTTATTTTTGTGCTTCACGCTGAGCAGGATCGAGCTGGTCCTTTGGCTTCAGGGCATAGTGGAGCTGATACTTCAACAGAGATGTTTCCTTAGCTCTTGTAATGATTCAACCCTTTTTTGCTGTATCACTGGTTTGAACAATCAGGAACAGATTACAGAATTTGAGTATAATACACATCCAAATACCAATAGTAAAGAGACTTAATTGAATAAGATTTTAAAAAATAGATTAGTTCCACATTATCTTCTGTCTTAATGTCTAATATTAGATAATTAAAATAGAAACAAGATGTTTCTAAAATCTCCCAGAAAGTACAAGCTGTGAAGGTGTTATAAGTGGAAACACCATTTTCCAGTTACTTTTCCCCACAATATGGCATCATCAGTCTTGCAAAACTGTAACTAGAAAAACAAACACTCAGATGTCCTCCACAGATATATTAACGAATTTATGCATTTTCTGTTAAGTCCTGTTTTAGCAGTAACAAGAAGAGATCAAGTTTATCTTCTATAAAGGGAAAGTTATTGTACTATAAAATGAATGGCCTCATTTTTCACTATCCTAAATTTTGTACAGATTTTGTCTGTATAAAACACTTAAGATACTATTTTAATTTTAGATCTTGACAATGCTACAACTCCCTGCCCTTTGTCTGTGAAATTGCATAATCCTGTTTGAAAGCTCCGATGGAGTCACTTTCTTTGATCCCTTCCTGCTATCTTCACCTCCCATTTTCAGAGTAATTCTACATGAGCGTAATTGTAAATGGAGTTTTTCTCCATCTCTATATAAGTGATGTAGCAGTGTGTTAATTTTAATACCCCAAAATATTAGTAAAAAAATAACACATTAGCAACAATAAATGGATATGGTTAAACCAGTGACAAATTACTTTCCAAATTCAGTCAGTATTTCAACTCTGCATTTGTTCTTAAAAAATCTAAAATTCAGAATTAAATTTTAAGGCATTTAAATTTCTTTATCGCTTTGACTTTTTTTAGTATTTGCTAAACCAACTCCAAAGACAGTACTAAAAGAGATTCTTTGATAGAGTTGCACAAACCATATGTTTTGTTTCCCTTCTATCCCTTCACAAAGGCAAAAAATTTGTGTCTGGGAAAACTTTTACAGATATTCTGTATTCATTTATAACAAAAGGATTCTGAGAGGTAAATTTCATTCATTATTAATGTTATTGCAACTAGAATGCTAGGATTATTGTTACATGATGTCTTGGATTGATAATATGTAGAGACACTTCTAAGTCACAGCTTTGCATTTTATATTTTTAGTATATCCAGTTTAATTTTATAAACCTATGAGACTACTTGATTTTAATGAGATTGATGAAGCAATAATAAAAATTTAATGTTCACAAAACATAGGTTTGCTGTGGACCATTCCCAAAGACAATAAACAAGCGACATTCTTACATCAAATTTGGACATATCAACAATGACAGCAGGTACACTTCACGGAATTCTTTTTGGCACTTTTGTGATACGGGTCATAATAATCACTCATTATGCCAGAAGGGCAATATATTACTCTCTGGGATGAAGGAAAACAGTGCAGTGTACATGTGATAGTTCATACAAACAATCAGAACACCAAGCCTTTCATCATCCATTTGAAGCCTGAGGAAATAACATTTCTGAGAAACTACATTCTGTTTTCTATAAATATATACAGTATATTTCTAAATGACATTAAAATTAAATGAATGGAAATTTGAAACTGAAGCAAAGAACCCAGCCTGATTTTCACTGCATTTCATGATAGTGGCACAGATGATGGGATTGTAGAAGTACAGTGAGCATACCGGCAAATGCTGCACAAGATGCATTAGGGTAAGCAGTTCTTATATTAATCTTGCAGCATATTTATGTTTCATATTTCTGTGAATATTCAATACCAGGTGGTTTTTTTTTAATATAGAAATTTACAAAATCAAAGAAGAGTTAAAAAATTAAGCCAAAAATTTTATTTCCATTTGACAACGACATTTCCATCTTTATTGAATGGAGACATGTGCTTTTACATGTCTTCTGGAATTTCAGAAGCTTCCAGAGTACCAGCTGTATGCTGGCAGATCATAAAGATGAGCCCAATACCACTATTACTAATGTGGCAAACAATGGATAACAGCATGCACGCTAACTCCTGGAGAAAGTAACAATGAAACTCTTCTGAAAACATCCATACCTCTGCATTATCCAACTTTCGTTATTCACCACATTTAGGATTTTGAGTCATACCTGTCTTAAGATTAATATGAAATGATTCAATTCTGATTGTAAAGTATTGTATTGGTGCACACTTCAAAACATTTTTATTAAACTTATGCTGAATGTTGTCTTCTGCTTCTAATCATCTATCTTTAAATATGTGTGGCAAACTTTGCAACTAGTATACTTAGGTTTAAAAAAAATTAAAATTTTCAGTGGAAACAAGTCCTAGAAAACTACAAAACAATATTGTAAGGGAATTCATTAACTACATTAAAGGTCAAATAGTAGTCTCAATTAATATGGCTGGAATTCCCTTCAGCAAATCCACTGTCAGTTATGTGAGAAGGTTGCTGTCAAGAAATCTTTCGTTATAAAGGTAAAATTTTGGAGGTATGAGAACTACAAGTGCTCAGATATGATATTGAGCACATACATGTAAAGGACAGATTTAAAAAAGCTTATGATGTTTATGACAGCTGTTTGGTGATACCAGTATATTCACATAAACTACATCTATCAAAATCCATGCATTTTTTCTGCTTTTTTAGAGGCATGAACGCATGAATTTATTCTTCCATCAATATTTGCCTTTTTTTTGATATATGCTGCTCATGTGTTTCTCCAAGGAAAAAGGTGACTTTTGTGTGCAGAAAATAGTTTGGAATTCAGACTTTTGTAACAGCTGATGTTCATATAATGAAGGGAGGGTGTTAGAGTCCAATACACTCTAACTGTCCTCTCAGTGGCCAGGAAGGCCACTCTCAAGCCAGTTCAAGCCCATTTTTATACCCTATGTAGGGCAGAATCACTAATTCCCTCCCTCCATGCTGGTCTGACTACCTCAGAGAGATATTAATATCTCTTAATGAACTCAGGTAGAAACACATCATCACCTTATCTATTCAACTGTCGATAGGTATTGAAAATTAAGGTCATGTTCCAGTGCCCCTTTGCAGGGAAATAAAGTCAGCTTTTTTGCAACAGCTGTGATCAGACATCCTGCATTATTCCCTGAGCTCACACCACATCATACTTGTCCACCTCCTCTGAGCTTTCCTCCATTTAAGAAATTTATTCAGTGATTCACATTCCACCACTAGGGGTGTACTCCGTCATAGAGGAGGGGGGCCAGTAGTGTTTACATATGCATCTACCAAAAATTAAATGAATTATCACATTTTTAACCAAAGTTTTTGGGAATTATGAAGTTATAGCTTTAAATAAAGTGTTGCAAATTAAATTCTCATTTTTCCGTATCTATGACGATTAATCAATATAAAATATACCAACCACACCACAGTATGGTGAAAGATTTTAAAATAATTCAGTTGGATTAAAAAAAATTCTTCATTGAATTATTATGGAAATGAAACAAAATAATTTCAAAGTGAGAGAAACACTTATTTTCAACTAAGTCACTGTATTGATGAAGCAGAAAACAGTCAGTTCTACAGGTAACAGAAATAATAAGTCTTGAATTCATGAGAAAGAATACATTTGAATTCTGCTACATTGGACATTGTGGTGGAAAATCCACACTGTGAATGTTGAGGTAGGAAGATTTTTCTCAAAATGTTTAAGATATCTCTTAGTATATTTTTCAGAAATTATTAGAAAAATAGGTCCAGCTCCTCCTGTTATGTGAAAATACACAGATATACATAATCATTTAAGTACCTTCTTAGTTGTTCTTAAAAATTATTATGGCAGGAAATATCAACAAAAATGTAATTTTATTTTGCTATAAAAAGTCTTAGAGCTTTTGAGTAAATATTAAAGCTGGCTGATAATTAATATTTTTTTCTAATTCCTTAAGGAATGCAATAGTGGTTACTTTCAATTATTTGAAAATTTTAATTAATAATTTGCTTAATTAATGCCTTAAGATTGGAGAAATTAGTTTTTTTACACTTCACTGCGCATTAGAACTAAATCTTTCATTCTTTAAAATGAAACAAAACCTCTTCAGAACAAAATTTATCTAAGGAGCTGTTCATTTTGTTAGTCTTTTTGATTTACCATTCCTGAAAATGTAGAACATCATGATCTGCCCCTCCCTCTCATCTATCCAAACTACACCTGTCTAATCATTAAGAGGGCTTTTCCATTTCCTCTGAAAACAATAAAATTCACTGTATTCATTTATGACAATATTTAGATTAACGTTTCCTACAACAATCTGAATTTCACTAGACTTGTACAAGGAACATGCACTCTAAAAATTCTACAACAATGAACTCCTTGTTACACAAAATTCTTCAGAAACCATGATGGAGGTGTAAATCCTACACTGCATAAATAAATGGCCTTATGATGGAGCAATTGCTTCTCCAGCTGCAGGTAAATAACTGATCATCAACAGCTGTAAAGGCATATTAAGTGTCTGCTCAAAGAGATGTAAAAGTTTGTTTTATGACAAATTCTTTGTATCAAATAGCTAAGATTCTGTGTCCTTGTTTTACACAGAAAAATATTCTGGATTAGAGCAAAAAGAATGGGAAACAGATGAGGGGAAACCTTTCTTCTTCCCTATAAGACAATAATGCTCAAGCTTGAAGGTAGGATTCTGGATTATTATATACAGGAACTAAAATGTCTCGGTGTGGTCCTGAAAGTAAGGATTTTTATTACCCTTTAAAATGGATGAAGTAGACATCCTAAAAGGTTATAGCAGAAGTGGGATATTAACTGAAGTGCTTACAAATGAATGTAGGAAATTTCCATTAAAAGATAGAGGCTGATCAATGAATATAAGAGCAAGATGTGGCTTTACAGAAGCAGAAAGAAAGCAACAACAAGTACAGCTGTTGATTCTACTATTCCAAAAATAGCAATGTTTGTCACTGAACTACTGGCTCTAAAGGTCAGCACTAAGAGGAAAAAGCAAAACTCCAGCTACTGCTAGTCAGTTCAACACTGGTAGCTGAACACCTTGTTCCAGGGCACAATGTTGGCCTGATTTGAAGCTCATATATAGGCTGTTAATACACGAGGCCATGTTGTGGAAGGGAAATTAGTATTTCAGTGATTCAGTGATTAGCTGAAAATTTACCAAGCCCCTGAAAATAAGAGAATGCAACTCCTTAGAAGCAGAAAAATAGATTATTTTTTCTGGTTCTATGCAGAAATACCAAAAAGACAGGGTTTTTTTTATAGACTTTTGGAGAAGTCTGAAGCCCTTACAGAGTAAGTTAATATTGGTTGAGTAACTCATATTTGATTTTTCAGATGTCTTGCAATTATTACTGTGAACTCTTGGCAGCATTCACTTACTAGGAATAAATCGTACTTGATCCATTATTCATTTGTAAAATAGAGAACCTTCAACTGAGTGTGGAGATGAGATACAAATTTCTTCTCACCACCTAAGATGTAGGAAAGAAGACTTTCTTCACTTCCTATCTTCAGGTACATTGCTCTAATTGCTGTAAATGAAAACATGAATTTTGGTGATTACTATCTTCCTGATAAAAATGAAAAAGAGTTTGTGCCTCACCTATTAAACTTTTAGAACAATTATATAAGCCTGTAAAGGACACTCTTCTTATTTCATTCTAAACTCATTGAATGATGTGTAATCACTCTCAGAACCAAATAAAGTCCATCTATTTCAATCTTTAACCTAGAAAATGTAATTTCAATAGTCATGTCTTTCTATGATGCTGGTAGAAAGAATAAAAATAGACTTTATATAATAGACAGTAGCAAATGAACTTATACTTTGTAGTAAAGGTTTACCCTCTGTAGCTTGGAAGGATAAAAAGGTGAATCATTATGGGACAGTAAAATATACTCTGAAAATATTAGTTACAAAGTGCACTATAAAAGCATTCATTCAAGAAGATGAGAAAAAAACTGTCATAATTAAAATGTCATAAAATTTGCAGAGGCCAGTATTTCTTTGTGTTAGAGGCTATGAACGTAATGATTATGCAGTTATAGTGCTGGAATAGCTGCATGAAATATTTTTATTTCACATGACTGTTTTCGGTCTCTGTGCTGATTTCAACTTGTCTTCCAAAAGAGCAGTCATTCTCAGTCATTTTGAGGCAGGCAAGTGAATCAAAAGGTCAATCTAATTAAAAAGGAAGAGAACTTCAGCCTACAGAGAAAAGGGTCCAGTAAATGCCAAAGGAGTTTGTATCAGACAAGTGCAAAGTAAACAGTCCAAAACAATGAAAAAAATCCACATTGATGTAAAATATATAGAAACAAAAGTATGTGACCTTTTCCTACATTGTAAATAAATAGTCTTGTCTACATAACAGAGAAGTATTTTTTATTTAATATAAGGAATACAGGCTTCAATTAGGTAGTTAGAAAACTACCATTTTATCAGAGACTCAGATTATAGTCTATTTTAATAAACACTTTGAGGTGTGAGGGAATTAAAATGAAACCCCTTTTGAAGTCATTTTCCCTCCAAAAGACATACTTAATGAGTTTAATATCAATGTGAGTCATCTATCATTTCAAAAGGCTCAGAGAAAAGATACAATTTTAGTGTATAACTGTGACTCAGTTGAACTCACAAAGCAGGAGATTTAAACCTCTGTGGCCTTTGTAACTCCTTCAGTCAAACAAGAATTTACTAATGAAAATCACACTTACTCTGCATTCTTTTGAGTCTGGATTATGGATTGGAAAGAAGTCAGAAATTAATTTCAGACTGGGTTTTCAAAAATAATTAATAAATCATACAGAAAAGCACACCAGAGAAGCAACTCACAAACTCATCAGAAAAGTAATCACAAGCTGTTTCCCACTCTAGAGAATCTTTGTTTTGCAGCATGACCCCATCCTTCAGCCATTTTAATTGTTGACAAAACTTTGGGTTTAGAAACTCTGCTTCCATCTTCCAGTGTAAAATTTTCATAAAATAGGAGTATACTGGATTCCAGCTTCTATAATAGAAGCATGCATGTAAAGCACAAACGCTTAATGCAGAAACAGTGTAATACTGTGACTGGGAGTGCTTCTCTTTGGTTTTCAGTTGTCTTTTCCCAAAGTCATAGTGCATTAACAAGTTGCACATGGCCTAAGTGGCATTGGTGCCTGATTCTTTAACAGATGTTTTGCAAATTAGCTGTATCTTTCTCAGGAGGCAGTAGAAACATCAGTCACAACTCAGCCTTCTTTAGATTCTTCTGAATAACAATCATATGAAAATAGCATTGAGGGATTTCACTGACCAATGTCTCAGTGGTTTCAAAGCAAATTCTCATTTTAAAAAATTTAACTTGTTTGTATGTCATGTATGAATAAAAAGAGTTTTGTTTTAAAGGAATTTCTGAACTCATTCATCTTGGATTTTAGAAGTGAATCCTTGGTGCATGTCTTTTCACACCAATACTAAATTGTCTCCCTGTACGTATGTGCAAAAGGAACTATCTATAATGAATAAGTGTAACAGGAAGAATTTTGGGCCCTGAAATTAAGGTTTCATTAATGATTGCATGGATAATATCACACCTGAATCAAATTTCTTTGCATATTTTTTCCTCTGCAACTTTTATAAATTACATGTCAATTAGGTTTTTTCTTATTTTATTTTTTTTAGTAAGTTCCCCCATTTTTCTTATGTAGTTCTGATGATGGATCAACAGTCATAGCAATATATTTATTATTAATAGATAGTAATTGTTTTAGTATAACACAATGTCTTTTGCACTATTTGAATTTTACACAAATAATAATCCAGTCTACAATACATGTTAATGTAACATGTATTTTCTAATGTTTAAAAAAATTTTTTTGTTCTTTGAGGAAAACACAAAATAGAAAGATCAAACTGCTTTTGGAAATTCAGTTGTCAGTGGGTATTCCATACTTTCCATAAACTGAAACTCAGGCAGCAAAGCAGAATAATTATATTTTGTTAGTCTAGAGTTTATTCTGATGTTTGCAACAAACTGTAATAATATCTTCATTTTCTGTAATAAGAGATAAATACTATACAAACCTATTGGCCAACTGTTACATTGAATCACAGAGGCGGCTGCATTTCCATAGTTCATGTAGATTTGAAATGCTGCACACGTAGATTCTTTTCCACAGTTGCCAGTTCTCTTAGGATAAAACTCATTTCCCTGCAATATAATGAAGAATTCAGAAAATTCAGGTTTCTCCATAACAATAAGACTGCTCCTTAATGTTGCTATACTACATCAGCTATGCCTTCTTTCTGCATCGGTGGAGAGACCCTTAAATCTAATCTAAGGAGGTACCCAATCAATTACTTTGAATTCTGTATTGCATATGCGTATATATTACTGTGGATTTCCAGCACTTTAAAGTATTTGTGCAATCTATTGCTAAAACACTCGACAAGTTATCAGACCATAAGCTGAATACCAATGATGTTGATTTGATTCTTTCTTAGGTGCATAAGGGTTTAACATTGCTCTTCAGAATTTCAGAGTACCAGAAACACACACTAATTGACCTTTCTATTCAGTGAGATTTAAATTAAGAATATTTTATTAATCTACTGGAATAACAAAACAAAATGAATAAGCAATGATAAAATTATGTTTATTTGATGAGTTAGGTTATTTCACAGCCTGGATTGAATGACATAAATGTATAGGTTTTTGTGCACAAAATGTCACAACCTGTAATTGAATTCTATTTTTGGATGTCCCTATTGGCTGGAGTATGAGTTTTAAATTATATGACGGAAAAATCTAAATTGGATTTTTAACAGTATCCATAGAAAAAAATAGTTCATATATGTCCATACAAGTTTGACAGTGGTAAAACTCTCAAGGTATAGCTATATGGAAGAATGCCATACTGTTCAGAGGTACTCAAGCTACTTCCAAACAGACTACGTCGGGAACTGGAAACTGTAGATTCATGGGATTATACCTCAATTACTTAATTCTGCTGAGAAGCCATACAAGTTAGCTACAGAGAAACACTGTAGTAATACAGGACCCTGGATCCAAATCCAAAGGAGTACCACTGTCTGGGTCTGTATACAGTCACACAGATATAACTCCAGACATGGCTACTATCTGTCATCTTTCCTGTCCTTCAGCCTCAACTGATTCCTGAAACTGCTCCATTTTTCTCATTCCTGTTTCTTTTCCAAGAATGTGTGTACATTGGAGGCAGATTTCACAACCTTCTTCACATTCCTGATGGCAAGGGACATCTCAGGAGCAGGCAGAAAATAGGGAGCAAAATAGTATTAGGCAGTATAGTGAATATAATTTTTAGAGCAACGCCCACTACAATGAATTATTTGACTATCTTCATTACAAACCAATTCAGTCATGTTTAGTACTGTTTGAACATTTTTAAAACAGCATCACAAAGTAAAGGGATTATCAATGCATGCTATTTTTTAGCACTTCAGATCAAACACTTGACATATTTTTCAGTATTTTCACCATTTCATACAGGAGAGAAACAAAGGGATACATCTGCTGAAAGCATCTCATTAATTTCAGGAAAGGTTACCCCACACTCACCGCAAGCCAGTTCAACCACTGTGTCCTAGTTCCACATCTTTTCATTACACCAGCTAGTCCTGAACTCCAGCCATCCTCCTGGTGCTCTGTCCCCTGCCCAAAGCTGTTAATTCCCCTGAAGGGAATAAGGGATTGACAGAATCTGCCAGAAATGTGAAGGTAGTTTCTCTTTCTTTTGTAACCTCTGAGTAGTTCAAAGAAAATCTGCTGCACTGACCAGAAGCAAACATTCGTTTGTACGTGATATGGTTGGTTGACTCCAGCAGATTAATAGCTCAAGCTATGCATAGCAGTCACAGTTCAGGTACCAAACCGAAACATGACTTGACCCTAATCTTTACTTGAAAAGTAAATATTCTGGTTTGTGATAGTTTTAGTAAGTCTTTCTGAGCAAATGTACATTTTATATTATTTAAAATTCTAAATCCAAGGCTTAATTTCTTTTATGGTTAGAAAGTACGCTTCTATTAATACCTAAACTGAATCTTTTAATCTGCAAATTGAGCTGATTATGTCTGTCCTCAGTGGATATAGTGAAAAAAAATCCTGGTTTTACTTTTTTTAATATGCAAAAACCAAACTGTTTGGAATCAATAGATATATTGATTTGTATTTCATCACATGCTCAACATATTCTTGAAGCATTAATTGCAACCGAAGAACTACAGAAAGAAGCAAAGTTACCAACAGGGAGATATATCAAACCATACATATTTGAAAATTCATATTAAGTCCCCTGCAGTCCCTTTTATTTGGAGGTTTTGGTTTTGATTGTTTTGGTGTTTTATTTTTCACAAGGAAAGTATTTTATTTGCTTCAATTTTTATTTGTGGGTCATGTTCTTCTCTTATCACTGTTAGTCTTTCTAATTATTTCACTTAAGCCACAGGCCATGACTAAAATTGTATCCTACAATTTACATATCACATTCCTCTTAATATGCCTTCCAATACATTTTGACTATTCTGAGTGTTCATTCAACCGTATTTTTCAGTTCAATAATTTTTTTTATAATCCCAGACCTCCCAGAATATTCCCTTTATCTCAGTTGGTTACCTATTATTTCACTTTTACATAGAATCATAAAATGGCTTGGGTTGAGAGGGACCTTAAAGATCATCTAGTTCTGACCCCATCCACCATGGGCAGGGACACAGCCCAGTAGATCAGGTTACTCAGGGCTCCATTCAACCTGGCCTTCAACACTTCCAAGGATAGGCCATCCATTTCTTTGGGAAATCTGTTCCACTGTCTCACCATCCTCACAATAAACAATTTCTTCCTAACATCAAAACTAAATCTCTCCTCTTCAAGTTTAAAACATTCTCCTTAATCCTCTCACTATCTGCCCTTGTAAAAAGAGCCTTTTTTTTAAAAGCTCTCTTTAGTACTGGAAGATGGTATTACGTGTCCCTGGAGCTTTCTCTTCTCCATGCTGAAAAACCCCAACTCTCTCAGACTGTCTGCATTGGAGAGGTGCTCCAGCCCTCTGATCATTTTCCTGGCCCTCCTCTGGACCCAGTCTAACAAATTCCATATCTTTCCCGTGAAAGATTCGGTTCAATTCATAACTATAGTATAAATGAAGTCCAGAACTAATCATCAGAACATTTTAATAAGTCCTAAATATGAAATAAAGTGGGGAAAATTAGGCAATATATTCAAATTTTTTTCTTTATCTGAAAAGGCAACTGTCTTTCAGAGCATAGGGAAGCCATAAGTATCATATACTTTTATTATGGTAATGCTTTAGAGATACTTCCACTTTCCACTTAAAATTCTTATAGGTATCACTATGTAAATAAAAAGCCCATTTATTATGAGATTCCCAAAAGCTATATTCACAACATGTTGAGCAAAGTTAAAAAACATAGTCATTATTTATATCATTCATTGTAACACCTAATTTGTGATTAGTGTTTGACTGAAGGCTCTAAAAGCATTAGTTTTTTCTTAAACTGGAACAGTTAATCTGGGAAGTGCTCTACATATTATATTGATAAAGTATATATAGTATATATAAATACCTCTACCCATATAATAGAATATTTTCAGTTAGAAGGCATCTACAACTATCATATAGTCCAATTACCTGACCAATTCGTGGCTGACCAAAAGTTAAAGCATATTTTTAAGTGATTGTCCAAATGCCTCTTAAATACTGACAGGCTCAGGGCATCAACTACCTCTCAAGGAAGCCCGTTCCAGTGTTCACCACCTTCTCTGTAGAAATACTTTTCTTAATGTCATCTGAACCTCCCCTGATGCAACTTTGAGCCACTCCCAGGAATGGGAAACTACAGGAAGAAGAATGAAAGTCAACTTTGCTTTAGCTCTAGATTTAAGAAATCTCAATTCTACTCCATACCATTTTATTCTACCATGTTATTATCCTAGGAAACTTTTTTGATAATTTGTTCTATTTTTTTCCCTTCCCAGACATAAAGTCTGAGGCAAAAAACTACAGAAATTAAATGTATGAAGTTCAGGCAAAATAATTTTCACCCAATTGAAAGTTGGTAATGAATATGAAATCTTAAATGAGGAGGACAGAAATTGTGCTTAACAACATATATAAAATCCTGGCTTAGAGGAAAAAGTCCATTTTTATCAAAAGAGATCTCTGAGACTGGAGAAGTAGAATCCGAGGACATTAGTCATTTCTTAATTGTGTCTGTTACGCAGTACCTTAGGAAAGCTGATGCAGTGGTATCACAGCAATGACATTTTATATATTACGGCAGTCTGAATAACCAGTAGTCTGCTCAGTAAAATATTGTGTCACTAATTTTATTTTTAGACTATTCCATAAGTTTTAAAATCACTTTTTAAAAAGCATAATTCTATCCATGTCTGTTCTTTGCTGGGAAATAATATTTTCTATACATCGATCCTACATTGCTCACACCTCCTTTGGTAAAATGAGACAACATAAGATGCTCACTGAAGTGCACCACGTGTTTTTGCTTCCACAAAATATAGTGGCCACAGATCCTCACATGGTATTGGTCTGAATCTCTATGTGCAGTCACTCACTCACAGAAATGCATTTTCTATCAGACTATTTATTACAACCATTAACTCTGAAATAGTTTGTTTCAGGTTCTTTTACAGATTCACATGCCATCACATAATTTTGTGTATATATCGTGGGCCCTCATTAACCCTTCTGAAATGGTAACCCATAATCTAAATAGCTTACCTTGTCTCATTTTTAGAAAACAGAAGGATTAAAACATTTGGAAGAAGACAATTTTCTCTGGATTTGTCTTTAATGTGAAAACAGAGGAACCAAAACAGATTTCACTGGAAAATATGTCTCGAATTCTGTGGGCAGCATTCCAATGAAATAATAAAATTTGTTTCTTACTGTTTCCAAAAGGCTATGGAAGAAACCGAGTGAATAAGCCTTCCTGATGAAACTCATAGGCCTACTATGTTCAAATATTACCACAGGTACACCATGAACAAGAAGAAATGCAATTATATGTTAATGTGACTTAGGTAGCATTCAGTACTCGCAGTAAATCCTCACTCCCTGAAAGAAAACAATTAATGAAATTAAACTTTATAACATGAAACTTTATAGTCTAGTATATAGACTTTGTAATAGGTCGTTTTCAGAATCCTTGTGTTTATATATTATATGATCTCAGGTTGCCTAAGATATATTGTCTTGAATTAGTACTAGCTTTAAATCCATAAAACTTAGGGATCTCATGGCATTTTGCTTCTCCTTTACTGTCTTCATGTAAGAATTTCTACAGCAGCAGTAGCAGTTTGAGACTTGTTTTAATGTGTTGAAAATGTTCTAATAGAGCTAATTTCTCCTACAGAAGAAAGGAAGTCCAGAAATAAACAGTTTTGCAGTAAATTTATCTTTGGATTTTTTTGTTTTATCAGAAAGATACCTTTGTTGTACACTTCTTAGCATCTTTGCTGTCATTAATAACTCTATACTGATTTCTATGCTATTTAATTATCCACTCTGGCTTAAAACATAATCTGCGTTAAACCAGCTGTGCAACCTTGAAAGAACACCATTTCAACAGTACATTGATAAAAACAGAGCAAGCAAGCTATTAATTTTAATAGGAGCCCTCCCTTCTGACTATAGCCTGGACACCATCTCAGAGCCGTATTCATTTATCGTCAAGAAGTAGCATCCCTGGTGAACTCATTATAGCAATAGATTCCATTCATCGCCTGACACTGTAACTACTTGTATGACCATCCTGGGCCAATACAGTCACCTTCAAGGTGTCAGTTTCCCTACTAATATGGTGGAATGACTTGTGGAAACACTGATAAGTAGCAGAAAAAAACGCATGTGGTAAATTATGAGGAAGCTTAATATAATTTCAAAATTGTTTGTCAACAGAAATCTGCAAGGAGACAATTATAGTTTAATGGTGCAAGAGTTTTAATCACTCCATCCTGTCAGTTATGAGTTCTGGTCAGAAACCTTAACTGCTAAAAAAGTCAGAAACTAATAACTGCATATATCCCCTGTTCTCCTAAGCTGCCAGAATATAAAGCAGAAGTCTTAAACTCAGAGTTGTTGTTCAGTGGGCTACACCTACTGATGTTGCACTAAGGACAAGAAAAATGTTCAAAATTATAGCATTTTCCTATTCACTATATTTGTTGGACACAAATAGAGACCATTCAGGTGGATGCTTTACTATCTCAAGCTCATGTTCCTTACCAGAGTGACTTACCACATATGTGCACAAAGAACTGATGTCAGAGGTACCAATGCAATCAAAACTTCCCTTTACTACCCCCTACAACCACTATATCGGTGCCATGAGCAGTATGCACTATGAATTCTCTAAATTTAGTAACCTGCTAGGCCTGCTATACATCAGTGAAGAGTTTATGGAGTCGTGATCATGACAGTTTATTCTTCATTATGGTGAGCAGCGAAATTAGAGAAACAGTGCTGGTAAATTTACAGAACCTATACTTGGTTCACTTTGTGTGGTGGAAATACCGTAGTCACCTTATTTAGGAACAATGGCACTTTCAGGCTCTCATCCCAGTGAGGGATTGCAACCACTTGGATAGCTGGGAAAGCAATATAGCTGGCTTAGGCAATTCAGGACACTCCTGGAATGCATCTGGACTCCTGGTCCAGGTATTGGACAAACCAACTGGAGGAGAAGCGTTACTGGTCCTTGTGCTCACCAATAGAAAGGAGCTCTTTAGAGAGGTTAAGATCAGAGGCAGCCTGGGCTGTATTGACCATGTAATGGTTGAGTTTGTGATCTCGAGGAACCTGGGCCTGATGAGGAACAAAGTCAGGACCCTGACATTTGAAAGAGCAAACTCCTAACTCTTGAAGGAGTGGGTGAAGGAAATCTGCTGTGAAACTGTCCTTAGGGACAGAGGAACTGACCAGAGCTTCTCTTCTCTTCGAGTACAAGAGCTCTCCATCCTTGTGTGTAGGAAATCAAGCAGAGCAGGCCAAAAACTGGCATACCTGATCACGGATCTGTTCCTCACACATGAGTAAGAAGGAAATACACAGTCAGTGGAAGCAGGCATAGGTGACCCAGGGAGAGTACAGGGATACAGTCTGGATGTGCAGGGATGGGACTAGGAAAACCAAGGCAAAGATGGAAAGGGGCTTGGCATGTAAGTATGTAAGATCAAGGATAAGAAAAGTCACTGATAAATGAGAAGGGAGAACTGATGGCAACAGATATAAAGAACACTGATGTACTCAATAAATTCTTTGCCTCAGATTTCACTGGCAATCAGGCCTCCTATGTCTCTCAAGTTCCTGAACTTCTAGGTGGGGGTTGGGGAAGCAAAGTCAGTTACACCAGAGAAGGGCCAAGAAAATGATCAGAGGGCTGGAGCACCTCTCCAATGAAGAAAGACTGAGTGAGTTGGGGTTTTTCAGCATGGAGAAGAGAAAGCTCCAGGGACACGTAATACCATCTTCCAGTACTAAAGAGAGCTTTTAAAAAAAGGGAGAGGAACTTTTTACAAGGGTAGATAGTGAGAGGATTAAGGAGAATGTTTTAAACTTGAAGAGGAGAGATTTAGTTTTGATGTTAGGAAGAAATTGTTTATTGTGAGGATGGTGAGACAGGGGAACAGGTTTTCCAAAGAAGTGGATGGCCTATCCTTGGAAGTGTTGAAGGCCAGGTTGGATGGAGCCCTGATCTACTGGGCTGTGTCCCTGCCCATGGTGGATGGGGTCAGAACTAGATGATCTTTAAGGTCCCTCTCAACCTAAGCCATTCTATGATTAAATTAGATAGGAATATAAATCTTATTTTGCCACTTTTGTTAACGTACTCATGCGCATTCATTTCTAATAGAAGAGTGAGGAAAAGCTTTACTAGTCCTATAAAATTTTTGTAATTTCAGACATATGTTAGAAGGCTGTTTATTTAAAGCTTAACCGGAAAGAACGTTGTCCTCCTGCAAAGATAACTAAGAAAAAAATTCTGACCCTTACAAGTCTCTTATAAACTCCTGTATTAATATACTACACCTTTTCACTCTGAACTTCTTAGCTACCTTGAATTCTGACTGTATGTGTAGCCAGAGGAGCTAAGAAAAAAGTTTACAATACTCTGATAAAAACTAAGAGTGATCTCTAAGCTAAGTGGGCTTGAATACATTAAGGAGTGTGATGCTGTAACTGTACTCTGAATCAAACTATGTGCAAAATACAATAGTGAATATTTTTTATAAAAATCACAAACATTACTTAGGCATTTTCCCCATCTACCTTGGTACAACTGCCTTTTCCTGCCTGTTTCCCCACTTCATAAAAAATATTACTCTTCCTAAGGTTGTGTAATTGACCTTATAGATGGCTTAAATTCAATTGTCATCCTTAAAGTATTTCGGAATAACTCATTTTCAAATCAGTGGAGGTACTTTCAGTCTCAGCTAGGCTGACACAGAAATACAGTGATTTCCTATGGCTAATTTTGATGTGATCTGTTTATGAGATATAATGAAATGGCTGCTAACATAAACGCAGGTAAGTATGTAAGACCACGGGCTCCAAGCTACAAGCTCACCGAAGGAGTTTTACCTTAAAAATATGCAAGGCTCCAAAAATTTGCCCACCAAATTTATTAGAAGAGTCTTCAGTTCTTCTAAAACCTTAAGAGAGAGCACAAAGGAGAAATGCCAAAGGTACTTTACTGATAAACTTTAGAAAATAAAGGAACTTGGCAAAAGTTTAAAGGGTAACATTCTATCAAAATAAAGCATTCCACAAAGCACTGACCTAGCACATGCTAACCACTTAGCAAAATCCAATCCATCCAGTCTCAAGATACCCAAAATAAGAAAGGAGATTAGAAGCAAAGAAAGAGAAAGAAAAAGATAAAATTATAGCTACCACTAGAGTCCTGTGCAAGTCCAGCTTCCACATGTCCAGGTGGCAGGGTTCATACCACATGGAGAGTACATGTTGCTCCTTTCACTTGCTCTGTTCCCCCCCGCTCCTCCCCCAGGCAGGACTTCAGGCCCACTGTCCACTCTCGAGCTCTGGGGTGGGGGGCAGTGCTCCCGGTGTGGCAGCCATTCAGGGGGTGGGTCAGGGGCTCAATGGGGTGTGGTGTGGGGCAGTGCTCCTGGTGTGCCAGTGACTGACAGCTGCTCCAGGGCTGCCCAAGGAGGCTCCAGGGGCTGGAGTGTGGGACAGGGCATCGCCTCATCTTTGTAAAATTCGATCTGTCCCTTTCCCACCCACTCATACACTCAAGTTGGTCTGAGCCAATAATTAATAGAATAATCCAGTGTCTCACAAATGTCCTCAGGCTGAAAACTGTAAGCAACTAGAACAGTTGTGTTCCTAGCCAAACAACATTACACATTCCCTGATGACATACCTTTTTATGTTCCTATTATCATGTAGATTGATACATTACAGGAAAAGTGACAACAAAATACAGAAAATTCATTGTTCTTGGCACATTTTTGAAGGGTTGTTCTCAATGGTATCTATTTTTCTGGAATATCCCAATCCAAAAAATTTTAGAGATTAACTGGAAGGTAACAAGTGATCTTTCCTTTTGGAATGATCCAAAAGGATCCATTGCAGCTAGAGTTAGCTGGAGTACTTATGGATCTCATCTTACTTTTTTTTGTGCTAGGCATACCCCCAAAATATTTTATACGAAAAAAGTTTACATCAGTTTGAAGAGATTCAAGTTTTTTGTCTCTATCCCCAAGTAAGACAAAGAGGTTTTGTCCCATTTTATAAAAAATAGCTAATATGTTGATGCAACAAAACCAACACTCCTCAGCTGTTCAGTACCTCCGCTCACCCCAACCAATTCCCACTGACTGCTTGGTGTTACTAGAGCTTTATGTTGTGTGCTGTGGGTCAGACTCTGAACTGGACTGAAGTGGTTTAGTTCCAGAGACTTATCTTAAGCTACAATATTTTATGTTAACTCAATATTGGCCCCTATTATCATTTAATAGTACACCATTTTTAGATGCTGGAGACACTTCACTTTGCTGTATACCTGACTTTATGTCCAAATTGTGCTGATGGCTATAACAACACTACTTCCTTGTCCTGTCTCATTACCAGCAAAGTAGTAGATTATATCAACTTAACAACATTTTAACCATCTATATTTACATTTTTTTCATTTATTAAATATGCTTTGAAATTTAATAAACCACAACAACAAATTAAGAGATGGGTAAAATATACAGGTTACTGGGATTTCTTTCATGCCTAATGGAAATTTATATTTCAAAGTTGTCATCACTTGTAATTTTTTTTTTTTACTTCTTCTTAAGAAATATAATAGAAAGTAGACAAAGAAATAATTCTAGTGAAAAATTATGTGCTCTAGGTTAGGCATGTCCTTTGACAGCCAAGTTCATCACATTTTCTGTGCTGTTAATAAATATCATTGCATACTTATTACTTTCCAGTCATTATGTCTTTTCTGTAAACTGCATTTAAGTTGCTGAAAAAGATTTAGTTTTAAGCTTGCAGTAAAATGGATTGTGCATATAGATGCTTGAACAGCAATGTTTGCAGAAATATAACAACTTCATGTAAAACTGTATTAATGTCATACATCTGCATTACATAACATAGCTTAAATTCAGATTTCATTTGGGTCAAAAAAATGTTTTCCTTTCTTAGGTGCACTTAATTATTGCATGGTTTTCTCAGCCGTGGAAGTACCTGCTTTGGTTTTGTGCCTTGAAAATAAAATGAAAACTAAATAAAGAGGAAAACTGCAGGATAGTATGAAAATTGGATGCTGCAAAAACAGAAAATGGTGATTAAAGATAAAATAGTAGTCAAATTAATTGTCTGTGAGCTGTGTAATCATTTCTAAACTTCATCCATTAAAGAAAAAACTAAGTAAAGAAGTTTCTAAACTTACTTTTAATTGATTTTACTTACAAAATTTTAATGAATACAGGCAATAAAGAGAAAGGAGATTTTAAGATTTCTAACAGAAGTTTTCCAATACTATTGGAAAATATTTCAGTAGTACTGTCATAAAGGGAAAATTACTGAATTAAAAGGCTGTGTGGACAAGAGTATCCTAAGGACTACTGAGATAAAATACTTAACTTCATAGGTAGAGACTTAGAGGGAAATAATAAAAATCATTTTTTTTTTATTTTCATCTTTATTTTTTAGAGCAGGTAAAAATGCTTTTCAAAGAAGGAAACCACTCTAAAAATATATTTTAATAAACGTAAATTTTTTGCTTATTTGATGAGATATTGTTAATTCACCATCCATTAAAAGTTTGAACTGTTCCCCAGTAAATTTAGTTCTTAGTAAGAATCCTGTTCACTTGATCTATATAATTTCATCTCTTAATGGGATACAGATTAAGTAATTCAAGCAATTGATTGTTGCTATACAGCACTGAAAGAAATAAAATATTTTTGAAAGAGGATCCTAAAATTTAAATTGTACTGGATTACACTTTTACCTTCCTGAGGAAGATCAAAACTTAAGAGAGATCTGCAATCTTTCTCACTAGAGATGATTTCATATAGTTTTAAGGCAACAGCTAAGTAAAACCTTGCAACTATTAAGTAATTGTCTGGCACTAACTAAAAAGTTCCAGCATGAGCTACTCCTTTGTTGCTATTAAGGTTTTCTTTGCTAACCTTTTGCTTTTGCAAATATCCTTTTATGTTGGTAGCTTTCAGGAATAATGTCTCCAGTTTGGTCAATGAATTACTTTGTCCAAACTACTCTGAGTAAATTTCTGTTTTAATCAGTAATATTTGCAATATTTTTTCACCTACACTAGTAGTTGTTTGTACTTTTCAGAAATTTCTCAGTAAAAGAGATTAATCTTTACTGTACAAGAAAATTCCTAGTCTAAAATTACAGTGTTTCACAGCCATTGAATGCCACAAAGAGCAAGACAAATGAACAAGAGAATGAAAATGATGCCAAAACTTCACTATAGATAGAAATGCCTTAGCATTCTTAGTGTAGATGTATGATAAATTCTCCGTAATGAATCATCAACATGAATGCACTGGAATATTTTAGGTGGTCAACAGTATTTCCTCCTCAGCAATGCCACAGGATCACAGAATCACAGAATCAACCAGGTTGGAAAACACCTCTGAGATAATCAAGTCCAACCCAAGACCCAACACCAGTGCCTGTCAACTAGACCATGGCACTACATCCAACCTCTTCTTAAATACCTCCAGGGATGATGACTTCACAACCTTCCTGGGCAACCCATTCCAATGTCTGATCACTCTCTCTGTAAAGAATGTCTTTCTAATGTTTAACCTAAATCTCCCCTGGCACAGCTTAGGACCGTGGCCTCTTGTCCTACTGTTGGTTGCCTGGGAGAAGAGACCGACACCCTCCTCACTCCAGTCTCCTTTCAGGTAATTGTAGAGAGTGATGAGGTCTCCCTGAGCCTCCTCTTCTCCAGGCTAAACAGCCCAGCTCCCTCACCCACTCCTCATAGGGCCTGTGCTCCAGCCCCTTCACCAGCCTTGTTGCTCTTTGGACACTCTCCAGCACCTCAGTGTCCTTCCTAAACTGAGAGGCCCACAACTGAACACAGGACTCAAGGTGTGGCATAACTAGTGCTGAGTAGGGGGAGAATCACTGCCCTGATCCTGCTGGCCACACTATTCCTGATACAGGCCAGGATGCCACTGGCCTTCTTGGCTACCTGGGCACACTGCTGGCTCATGTTCAGCTTCCTGTCGATTAGAACCCCCAGGTCCCTTTCTGCCTGGTCACTCTCCTGCCACTCTGCCCCCAGCCTGTAGTGCTGCAAGGGGTTGTTGTGGCCAAAGTGCAGAACCTGGCACTTGGTCTTGTTAAACATCATATCATTGCATTCAGCCCATTTATCCAACCTGTCCAAGCTGCAGAGCCCTCCTACCCTCCAGCAGATTGACACTCTCCCCCAGATCGATGTCATCTTCAAGTTTGCTGATGGTGGACTCAGTCCCTTCGTCCAGATCATCAATAAAGATATTTAACAGGACTGGGCCCAACACTGATCCCTGGGGGACACCACTGGTGACTGTCGACTGGATGCAGCACCGTTCACCACCACTCTCTGGGCCCAGCCCTCCAGCCAGTTCTTAACTCAGCACAGGGTGCCCCTGTCCAAACTGTGGGCTGCCGGCTTTTCTAGGAGTATGCTGAGGGAGATGGTTTCAAAGGCTTTGCTGAAGTCCAGGTAGACACATCCACAGCCTTCCCCTCATCCACCAGGTGGGTACATGGTCGTAAAAGGAGATCAGATTGGTCAGGACCTGCCCCTCCTAAACCTGTGTTGGCTGGGTCTGATCCCCTGTCCATCCTGTAGGTACCATGTGATCTCACTTAGGATGATCTGTTCTATAACCTTGCCAGGCACTGAGGTCAGGCTGATAGGCCTGTAGTTTTCCAGGTCTTCCTCCTGGCCCTTCCTGTGGATGGGCATCACATTAGCCAGTTTTCGATCATCTGGGACCTCCCCAGTGAGCCAGGACTGGTGATAAATGATAGAGTGGTTTGACGAGCTCTTCCACCAGCCCCCTCATCACCCTAGGGTGGATCCCATCTGGTCCCATAGACCTCTGAGGATCCAAGTGGCTCAGCAGGTCACTAACTTCTTCCTCCTGGATAACAGGGGGCCTATTCGGCTCCTCATCACTGCCTACCAGCCCAGGAAGCCAACTGTCCTGTCTTCTTGCTGAAAACTGAGGCAAAGAAGGTGTTAAGTTCCTCAGCCTTATCCTTGTCTTTGGTAACTATATTCCCCTCCATGTCCAACAAAGAATGGAGGTTTTCCTTTTGCTATTGATATATTTATAAAAACACTTTTTGCTGTCCTTAACAGAAATGGGCAGATTAAGTTAAAATTGTGCTTTTACCTCTCTAATTTTCTTTCATGACCTAACTACATTCCTAAACACTTCATGAGTTGCCTGCCCTTTTCTCCAAAGGTGATAGACTCTCTTTTTTCCCCTAATTTCTTGCAAAATCTCTCTGTTCAGCCAGACCAGTTGTATTCCCCATCGGAACATATTTCTTGAAGTATGTTCATCCTTCCTGGACCCCCTGTTTTTTAAGGGCTGTTTCCCAACATACTCTCCAAACCAATCTCCTGAATAGGCCAAAGTCTGCCCTCCAGAAGTCCAGGGTAGAGGTGTTGTTAATGCTCTTCCTTACTTCATCGGGCATTGAAAACTCTATCATTTCATGGTCACTGTGCCCCAGAGAGCCTCCAACCACCACATCTCCCACCAGCCCTTCTCTATTTGTAAACAGCAGGTCTAATGGGGCCCCAGCCCTGGTAGGTTCATTTATCAGCTGGAGCAGGAAATTATCCTTCATACTCTCTAGGAATCTCCTAGATTGCCTCTTCGCTGTATTGAGTTCCCTGCAGATATCCAGCAGGTTAAAGTCACCCACAGGAACAAGGACTGGTGATTTTGAAACCTCTACCAGCTGCCTGTAAAATAATTGATCACCCTGTTCATCCTGGTTGGGTGGTCTATAACAGGCTGCCACAAGGATGCTGGCCTTGTTGGCCTTCCCCCTGATTCTGACCCATAAGCACTCAACCTTATCATCACTGACCTTGAGCTTTAGAGAGTCAAGAGAATCTCTAACATATAGAGTCACACACACTCCCCCAATTCTACAAGAAGTAACATTATATCAGGTTGCTGGAAAAATTATTGCTGATAATTAATCAGAATATACTAGTACTTAAGAGGTTTAGTTATGAACATGTGTCTAATCAATAAATGAAAATAAGTCACTCTGTTTTGATCATGCATGGTATCTTCTGATAGGCAACCGGTACTTGCTCCCAAAAGTAGTAAATTTTTGCCTGTATATAAGGGCCAGTGGCTGTATTTACTGTCCTTTTTGAAAACAAACACTCCATCAGTCAAATTGAAGCATCACATAAACATTTTACACTGTTGTTCCATCAAATCAGTATTTTCAAAGCACCACAGAGGCATGTTTGACCAACTGAAAGAGACTTACATTATTGCAAAGATTCTGATTGAAATTTTGGCCCTACTGAAATCAGTGAGAGTTTTGAGACCAATGTGGTTATTATTTCATCATAGTCCAGGATGCCTGGCTGCAGAAAATGAAAACTAGAAGAGCAAACTTATAATACCAAGCTTTGTAAATGAAATGTTGAGTCACCCTTAACTACCTATAATGCACAGAATGCTACTATAATGATAGCACTTTGCTATGTGTTTCTCACTGTAACTGTGGCAAGACAAGGAAAGAGCTACCTTGTGCATGTACCGTTAGAGATAGGGCGCTTGAACATATATTTGGTTTTCCCTCATACTGTGCCATTCCTATTCCTGTTTTTTTTTGTTAAATCAGCATCATTTTTTTTTTTAATTGCAAAGTGAAATAGATGTTACTTTAATTTTAAATTAAGACTTTATGTACTAAAGAGGTGGTACAGGTATTTTCAGGATTATTCCCAAGCATATTAGCTATTTTGTTTATGCAAATAAAAATGCCAAATGCAAATTCACTTCCAACGGGCCATGTGCAATGTCAGGGTCTCTGCTGTCCACTCAAATGCCATAGAATACATCTGACTTTATAATGAGTCAAACAGTTGTCTCTGTATAATCTCAATATAGCCTTCTGTTAGGTATCTGTTTCCAAATTTTACAACACTGTAGTAGAGGTTATGTGCTTTTGTGGCTAAAATCCAGTTGAAGATGTACTTGCTCTGAAATCTCTCACATTTTGTCAAAAATTTTGGCAAGCAGTTGCCTTCATATCCTTTGCAGTGAAAATGTTTGACCTTACAGGGTCCAAATGGCTTATTGCCTAGTTTTGATCTACTTTATACACTAATGGGGAAGAGATCAAAACCAGATGACAGACATCGAGGCAAACGGCCAGTGGCAGAATGGTAGGCCTGTAGGCAGAAAACTAAAATAAACCTGCCAAGTATTATTTATCTCAAGGGAAAACTACCTCAAGCTGAGTGCTTTTATGATGAACTTCTAACTGGTTACCGAGAACCACCAACAAAATGTATTTTGAAATTTGACAGCTTGAACCTTATTCCTCTTCTAAAATGGATTTTCTTGCATTGATTTTAGAAAGAAATGCAGAAGAACCATGGTTTGATAGCAGCACATAAAGGCAGACAGATCTCTAGAAAATACAAACATGACTGTATAAAGAATATGGTAATAAAAAGAAGTAACTTTTCCATCTTTTTCTTCAAGCAAGGACAGTGTTAAGCAATTTCGGTCTCATAGTACTTTAATCTCATAGATTGGTAGTGTGTCTGCCGGATTATTCTCTCCAATGTAACCTCAAGCAAAAGGATTTAACTACAGATGTAGCAAAGGGAAAAGTATTAAACCCCAAACTTAGAAAGAAAATATCTTTTTCTTAATGAAAATAAATTGAAGTAGGCTACATTTCTGCTCTGTAATTATCACCTCTACCAGAAAACAACTTTTATACTCAGAATAACAACTAACAGAAAGGCTATACAAAATTAATATCTTAGTAAACAAACATTATTTTTGTAATTAAAAGTCACAATTTAGTCACCACAAATTACACTTTTCCTTTAAGTATGGAAGGTTGTATTTCTTAACTCTTCAATATCCTTAAACATTTCACATTTACATGCTGAAGACTAAAACACCTACGGAAAGAGAAACCTCAACAACACATTGCTGTATTTTTTGTTGTTTTACTAACAGAAACAAGAAGCAGAGCATAGCACACAAAACACAACCAAAGTACCTTGACTCAGGTATTCAGAAAAAAAAAAAAAAGGGAAAGGGATGAATCAGACAATTAGGTGGGATTAAACTAAATTTATATTTTCCAACTTTTTTCTCCACAATTTGGTATACAAATTACAATTACATATGAACTAATTACAATGCCAAATTACAATTACATATTACCTCAGACAAATGTGTAGCTGACAGTCCTATAATCCTTGGGTTGTTTAGAGATCCTGCTTCAGGGTTAAGGGTAAGAGAATTATTTCACATGGATCTGGAGATCTCAGTCCCTACCCCAGATTTCATTGTCCATAAGTCTTTAAAATGCTGTCCCTAATCAGAGACTACAGTCCCCAAAACTGCTCTCAGACCTTGTTTTGGTGAAGATTGACCCTTGGTAATCCAGCTGTATGATTTACTGACTCAGATGAAAACTAATTTTCAGCAAATAATAACGTCTAATATCAACAGGGTAACTTGAAGACTCTTAAAAGCACCTTGCAGAGTTGGAATGTTGTAGAAACAGTAATCTTTATAGTCTGCTTTGGATGTCCAATCCTATACAGAAACACTACTGAAGTTCCTGATATTCCAGTTTTAATTTTGTTTAAAACATTGCTATTTCAATAATATATATTGTTTCTTTCTTTACAAAGAAAAAGCTTATTTTATTTCTAACTTTGTGACTGTGTGACTGCTAGATAAGTTTTAGTTTCCTTCTTCTGTATTTTCTTCCCTTTTCTGTCCATTTCAAAACAATAAATTGTGTAGTTTAGGAATATCTGAACATGTCCTGAATTGGAATGAGGGTATAGTCACAGGGAAGAGATACACCAACATCACTTGCTTAAATTGAGACTTTCACCAAAACTGGAGAGAAAAAATTCAAGTACTGCTTAATGGCCCTGGATTGTGCCATGTAGACCTGCTCTTGATGAAAGACAGTAAATCTATTCAAAGGCCTACTGAAAATATAGTGACTACATTAAGATAAACATCTGGAAGGAAAGGTGATTTATGTATGAATCTCTGATTTAGTTGTCCTGAACTTAGCTTTACTGGAGTGGTAAAGGGGAAATGTTACACTTGCCAATTACAGGATACATAAACCATTTGGCTACAAAACATGAACTACAAAACATGCCATTGACTCTTCAGGTGGTAGAAAGAGCTGGCTAGGACTGGACTTATTTTGCATTTAAAACTTCCACACAGTTGTACAGTTGTGCTGATTAAAATAAATTGTGACAAGTTGGTCTAAAAATAACTCTCATCTCCTTGAACAAATTTTCAAAATTTTTCATTTGGAGACATTTAAACAAAATATTTCTATTTTTAAATGTATTATGGTGGTTTTTTACTTTGAAAACTGCTGCATAGTTTCCTTATGGCTATTGAAAGTTCTTTCAAAAAATAATGTGATTCTCTTAAAAATAGGGCTGTTTTTTCCCACCCAAGAAAATAAAAAGTTATATATGCACATTGTTTATCCAAACTTGACATAAATTCACCCTGCACATTATGTTGCTCCATCCTCTAGCTTGTATGAAGAGAATTAATTACTGGGTCACATAGTATTCCACATCACATCTGATCTCACAGATGATAAAACACTTACCTCTAATATTTTGAAATACAGTACTGCCTCCCCCGCTGTTTGTAATTGATAGTTTTGACTCCTGTGTCCAGCATTCAGCATGTTTCACCTTTCAATGAAAGAAGTGCAAGCATACCCCTTTTTCAAGGTAACCTTAATTTTGCCTTGAGAATGGCAACACAACAATAACAAAAAGTAAAATCTCCACAGAAAAGTAGCATCCCCTTCTAGAAAACTTTATTATAACCTATGGTAGCTGCTCCTGAAGTGTATGTAGGGAATGCCTCACTGTTTAAACTTGTGATATACACAAAACAAGTCACAGAATCATAGAATGTGTTGGGTTGGAAGACCTTAAAGATCATCTAATTCCAATCCCTCCATCATGAGTAGGGGCACCTTCCACTAGACTAGGTTACTCAGAGCCTCATTCAACCTAGCCTTGAACACTTCTAGGGACGGGGCATGCACAGTTTCTCTGGGTAACCTGTTCCAGTATCTCACCCCTTTCAGTAAAGAATTTCTTACTAACATCTAATCTGAATTTACCCTCCTTCAGCTTAAAGTTGTTCCCTCTTTCCTATCACTGCTTGCCCTTGCAAAAAGTCCCTCTCCAACCTTCTTGTATGCTCCCTTTACGTACTGGAAGGCTGCTATAAGGTCTTCTCAAAGCCTTCTCTTCTCCACACTGAAACCCAAGCAGATAGATACTCCATAGGGAAAAAAAGTTAATAGGCAGCAAGTTTCTACAGAGGAAAATTTGTGGACATATTTTATTTGTCCCTCAAAGTTTACTTTCATCTTAATACATTCTTCTATTACTTTACATTGCCTTTTTAACAATGTATTTCAATACACTGGTTACACTGATTCTTCTGATATTTAATAATGTGAAACTTGAGATAGGTTTAAGACATGAACAATTAATCAAAAATCTCAGATATTCTGTTTAGATTTGTTAACTAGATCACATGCATGTTGGATTTCCTATCAAAATGGCATTCTTTTTCTTCTCAAAAGAAAGAACATTTTTGGGTGGATAAAGATTCAATTTTATTTAATTAAAATAAAGCATTCTGCTTTTGTCAAAATATTAATTAAGATAAATTTAAATGAGAAACAAATTTGCATATGAATAAAATATGGTGTTCTCTTACAAAAAGATCCTGTAAAATATTTTAATCTTTTAAATTATATAAAAATGTATATAAAATTTATTGTCATTTAGAAAAGTAGATGGTACTAAGCATGTTGTACAAACTTGGATATGTTTGATCATAGCAAAACTGGGATACTCAGAAAGACAGATCAAGGCTCGCCAGAGATGAGAGCAAAAGCACATTTTGTTTCTCTAAGAATGGGAGTACCTTACCTATCTTGATCACAATAAGAATAAAGCCAAAAAGAGTTGCACATAGCAGAGAGTTCTGAAGACTTATTTTCTGGTGTTATTTCCACTGGATGGAGTAAAGAAGTAGAGAAATATGGGAAATCTTGGAGAGGTTCTGCTGCTGCTGGAAAAGGTTGTCTCAGAAACAGATCCTGTTCCACTCTCAGCAACCAGTCTGTCTTTCCAGAAATCTTACCACAAGGCTTACTTTTCACCATCTCTAGTAGTTTAATGGTCTCTGTGACTCTTCTTTTTCTCTATATCTATATCCCTCCTAGTTCATTTCCTGTGAAATTCCATGAGAAAATTAAAAAGCAATTCAAATTTAACCTCATTTTTTCATATATTATATATGCTGAGTATTTGCTAGCTGCACAAGAGACCAAGCTGAAACTTTTCAAGCAAAGGAATTTAGTAATGTGTAATGGTTAGCTTGTGACCTAGCCTAATCAGTCTCACTGGAAAGGTTAGATATTTGAATGTTATACACACAAGATACAGTTTATTTTATTTGGCCCCTTGCACTCCAGGGCTGCCTGCAGCAAGACAGTATGTAGACACATCTTTTTCATCTCTAACCTAATACTGTCAACTTGTAATATCTTTATAGTTAATTAACTGAAAATCTATTTTCAAGAACACTTTTTGCCCTTTTTTTTCCCTGACTTGTCATAGACTCCAAAACAGGTTTCAGAGCAGATGCCAAATCTGCAAGACTAGAAGAGTATATCAAAGGTTAAAAATTGAAGGCTATTTTGTGATATTTTTGTGTAAAAACAGGTAAAATAGAGAATGCCAGCCAGTTATGAGTCTGTCATTTCTAAAATGAGCCAGTAAAGACCGAGAAAGCTCCTAAGTGCATTTGCCCCTGAACTGTGATATCAGAGAATGATTAGAGAATCTAAGTCTGTACCTCTTTCCTTTATTTCTGACAATGAGTGTTGTTGCCCCTTAATACTATTCATTTCCTTTGGGTAGGTGAAAGAATCCTGTGAACTCCAAGATGAGTCCCTTCCAACTTGACATATTGTGATTCAGTGATTCTGTGATTATGCTAGTACAGAAACAAGCTTGGAGAACTTTTTTTAGGGATTGTAAATAAATATTCTCTTGTTTCTAGAAATTTGATATTGCTTTAAAAAAAAAAAAAGAAAGTTGTCTCTAGAATGAGAAACAAACAGTATTAATAATTACTATCTGTAGTCATCAACTTACATTTTTTTCCTTTGTACATTGATGAATGAAGTAAAAGCTTAATATATTGAAACTTGTCTTCCAGACCTTAATAATTTTCATGTTTTCCATTTTGTCCTAGCAATTCTTCTAAATCTATTCAAGTGTTATGCAACCTTTTCTCTTTGAGATGTTACTGTTTAAAATGTCCATTCTAAAACTTTTAGCTGCATCATATTAAATTATTCACTCTTATAGTTCATCTCTTCAATATGTCTTAATATTGCATCAATACTCTTATTTCTGAATTTAATTCCTGTACTTAAACACAGGAGTAAATGCAAGTATCTAAAGAGACAGAAAATATTTATTTAAATGAAGGAAATTACTGTCATTGGGAGCTACAATTACTGAGCTAAACAGAGAATTAAAATATATAATATATATGTGCAAGTACATTAAAAGATCCTCCATCTCTGGTATATTCTTTATGCAATAACATAAAGACAACTTCTTGCTCGTACATTTGTTCTCCTTTGTAGTTCTTTTTATATTGTTATGAAGAAAACAATTTCTAATCAACACTTGAGACTATACTTCAGAGTTCTGGGCGTTCCAGTTTTGTAGAGATGTTGTTCAAGTGATATCTGCTTTAGTTTTCAGATATATTTTGAATAGATGAGAAAATCTTTAAAATATGTATTGTTGTAAATATTACTTGTAACAATCAAGAATACAGTGAGAAAAGAGTCTGATGTGAAAATAGGACTACATGAAATTTGTAGTACAAACTTATATTTGCATCTGGCAACTACTCTAAGAGGGTTTTGAGAAAACACTAGGCATGGCATTAAATTGTACTAGGTGGGCCATTTATACCAGTGAATTGCAAAAAATATGTTTCCTGCTGATCATTCCAGCAAATACTTGGGCTATTTATAAGGGTTTCAAGGAAAACTGGATCCCACTGCAGGATACTACTCTCTAAAACTTAAATAAAGGGGATGACAACTATACCTTTCCTTTCCTAAAGCTCTTACCTCCCAGAATTCCATGCTAACAACTTACCTTCTTTCCTTTGTCAAACACCTGTGTGACTTAATTTCTTATTATTAACATCTTATTCTTTAGTTATACAGCACAAGAACACTCTATTTAAGACAAAAACCTATTGTTTAATTCAATGTCACAGTAGAGTTTTATAGCAGTCAGGAACTGCCTTGATAAATGGCCCTGACATTAGCGTTTTCATGATTCTACCTTCATTGTCATCGCATCATAGTGCAGAGTGCTAAAGTAAGACCACTGCTACCTACCAACAACATATTAAGTTGAAGCTCACACTATCTCTGGATCCCATAGGCACAATAAATGGAGAAAATAACACATTTACAAACTGATAAAACCCAGCAAAGCTAATAAAATCAGACACTTTATAGTTTGGCTAATAATGTCCTTTGAAGGGCATCAAATAACACATCATGTACTGCTCTGAGGGAAATCAATTTAGGTACAGCAATACTGCCTGTGAATGATGCATTTGAAAACACATGAGATACTAAACTAATCAACTCATAATGATAGAAATTTAACAATTAATGCCCCATTTTTGTTAATGTGGACGTATGCTGGTTTGATAGGAGCAGCAATTACCTATTAAATTGTTCCAATTTCAATAAGAAACTTCTTTTAAAATTCTAGAAATATTTCAGCTACTACATTCTCTTTCCTAATGTTGTGTGTATCTATTGGTAGGATATCATCATGTCACCTTAGCAAAACGGACTTTTTTTGTTATTGCCAGACAACTGCAACAATAACTACATTATTCATTTGTTCCGGCTCAAAAAATTAATACAAATCCTTTTTATTTTCTGATAGCTCATTCTAAGCAGTTATTATCAATATATGGATTGCCTTTGTTCTCATGGCGAAGTTTAAATTAATACTTCAATTCCTCTTTTCTTTTACTCTAACAGAACTGGATTTCACTGTGTTGATCATAATTACCAGGCATCAGATCTAGTCTGTGTTCAGGTTTATCTACTCTTGAACTCTGACCACATACTTCATTTTAACAACATCTAGTCTTCCAGGAGTTCAAAAATAAACTGATTTAGTAGTGCAGAAATGTGTTTCAGGGTGCCTTGAAAGGCAGTAACACTCATTTGTGCTCTGATTCTATCAGATCTGACAAACTAATCAAGATTAAGCCTGGATAGTAATAATGAAGGAAATTTCCAAGGATGAGCTAGACTAAGAAAGAAAGGTAATATTCTTCCATTTTTGTATTTATCTCAAAGATTATGAAGAGAATGTCAGCCTACTTTAGCTCAGAGACTTTTTTTTTAGTGACTTAGTGCTAAAAACTGACACCTGAAGACCTGTTGGCTGCCATTGCTAAAAAATATCACAGTATATCAAATACTTAAAAGAGATAGTATGTGTTCTTAATCCAAGATCTTACAATAGAAAGGCACAGCAGTATTTATGTAGAGCACAGTAAGTAATTTTTAAAAAGCAAACCCACAAAATTGTGTTTGTGAGCAATGTATCTGAAAATCATAAAGGGTAGGTGGTAACTTACATGAGGAACGCATTGCCTTTTCTAGGATCCTGGGCTCATATGTTGTTACCATAATCAAGCAATGTCTTCAGATCTATCAGCTACAGTTTAATCTCATTTCATGAGAAATGATGGTCACTGTTATGAACTCATGCAAAATTGCTAAAATTTCCTTACACATACACAATAAAAATACATTATAGTGAGACTGAACAAATAACTCCTTGTTTTCCTTTATATTAGGTTACTTATAAGTAATCAGGTGTTCTTATTTTCAGGTAAAGTATAGTCCTAACACTCAATTAGCTGTGCTGTGTGTTCATATTCAGCAATTGCATCTTTGCATATCTGAGTTATGTGAAATGACCCTTATTTATAGGAAATATGATACCTTCTTAAGAAAACTAAAATATACATACATACACATATACATGAACTAATAGAAACAAAGCTCTTTGAAGAACATCATGAAACAATACCCTATGCGTGGTAGAAGGTTTTCCATGGGATTTCCTGCAGTGCCAAGGAAATATTTGGTATTGAATAGAACAGACCCAAGGACAGCATCAGCATTCATTGGTAGGTCAAATTAGTAATAAGTCAGACAAAACCTTACCACAGCTTTAAAGAATTGTCTTTGGGTGGACTTATCTGAATTGTCATATTTAAATATGACTGTGCCTCCAATACATCTACTGGAACTTTTAAATAAACATTTCTTGACTAATAAGAGATCTTCCAAGAATCAAAACAGACCCAGTACAATGCTTCATACATTTTCTTTTTAATGAAATAAAAAAAAAAAAAAAAGAAAAGAAAAAATATGACAAACTGTTTCTTAATCATGAGGTCTTTTCACCTTTTTTCACCCTTTGAACTCTTATGAATTCTTCCTACATATCAGGCACTAGCACATCTACCATAACTAAGCAGTTGGATTTGTCACATGAATTAAATCATTCTGGCACGTTTTTATGAGATCACAGCATGTCTTGTTTTACCAGAAAGACTGCTGCATGCTCTATGATTGTGTACTTTCTAGGTCAATGTATTTCTTATAGAGCTGATCAAAGACTGACTGACATGCCTTGGAAGAGAAGAATAAGCATTTCAGGAAGTGCTATTATCCCATCTAAACATATGCCTGTTACAGTCTCAGTCATCCCAATTAAATGCTCGTGTATGCTGTATTAATGTCTGATATGATATAATGTAAACAGTCATTCATTTTTGCAGTGGTGTATATATCCTCTAATTAAGGACAGAAAATAACATTTGTGCAAAATAGAAGCTAAGAAATTTTATTCTGTACCTAGGTAACTGACCATTTAAAAATCTTTTCATTTTAACTCTAAATGATCACTATTTCTTCTCATGTACAGTGAAGAGCCAGGAAAGCTAGACCCAATCTCAATCCTTCAAGAAGAGAAAACTTTTAAGATTTAACATATTAGCGTCACCTTCTTTTTTCCCAGCCTGTGAAATGATGATAGCCATATAATCTCATGGTTTCTTCTAGGGCTTTTTGTAACAAGTTACAGTGTACCTTTACATGTGGGCAAAGTAACAACATATATGAAAATACATTACCTTCCTCTTTTCTTTCTGCAATAGCCATTGCCTTTTCTTCTACACCTTTTTAACCTCCCTTTTGTTCTATGGGCATCAGTTACCTTTCTGAGATAATCTGAATGATGCAGTTACCTTTTTTTATATATGTTAGGTAGATAGAAAAATAATAAATACTTATATCCATAGATACAATCAATAACAAAGTCTAAATGACAGTTAGCTTAACAATTGCCTATAACCTGTGTTTAACTATTTTTTCATGACCAAAAAAAAAAAAAAGGATGAAGGTCTTAATGGAATACAAAAAACTTTTATTACCAAAGTTCTTATGCTGTCACAGCTCCAAAAAGATGACAACTAATTAAATACTAAATATCTAGAACACTTCTTTTCAGAAGTACCCAGCAGTGCTTGTTACAGTTCAGAGGAAATAATTCAATTTTCCATTAATCCTTATTTTTGCAACATCTTTTTTGAACCATATGTTCAATATTTTACCTCCTAGAGCATTTCATGTACTATGTGGAGAAAAGCAACACAAGACAACCACAAACTTCTAAAACAAAAAATTAATCTTTCAGAAAAGTGAAAAGAGATTAATTTCCTGGAAACTTCTGCAAATTATTCTTTTTTACGTTTTTTTTCTCTTTTTTTTTTCAGGTTCTGTGCTTGCCACATGTATTCTAACAATAACAAGGACCTACCTTTTGTACAAAATTTCTGACTTGCTACAGACAGGGGTTGTTATCTGTGGTTCCTGATATCAACAATGGCTGTTTAACAAGTGAATGTGACTTACTGGCCTCAATGATCTTCAAGTATTCTAATATTATAAGTTCACTGTCACTTCTAATTTATCCTGCCTGTTTCTTTGGATCTTTCTTCAATAAATCCAATAATTATTATGGGGCTTAATGGCATCCTTATTCTGACTTGTGCTCAGTATATTTTAGTGTGCCAATGTAGGTTACTACTTAGCAGCTGGTTTTAGTTTCACCTGTCTGTGTCAGCTCTCTCTGTGTCACCTGTGTTTCAACACACCTTTGTTTTTTGCCTTTTTTCATTGTGTTTTGTGCCAAAATAACATTGAATCTAGGCCTGCTCACCTATTCCTAGTGAATGTAATCCTGTTCTGTTGTTCCAGTCTTCTACCTAAGCATTTCCATACACTTTCTCTTTTTCCAAGCAGCAGAAGTTAATATCTCATGAGAACCTTTTGTGTCAGTAGGTACAGATTTACTGAGCAGGATAAGCAGGCTTCATTTACCCTCAACTATAACTTTTCTTAGGATTTTAAAGTCAACTTGCATATTAACAGCAGAACGTTTAGATATCAAGTACAAGGACATGAAGCAGCCTTCAGTTGTCCTTATCCACACTCTGGAAATGCAGGGACATGAGCTATCACACTGACATTCCTCTTCCCATCAAGTAGCATAATGTTATGAGGACATAACTTCTGCTTGTGCTGTCATCAGTGTTTCATCTGCTTCTGTTTCATCCCTTTAGCTATAGTGAAACATTGACAGAGAAATGGTTCTCTTGTCTATTTTGCCATTGTTATCAATGCTTCAGCAGCTAGTGTTACCAAATAGCTATTTCTATGTCTCTGCAGGTAGAGACACAGGAAGAATTAATATTCAGTTTCCTACATGTCTATGACTTCTTAATTTGCTCAGCAGTATGCAGAATAAAGTTTAAACAATGTGCATTGTTTGTTAGGAGTATGTTATCTATGACATAATTGTAAAATTACTTTAACCTGGAAAATTCTTGCTTGAATGTCCTCCAGAAATTCTAACTTTAAGAAATCATTAACAAGGACTTTCTTCTGTAATATTTTCTGGTTTCAATTGTGATTCTTTTTGTCTATAAAATCCCTTGTTGTTGATATTTGTGCATAGCTACATTCCTGGTTTATATTCTGCCATGAAGATTTTTTTACTGAGCATTGACAAAAAACATTCCTTTAAGTGCATCCATGACACAGTTCTGCCTTGTAATATGTAAAGTATCTTTCTTTTATTTAGCACAACCAGGTTATTGTCCTGTCACTGAAATTTGGGTTATACATCAGGTCTCATGAGGTTTTAAGTAGGTAATATCAGTATGTCTCTTTTACTTGAGATGAACTCCAGAATCTGACTGTTTTCTTGTGTCAAGTTGTCTTTGTTCAGTGTTTTGTCAGACTGAGCTCATTCTTACATTAGAAATACATCTGTATTACAATCCTTTTTGAGTTCTTTTGAGTAAAATTCATGCTATATTGTAGAAAACTGAATATGATTTAAGGACATGGCCTTTCATGTTATTATTACAGTATACCAGGCTACTAACTCCTGAAGAAACTGTTTCCTCATAGCATAGATGGATGTACTCAGCTGGTAAAAAAACTGGCCGAATGGCCAGACTCAGAGAGTGGTGGCAAATGGAGTTAAATCCAGCTGGTCACAAGTGGTATCCCCCAGGGCTCAGTATCAGGGCCAGACCTGTCTAATATTTTTATCAGTTATCTGGATGAGGGGACCAAGTGCACTCTCAGTCGGTTTGCATACAACATCAAGTTGGGTGGGAGTGTTGATCTGCTGGAAGGCTTTGCAGAGGAATCTGGACAGGCTGAATCAATGGGCCAAGGCCAATGGTATGAGATTCAACAAGGCCAAGTACTGGGTACTGCAACTGGGTCACAACAACCCCATGTCCTGTTACAGGCTGGGGGAAGAGTGTCTGGAAAGCTGCCTATTGGAAAAGGACCTGGGGTTGCTGGCCAACAGCCAGCTGAACATGAGCCAACAGTGCATCCAGGGGGCATCCTGGTTTGTATCAGCAATAGTGTGGCCAGCAGGACCTGGGGAGTGATTGTCTCTCTCTACTTAGCAATGATGACAGTGGACCTTGAATCCTGTGTTCAGTTTTTGGCCCCTCACACATTGAGAGAAAGACATTGAGGTGCTAGAGCATGTCCAGAGAAGGGTAAAAAAGATGGTGAGGGGTCAGGAGCACAAGTGTTATGAGGAGCAGATGAGGGAGCTGGGGTTGTTTAGCCCAGAGAAAAGAATGCTCAGAGAGGACCTTATTACTCTCTACAACTACCTAAAAGGAGGTTGTAGTGGGGTGGAGATTGGCCTCTTCTCCCAAGTAACCAGGGATAGGACAAGAGGAAGCACCCTCAAGTTGCATCAAGGGAGTGTAGATTAGGTCTTAGGAAAAATGCCTTCAGTAGAAGGGTTTACAAACACTGCAACAGACTTCCCAGGGAGGTAGTGGAGTCACAATCCCTGGGGGTGTTTAAAAGGTGTGTGGATGTAGCATTTAAGGATATGGTTTAATGGGGCTTGGCAGTGTTAGGTTTACAGTTGGACTTGATGATCTTTGAGGTCTTTTCCAACCTAAATGATTCTATGATTCTGTCTCCTTTTATTTTCAGCTAATATATTATGATCGCCTAACCTATCATCACAAAGGTGAATAGATTAATAAATATGTAGTATGAAGAGATTAATTCCATTTATTACTCTATTACCGTACACAATGATTTATTCTTGTGTTCATTTTATATCAGTTGATCAAGAAGTCTTCAACTTTTGTTATTTTTTCCTCTTAAGATACTGGAAACAACCAGTTGGGTGACTCAGTCCAGGCTGGATGTCAGATCAGCAACTCTCTTGCTTCCTCTCAGAGAGAAAATAAAATAGAAAGCTTGTCTCTTGAGATAACAACAGGAAGAACACTCACCAGTTACCATACAAGAAAAACAGAATTGACTTTTGGAATGTCAATTTAATGTTTTGGTAATTAACAGTATAGTAGATTATTTAGAAAGAAGACAAAACTGAAAACCTTCCTCCTACCACCCACTTCTTCCCAAGCTCAGCTTCACTCCCTCATTCCCAATTGTTCTACCTCCTCTTCATCTTCAGTGGTGCTGGGTTATGGAGAATGGTGGTTGCAGTCAGTTCATAACACCACATCTCTGATGCTCCTTCCTCTTTTCCCCTGCTCCAACATGTCCCCCCTCTTCCCCCCACCCCACGATACAAGCCTCCATTAACTTCACCAACTTCTGTCCTTCCCATGGGCTGCAGTTCTTCAAGAGTGGCTCCATCATGGGTCCTTTCCATAGGATGCAGTCTTTCAGGAACTGAATGCTCTGGAGTAGGTCCCCCATGGACCACAGTTCTGATAAAAAAATATGATTCTATGTGGGCTTCTCCATGGTCTGTAGTTTCTTCCAGAAGTCTGATTCAGAGTGGGATCACCGAGATGTGCAACTTCCTTCAGGGTACATCCATGTGCTGCAGCACAGGTTTCTCCATGGGCTGCAGTGTAGATATCTTACCTGACACAGTCCTATACAGGCTAAAGGCAGACAACCAGCTTCACCATGGTCATCTCCTCAGGTTGCAGAGGAATTTCTTTTCCAGGGCCTGAAGCACTTCCTTCTCCTCCTGCCTCCCTGACCTTGGTGTCTGCAGGGTTGTTTCATTTTTTTTCTCACTCCTCCCTCTTGCAGCTGCTACAAAGTGTTTTTTACCCTTTCTCAAATCTGTTTTCACAGAAGTACCACTAGCTGTATTGATAGGCTCAGTTTTGGCCAGCAATGGGTACAGTTTGGAGGCAAGTGGAATTCACTTGTCCAAGACAGGCTCTCTTCTTACAGAGGTCACTCTTGCAGCCCTCCCTGCTATCAAAATCTTGCCACATAACTCAAATACAACCAGTTTCCAAAAAAGTAAGGAAATTGAGGAACTTCCTTGATCAAGAAGACATTTCATCTTTACTTAAATTAATCAGTCAGTAAAATAATAATTTCTGCTTCAGTGTGAGCTTTTAATTTCTGAGAACAAGAGAAGTCCAGCTCTTAAAAGATCACATAATGCAGTCTAATATTTCATTGAATGGGCTAAAGGACAAATGTAAATCAAGGCTCTTATGCTATTCTCATCTAATTAGGCAGTTATTCAGAGTATGATACTGCTTTATCAGGCAGTGACCTTTGATACAATAGGATCAAAGTGTTGGAAGGGATTAAATTCTTCTCCTGAAGTTAATTTATAATTTTTACTACTATTGTTTTTGAGAGGAACCCTATTTATGCTTTTCTTTCTGTTCCACACTGTGATCATGAACATTTTCCTTGAGATCAGTGCTTTATTCTGCCTGCACTCTTTTAGATTGCTTCAGTTTCTACCATCTTTCCTACCATCATGCTTTCAATTCATAACTCACAAATTGGACTTATTTACATTCCTGTTTCCGTCTCGGCTCTTCTTGTGGACTGGTCTTGACCTACATGTCAATAACATTTATGTGCCTACTAAAATCTCTGTGATAAGTCAGATAAATCTGTTATAAAAACTGGTCTCCTCCACAGAGATTTGAGTTCCTTATATACACTTTTAGTTTAAAAAATAATAGCTTTTTGCTACTATTTCTCCCCCTCTTTTTTTCTTCACTTTACAACATCAAGGTTTGACCTGATCTGCTAGTAGTTCTTAAAAATACCAAGTTATTATTGGACAGTTTCCAATCATCTGACCTCTGTCAGCTGCTTAAAAGGTCATGAGATTATGGCTGTATAAATGTTTTGATGTTACCAGTGGGGATCCAAAGAGCTCTGTTTCTCAAATAATGCCCATATCTGTACCGGATTTCCTCTGGAAAATGACAGTGAATATCACTTGCAATTCTCTCTCTTGGTTGTAATCTGCAATATAAGTAATGTGTCTTTATTAGAGTGACAGGTCTCATCAGATATTTTGCATGCTAGAATCTAGCACCAAGTGAAGCAGTGAGGAGGCTTGGAGCATGTCCCAAAACTGTGAAGAGCACATATATTTCACTCCTTGTTCAGTTGGCAACAGCCTATGTGAAGTCATTTGTGCATTCATTTTAAATTATAATGTCATGCTAAATGAAACAGTACCTAGTTAAGTTCTTAAGAAATTTATTTTAAAATTAGTCTGATCCCTTTTGGACAACTACCTGGTTCATAAATCTAGCATCATCTCTTTGTCAAATGTCTCATATTCTCTAGGATCAATAATTGAAATATATCTTGCAACAGGGACTTGGGACCCTGTCTTCAAAGATCCTTAGATTCTCTCTCAGTTCCAATACTACAAAGTACCCTTAGCTTTTGAGCTAAGGCTTCTTAGTTAAGTAAGGTATGAGTGATGTATTGACCTTGTCTTTTTTTTTTTTATACTCAAATCAAAAACCCAGAAACAGATATGTGAAAAGTGATATAATTCTGGTCTTTACCATCTAGTACATTAATAGAATGGAGATGGTTTGAAGAACTAGCATTTCTACTGACTGTATTGTGTTTGGTCATTTAGGTTTTATTTGGTGAACAGGATGCAAAATGAACTTGAACTTTTGATTCCTAGAAGGTAGACATTAATAAGCAACAGGAAATAAATTGTTTTTTCATTTCTTTGAGTTCTAGTCTGTATTTTCTAATGATATGTCAGACAAAATAAACCATGTGCAATTTTAATTTTATGCAAACAAAAGAATATATCAGGCATAGCTGTTGGTTTGTCCTTTAACGTTACGTGATGTTCAGCAGCAGGACATATTCTTGCACAAAGTAAAAAAAGCATTAAAGACTAGCCAAGGTGCCCTGAGGTTGCCTTGCATCCTTAATGTTCATACTGTTAAACAGTATGATAAAGTTTATGTTCCATCAATGTGTGATGGAAGTGGTTTTTTTTGTTCATGCCTGAAGAACAGGCAATAAATAGAAGAGACATAGTGTGTGAAGCAGATCCCATCCAGATGTACCCTGATGTCCTTTTTCTGCACTGTGCATGGGATTGTTCCCAGTTATTATCTATTCAACTCAGTTTTGTGTTTAGTGAAAGTGACAGATTTAACTCTCGCCTCTCTTATTATACAGATTTTCTTCTTCTTTTTCCCCTCCTTTTTTTTGTTTGGGTATTTGTTTTTGTTTTATTTTTGGTTATGTTTGTTTGGTTTGGTTTTGTGCTTTTGTTTTGGTTTAATTATGTTTAGTTTTGTTTAGAAGAAGAAACTAACCATCAGACACTAGAGGCAGAAATTCACTGCCAAGCACACCACAAAACATGACATAAAACACAAAGTGACTAAATATTAACTTTGCTTAGTGAAAATTCACAGATTATTTGAACACTGGATGCTTAACACAGCAGTTTTAGAACTACCAGGATATGACTTCAGGGTTTAAATTATAAGTTCAGTGTGTGACAAAGTGGTACACTAAAAGACTAACCTCTTGGATCAGTACATTTTTCCAGTAAGTTCAAAAGGAGCAGGTTATCATTAATCAGAACCATGAAAATTGATTGAATTCCCCTCCCACCACTTCACAATAGGTCTTCACTATGGTCACAAGCCCTTGCTGGATGCAGTTAGGGTCAGAGAAAGTGCCTATCCAAATAGCTTACCTTGATAGTAGCTGCTCAGTCTAAACATCTGATGTTATCTTTGGTGTTTGTGTTCCACATTCACATTACAGAACACAGAGGACTACTTCACCCTCTCTTGCCTCCCACCAGAACTGGATAAATCATTTAGCTTCTTTGAAAGCAGCACTGTGTGGCCTGCATCAAAGCATATGAGCTGATTATGACATTGGGGTATTCTGTTGTTCAGAAAAGGATCTTCCTAGATGATACATGATAATAATGTAGTTCTGAAGCAATTGCTCTGCTTTTTCTGCATGAAAAGGTGTGGACACGATTTCCTTCTGGCTATCCCTCCTTGTTCTTAACTCTAAGCACAGACTTGAAGGAAGAGTCATGCAGGGAACGTTACTTGCTTAAATGAATCTTTTTGTCCTCTCTCTCAAAATGTCTCTCCTGGAATGGAATCTGGTAGAGTTTCTTGATTTTGGAGGATTTGCCTTTAGTGATTATGATAAATAAATATATAACCTTTTTTATTTTCTTACTTTTAGCAATAATAAACCATTTGGCTGTATTCATGACAAATTTTATGTAGAGATTTGTGAGTTAGCCCAGAAATGGCACAATTCACTCCATTTCTCCTAGCTGACCACTTATTTTTGAACTACTCTTTTTTTCAGGAGAAACAAGTGTTAATTCAGTCACCTAGCTAGAGAATTATCAGCTACAGATAAGGAGAAACTTGAAGTTCTTGAAGGTACTAAAGTGATCTTGGTCTCAAAAGAGTGTTCAGACACTAGGTCATTCATCTGGTTGTAATGAGTCTCTAACAGAAAGCTAATACTTGGCCAAATCTCTTGAACATATGGGAAGGTTCAGTCAAGTCTTGAACACAGATCAAATACAAAAGGGGTAAAGCAAATGAAATAAAAAAAGTGGTAAGAGTTGTTAAGGACCCAAGAATCCCTCATGCACATTTGTACAGATCACAGATGCCTTGATTGGTGACTTGGGAGCTGCAGTAAGCAATTATTTTCAAGCGTAAAGGAACTAGTCTGCAGGTAAAGTCCTCAACTGTAGTTTTAAAGATCCAATTCAGAAAACACGTAAGCTAGCAGCTTCATAGATGCAGTATACCCATATATAACACTTTAGAAGTGAGGTGCTATGCTGTAAAAACAAGTCTTCATTCTTGAAATTTTTATATAACAGAAATAGAAAGAGTGGAATCATAACTGGAGTATAGAAGAGAATATTTTGTTATGAAATTTGACCCCATGACCCTAATGCCTGGACTGGGGACTCATGCATAACAGAGGCTAATAAGCAAATAAAATTCCAGTTGTTAAGCATGGAATTGGAATGCAGTATTACACTGGTTTCATTTGAAAACATTTCTGTCATTCATGTACTTAGAAGTATGAAGTCAAGCTGAATAAAATTTCACCTCATTTTATGATTAACTCTGACAGATATTTCAGATAGAATAAGAATGAGGGTGAAAAAATTTGCAGTGCTCTTTGCGCTTGGATATTGCAAATCTAAATACAGTGAGAAGAAGCTGTAGTCAAATCTTAAGGTGTCACAGTACAGAAAGTTACAGTAACAGATAAGCAGGATCCTACAGAGGGTTTGGTTTGATTTGGTTTGTTTTTTGAACCATGGAGATTTTATACCTTAAAGTGTTCACTGAACATGAACATTGTTATTAGAGCGTAATACAGTCAAAAATTCATACCACAAGTTTAGGACTTATTGTAAATGGTACTATATAAACACTATGTAAAATTAATTTCTTGTATATAAATTACCATAGCAAGGAGGTATAGATAGCAGAAAACAGGAAGGAAGAGGGACATAAAAAGGTCAATGTGCAAACTGTGATGCCTAGCACTTGCATAATAATGTTGATTCCAATCAGTTTTGTTCTTTAGTTAAAATCATTGAGTAACCTAGGTATTCTTTGCAAATATCCAAGAGACATTTGCAAGTGTCATGATCTAGGAGCTGATCCTAAAAAAAAATGATTTGAAGAAAGTTTATGTCCTGAATAATTAAAAATAATTGTAATGATGTAAATGGACCAGCTTTGCATACGCAAGTAAAAGATTCAGGGAATGAGGGAGTTGCAACAGGTGACACACTGTATCCTTTTAGTCTTTTGACTTTCCTTTTCAGTCAACCATAGGGTCTTAAAAAAATTCCAGCCTTAACTAGAGTCATATGTACATTCTTTTTCTCTACAAACCATCATCCATATTCATAAGCACCAATTGCTCTGGGGAGCATGGTTTCTGCTAGAACCCAGTGGTTCTGCACATTTCACTCTCAGAAGTACAGTATCACATATCCTTAATTGATATAATGACACTGTGCTGTTTAATTCATCTCATGCTACCATGCAAGTTGAATTATTGCCTAGTTCAAATAATCTAAGCTTGTCAAAAGAATTAGGTAAATGTGGTTTTCTGGAACAATAATTGGTTAAGTGCCTATCTGGCAGATTCTGGTTCCCGAAGTCATGTACTACACAGGGGATAGACAATAGCTTTCTAACTTTTTGTTCCAGCTCTGTAAATGTACTGGGACTGGATTAGAACACTCATTAGCACAAATTCTCCTTGAAAACTTATGAGGGTTTTCATCTAGAAAATTATGAGAATGACAACATAGAACAGCATTTTTTTTAGAAAGCTGACTTTTTAAGGATTTTTTGTAAAGTCAGTCTTCAAGGTCATTTGTACCTGTTCTCCTGTATGTGCACTTCCTAATTCTTCCAGTCCTATAGCCCTGTCACATTCTTATATTGATGGAATAATTTTCTATAAATCCTTGGGAGATTAATATTTTTATTCATGTAAATATAAGAAATTAGTTTTAATATGACATCAGAAGCAGATCTAGGTAATAATAGTTCAGTTATGAACTGGTTCACAGTTTCCATTACAAGATTTTCTCAGAAAGCTGCCTGAATATTTAGAGCTGATTTTTTTTAAGGTTTCATCAAGAACTACAGCAACAAATCCTGAAAATAAATTAATGAAAAGCTTTCTTTTTTCTTTTCAATTTCCTGTTAAAAGTGATAGTTACAGAAGTTTAAATAAGACATTGTAGCAGCCCCATAGTTTAGAATAGGAATTTGAAATCTATCAAAACACATGCCCTTACTATCAGGCTTATAATCTATACTTTTTCTAACAACTGGAGACACAACACCAAGATGGAATTCTTTAAAGACTCCCCATTTACATAAACCTGGTAGAAACATATCAGAGTGTAGCAGATAAAATCACCTAAGACTTCATTTCTACTAAGTGTGCTCTGGTGTTAGCCTGCTTTTTGGTGTTCTCAGTTCTGTTACGTCAGGTAGAATGGAGCAAAATGCTGCCTGACTTGAAATAAGTATATGTTTGGAGGTACAGTTATGGCTAGTGGAGAGCGCAGGTTTAAAAAGGCACATACGAAAAGTGAAAATAAATGCTATTTTGTAGTTTGGAGAAGCTAACCTGCAGAAAAAACCCTCTGACAACCCTGATGTGTAACATCACATCAAGAACCTGGTGTTTTCCAATTTCATCCACTTCTGGAACAACTTTCACAAAACTAATTAATTACAACCCTCTACACAAATGATCAAAACTCACCAAACTACAACTTTAAAATTAAAATTTTATAATTATATATTTTAATTAATTTAACTTATTACTTTAATCAATTATTTATTTTAATTTTTACATAAAAATTTACTTACATAAGGTGTGAGAAACACACACCTAATATGTGATTAATCTTACATAAGGTGTGAGAAATTTGGTAAAAATCCTCCCCTAAATAGAATACTTCTGTCTATAATGAATCTTTACCAACTCAAGTGGAGTTTTTCACTGATATATTGTTTTTGCAGAAAATATCATTAACAATAACAAAATAGATACCATTTTTCACATCTACCCCAAAAAGGTTTTACCTTTTTAATAGGTCACTTTTTTATTGTATTGTGAATACAGAGAAACATAACACTTTTCAGTATTAAATCTTTCATTCCTCATCCTCTAATGAACTTCCCCTGTTTAGAGTGAGTCAATGACCTAATGTTGTACAGTAAATAAGGCAGAAAACAAAAATCTCTGATGCTATTCACCATGCCAAAAGCTAATACTTAGTTTTTTCTGCTTACTTATGAAATGGGGCTCATTTAATTTGTGAGCTGCTTTTCCATAATTTGATTTACATAAAGTTCTCCAATATTGCCCTTTTATTAACGGTTTTGGTTTTTTTTCATTTTGGTTTCACTCATCATTCAGCTTTCTGTTTTTGTAAGTGTAACAAAAATATGAAATATCCCCTGATATTTACTCTCACAATTTCCTTGTGGCTCGAGGAGTTTATTTACCTTCACAGGGAGGGATTTGAAGCGAGAGCAGTACAACTGGAGTTTTTCATCTGACTTGTAGTTTGGTAAAGCAGCATGTTTTTCCTACAAAGCTGGTCATGCTGCTGTATCTACTCGCCTTTAGATTTTTTTGTAGAATATCCCATGGTGTCTCAAATAGCATTGTATAAATTCCAAAATTTAGACAGGAAGAAGAGACTGTTCATTCCCAACTTAGATCATGGAATCATAGGATGGTTTGGGTTGGAAGGGACCTCAAAGATTACCTAGTTATAGTCCCCCTGCCTTGGGCAGGGACACCTGCCACAAGGCCAAGTTGTTCAAAGCCTCCCCCAGTCTGGTCTCGAACACCCCTTGGATGGGGCAACCACAACTTCTCTGGTCAACCTGTGCCAGTGTCCTCATAGTAAAGAATTTCTTCAATCTGATCTTTCAGATTAAAGCCATTTCCCCTTGTCCTATCACTATATACGCTGTAAAATATCCCTCTCCATCTTTCTTGTAGGCTCCCTTCAGGTACTGGAAGACTGCTGTAAGGTAACTCTAAAGCCTTCTCTTCTTCAGGCTGAACAATCCTAACTCTCTCAGCCTTTGCTCATAGGAGAGGTGTTCAATTCCCCTAATTATCTTCATGGGCCTCCTCTGGACTCGCTCCAACAGGTGCTGAGGAACCCAGAGCTGGACACAGCACTCTAGGTGGGATCTCAGAAGAGCAGAGATATTTGAAGTGAAATGATATGAATAATCATCTATTCCTGTGAGATCCATTAGGAAAAAAAAAGGCACAGACACTCCCTTTCAAGTTAGTTGAATTTGAGAAAAATAATTTCTATGACCAGAAAATCTCATTTCATTCCAGTTAGTGCATATACTAACATTCAAAATATTTTTGCAGAAAAACAGAGAAATCTGTTCGATAAAAAAGGGCTGCACATCATGATTTAAATATTTTCATTAAAATTGTTTCACTTTCAAATTAGTGATGCAAATAAAACATGCAGGGGAAAGTTCTAATTCTCAAGACATAAAAAAGAAAAGGATACTGACAAAAGACACCATGACAGTGATTGTGATTACTTTGGTGGACGTGAATAGATGTGGGCAGAAAAGAATTTTGCTGGCAGTTATTTGGAAATCATTTTGTAATGAAAACTATTAGATATTTATTTTTCACAAGTTGCAATAATTCTATTGCATAGTCTTTGGTTACCCAATAAACACATTAAGAAAAAGTAGAAAACACGCAATCGCAAATTTGCTATTACCTTCATTCTCAATTCTTATTTTATGTTTGAGATATAAACTTTTATATTCTTGTAAAAGAAGAAAATTAATTGTAAGTAATACAAGTTTAATTTTCTTGCCCTCACAACAAACTTCTCATTCACAAATTCAGCTAAAGATGTTTGACAGATTATATATTCTAGTTCAATAATCTTGGTTTTCTGTTGGACTGGTCCTCTGCACTATGGAAGACAGTGGCAGCCCAGGGGCATAGTATAAAACTGGATTTCATGTGGTTTGCATTTCTTTTCAGCTTTTATTATTTTACTGCTAATGCAATATTTTCCTAAGAAAAAGGAAAAGAAGACTTTTTTTCTATTCATTCTTTGCAGCCCTACCTTTCTTGGGACTTATTTGAAATAATGGTATTTAAAATTAAATGCAGAGCTGTTCTAATTTCCTAAAGCAAAATCTTTTAAGATTTGGTAGATACATTTTAAAAAGACCCTTGGGAACCAAGAGTTAAAAAAAAGTCTACCATCAATAATTTTTTTCCCTGTCTGAAGCAGCATGATCTCTAACTTCAGCATATGCAAAAACTTGTAGAATAATCTCTGACTTTTCAAAGGGATCAGTTACAGAGTAATAAAAGTGTATTTTCCCATGAGCACAACATTCTTAATACCCTTCTGAAAACAGGCCTCAGAATAGGCAAATATAACTTTCTTTTGGAAGTTTCATTTTCACTGCTAAAGTCTAGATATGTGTTGCAGGAAGAGAAGAGGAAAATTAAGGCAGTACTCATTCATGGAAGCAAAGAACAGCCTCAATTCATAACAGATAATTGAATGATGCATATTAAATAGAGGGTTAGTTTCTAAATTGTTAAACTTTTTAAGATTTTCGTTAAATATAATTACCTAGAAAGATATTATTAAAAGTTCTAAAAAGCATGTCTGTTGTAAACAAAAGACAGATGTTGGGTGCAACTTTATCCTCCTTAATTCAGACTTACTCCCTAGGAACACCATGTGAGCCACAGTTGAATTCATTTAAGCACCATTGGTGACACCAGCGATAATAGAGGCAGAAATGTCTCTTCCATATATATTGATGTACACATGTTGATGGCTCTCTTACTTTACAACCTCTATCATTTTTCCACCTACTATGACATCAAACCCATAACCTTCACTAAGACAGAACCTTACTGAAAACACGTCTCTCCACCGAAAGTCCTCTGCAGCTTCCTCACCTTCTTTCAGAGTACTTTCATCATCTGAACTAAGGTTCTGTGACCAGGTCCCACACCATCGTTTCCTTTCACCTCTATGCATTCAGTTTTATCTCCTCAAGCTATAGCCTTGTCTCTCAGGCTTCAGCTACATGTTCTCTCCTGCTGCAACACCAGTTCCATTAAATCAGAACCCAACTATGTTCCACTTATTTGGAGCCAAGCGATCTCATTAAGCTTATCTTCCACCTTTTGCTCCACAGCTAGGCAGAGCCTTGGTTGGACTCCTAGCCTTTTCTGTGGATTACTCTAGAATCACTTAACAGAGACCTTCTCTACTGTTTTGTTGGATCAGCATATACTAAAGTATACGCTGCTGGATGTTCTAAACCCACCTGGACGCACATCTGTGTAATCTGCTCTAGGTGACCCTGCCTTGGCAGCAGGGTTGGACTAAATGACCTCCAGAGGTCCCTTCCAACCCTAACAATTCTGTCATTCATGAGATAACTTGATTGATTTACCCCATGAGTACAATTCTACATTGCAAAGCTAGTTTAAGAATCTTATAGTCTTCTGTTTCCTATCTGCTTGCCTCTTCCCTCCCAGAGCAATTGACTATCCTGTCAGTTGTGTTGATATTGCCATTTGAGATGACATTATAAATTAGATTAGTGAAATCATCTACATGAAAGAAAGAATCAAGCAAAGGAATTGCATAAAAAAATTTAAATCTCTTTTTCATAAAGCACCTTTTCCTCCCAATAATCTTTTTTCCTTGCTTTTCTTTAGACTGCCTCCAGCTAATATAGTTTCTTCTGCTACCAAGGAACCTAAAGGCTGCCATAGTTATTTAAATTGTAAAAGAATAGAAAGGTCTATTTTAAAGATCTTATCTGGGTAATGTCAGGCTAGTTTTTTTAGATCATAGATGTCTGACTGCTGTATTATGCAGCTAGGCAGTATCATAGTGATTTACTATGATCTTTGATTTCTAATAGAAGTGCTATAAGTGCAATACTGCTACAAAATGGACAGAGAATTATGCAGAACAATAGACATAAAAATTCTTGGTTTCCTTAATTGCTACTAGGCTACTGCAAAAGGAAATTTATATCTCACTGATAGGTGTAAGGAGACCACATATCTGTGCTGCTTGACATCTTATGTCTTTTTAACCTTGAACGGTCCTTCATGTATAGTTAAAAAGTTGAAAGAATAGTTTTACATCTATTAAAGTATTTCTTAAAATATTTTATTTCACTGACGTGACTGTTCAGATTTTGCTTAGATTTTGGCTAACCCAACTCATGCTAACGCCTGATGGATGCTGGAAGCTGTGCCACTAGGTCAAATCAAGAACCCCAAGTAGGTAGGAGAGGTGGTCAGGAAGAGCTAGGGGACATTATGCAGCCATGGACATCTGAAAATTGATGTCTCCTGCAGCCATTATCTTTTTTTCTGCCAGTTTCCTAGAATCCACTAAAGTATGGAAATGGTATAGATCAAACCTTCAAGTTGCAGGGTATGAAACATTGGTTTACCCAAAAGAAACTTTGAAGTGGAACCAACAGCAGCTGGACCACTGAGTCTTTCCTGCTTTCCAACGAGATACAGGGGACATCTGCACTGAAATGGAGCAAGAAGAATGAGCACGCTCAACATCAGCTAGCTAAAAAATTCCTTTCTTTGGTTCATAGGTGCATGATATCAAGAGTTACAGGTTATAAATTATGAAATCCTATTACCTGGTTAATAAGTGAATTAATGTGAAAGGATAGTCTGGGCAAAAGGGGGATCAATCCCTCACTTGTCATATTTGTTTATTATGCTTCTTAATGAGCTCATTAAATAAGGTTTAAATCACAGAGTACTTTGTCCTGTAAATTTAAGAGATCCAAATAGACTTCGACAATCCACTAGATTATTAATGCCATTTTTACTAGTTTACTATGTTGAATGTGGAAACTTTCCATTCTGTAAGCCTGCATAAGCCTAAGCATTCCCTTGTTTTGTGAGTTCCCCCCCAACCCCCAGTTCATCTGGCCTATGGCCATGATTCTTGACAATATGTAGGCATTCTTAGATTGAACATTTATAACTTCATTTCTCCTACATATCTTATGACTTCATCAAGAACAGAATATATTTTTGGAACCATGTTATTTCCAAACAAGATATTTCAACAGATGTCCTTTTTTGAGACATATTATAATGCAGACATTCACATAGCTTTCCCTTTGGAAAAGTCTCACCTAAGTACTTTTATAAAGAAAACATTGCTGTTTGGATGGTTTCATCCAACCAGCAACTGCTAAAATGCTTATCCCAACAAGCAAGGTAGCAAATATGTGACTCATCTAGTTCATTAATTCTTATTGGATATTAAATGTTTGGATCAGGTTTTTACTGATCAGTAGTTTAGTGGCTTACAGTGAAAAATAAGTTTAGACATGCCACTACTGGTCCCCATGTGTTGGAAGAAAAGAGTGTCAAAATGATAAAGTGCCCACTACAAAGGCTTTTGGAATTTCAGCAATATACAGTACTGCTCAATAAGATTATGGCACTAGTAAAACTTGGGTTGTCACCCACTGACATTTGTCGAACATAAAACTGAAAATAAGAGTGTCTGCTCTCTCAGATGTTGATGCATTAATGAACTGTATGATTATAAATATAAAAAAAAATAGAGTAAGAATATACAAATATATATGTTCTCAAGAACTCCTTTACCTTCAGAGAAAGATGAGTATTCTTAAAATTATCATTATTTTATGAAGACTAATTTCTTTGAGCTTGTTCTATAGTCAGTGGATATCCTCAAGGGGATAATTCAGAATACATAAATTGGATGTTTTCATGCAGCATTTTAACTGATTTATTTTTTTTTATTAAGTGGTTTCTTTCTTTTTACCAGGCAACCAAAAGAGACCATTATTTGTATGCTGGAATATTTTGTATTTCTGTGGTAGAAAACTGCAGTTGCCATGTAAGAGTACATAAAGATGCATAACTGAAAGGAATAAGCACTGATTGGGCGAGAACATAATGAATTGTCTAGAGTTCTCAGAGAGCAGGTTATTGGAACACTTAATGCCTTTGCACAGAAATAAGTATGTTTTCTTTGCGAATATTTCTCAAAAACATAAGCAGTAAAAATAAGCATGTAGACCAAAAACATTCACTTCTATTCTTTAGAGATGTTAATTTTTACAAATAAATGAAAAAAATAAAATAAGAGTAACAGAAATAATTGTCTCAGTAGTTTTTTGCCAAAAACCCCTCTAAGATCATTAAGACCTACCATTAACCCAGTAGCACTATGTTCATTGTGACTGAATACCAACAAAAAAAAGTTGGCAGAAAGAGCTACTAAATCCTCTGGATCCCTCATGTAAACAGGAGAAACAGCAAAGCATCTAGTCTACTCTCATTGTCTTAACCGTCTTCATAATGCTAAAGTAATGGTAAAAACACAATAGCAAATTTAGGACTCCCAGTCTGTTCTGCTTGCAAAAATTTCGATATTTTATTGAAGGTTTAATACTTGTAAGGCACAGACTCATTTGACTGCTTCAATTCAAGAAAACTTTCTCAGTTATACCTTGAAAATTCCAGGAATTTAAATAAAATTAATTATTTCTAATGTCCACCTTGGTACAACTTCTTCCTCTCATGATCACCAGCATCACCTACTTTTCACTCTCACAGGATGTGTTTATTTATAGAATTTATTAAAAATGTCATCCTTTGCATAATTCTGTAATTAAGCAAGTGGGTTGCTTTATCAACATTAGTCATTATATTACAAAAGTACTGTATAAAAAACTACAATAGAAGAAACTGCTGAGACAAAAAAGTGAACAGAGGTACTCAAAAATCCTGTGGATCTGTCTATTGAATTCTACTAATCTGATTTGTTAGATGTAGTACTGTCATGGTCACCTTGAGTTTTTCACCTTCTTATGTTGTGACTTTCTAGCACTAGCTTAGTTATTTTCAATTATTTAATCAGGAATGCATTTATTACAAACTATTCTACCTTTTCATTCTATTGATGTACTTCAAGCTGAAAAAATTTATTTTGTTCAGAAGTCAGCCCTTTGACACTTTATTTATTAGTTCATAAATTCAGCTGAAATTATAAAAGATCTTTCACTTACCTTTACACAGAAGAATCCCTCATTTTCATGACATGAAAAGATAAAATTTTGCTGTTTATTCAGGTAGCTTGACTATTGACAACAAAGAGTAGTTATAATGGAAATTATGAAAAAAAACCACTCTAACTACTGTTACATTCATAACAGAACATCTTGCTTACGAAACATTCTATTCACTGAAATAGAAGCTAACTGTTCTTTGAGTTTGAATAAGTATGAGAAGAAAAAATAAAGCTGACTTTAGTTGTAAAGAAGTTACTTCCAAATCCCAGGTTTGTAATACCAAAACTTGGAACTAGACTACATTGAATTAGTTAATGTCAAGTATTCTTGGGGTAAACTCACTTCTTTACTTGATGAAAATGAGCCCATGGGTGTACTTTAGTGTGCTCAAGAGAAGCTGGGAGCTTATCTCCTCTCAGTTTCATATGGATTGTGTGTTAAAAGAGTATCAAAGAACCTGGAGATTTCTTGATTTATACACAATACCAAAACCTCAGTATTTCTTGGGTAATGTTTCTGCTACAAGAGTTCTAATTTCAGGTGTAACAGATTAATTGGGGGACTATCAGTAACAGACTAATTTGTTTTAATGTTGGAAATTGTGATTAATGATATTTCAGAAAAGTGTAGAACAAATTTAGACACCCAATGTTCTACAGAATGCTGCATGTTATAAGGACATTTTTCTTTTTTGCTCGGAATAGCAATTTGCACTTGTTTCAAGAGGTACATATCAGTGGACAAACTTGATTTATAGTGGAACATGCTACTATCCCTGTAGGCTTGAGAGATTTATTTCCTTCAAAGATGGGTAATTTGTTTTCAACAGGTAGACAGGGAGCAACCATGGGGTAGAAGGTGGCCCATAATCTGAACCAACAACCTAACTGTAGGAAGAACTGTGGTACAGAAATATCCTCTCATGGAGTTAATCTCCATTATCTGGGAATGAGATTGTAGAGGGGTTTATGTGGACAGTAAATTGAGACTATTTCTCAATCACCCACCTGCTGATAAATAGTGTCACTCAAGGGCAGATTCCTAGTACCTTTCATAAGTGTGAAATCCAGTTTTAGGTTCAGTAAATGGAATATTTTTTTATTCTTACTAATGTCTATTTTTAATCTCAATACATATTTCTTTACATAAAATAATTTTTTATTATTTGAAAAGTTTAAATTACTTCAGTGGACTTTCCCTGTACTATGGACTTCATTCAACTTGAGCAATAACAGTATAATCAAATTAGTTGGCAAATGTTTTTAATAGAAAATGTTTGCTGTTAAGTATGGACTATCTGGAACCACTACTGAACAGCAGAGCGACGAGAATCCAGGCATTAGATTTATGATATTTCCTCATTTTGAACCTATCTTGTGATTCCACCTATTTTGAGACTCATGACTTATCTCAAAATTACAGTTATGCAAGTTGTTCTGAAGTGTAATGTTGAAGGAGCATTATATGGATATTTTAAGGGCATCTAAACAAGGATGACAATAATGCTTAACTGAAAAATTGAGGGCTGCACTTTTTGATGTTCTTTGCAAAGTATTACACCTTGTTCAATGAATTGTATCCTTTTCTTATGATTCAAATAATTAAAATGTAGCTAATAAGTAAAAATAAGGGGGTTTATATGAAATGCAGAAAAATATGTAGTCTGAGTAATATCAGAGTTTAATTGTATACCATAATATTGTTTGGATCATCCCTGTAGCCTGATTTTAAAAAATGCTGGAACCTTAGCTAATTGGGAGAGCACAGCACTCTTCAGAATATATTTGTGCTAAAAAAAAGAAAGGGTTTCCAATACTGTAAATAGTTTTGGTTTAACTCCTAATGTCCCTTTTCATTCCACTTCATTATTCTATATATAAAATCTTGACTACAATTTAATATAATGAAGGTTATTATCTGGGGCAATTATCCTTATTTTCACTGACTTAAACATACTTCCCCTTTTCTTTCCTTTCTTTTCCTTTTTCTCTTTTTCTCATTCAGTTATGTTGTAGAGGACCAAACATTCAGTGCCCTTCTTTTATGTGCATACAGGCTTAGTCATACAGTAAGTGAGAAGTTTCAGTAGTTGAAAGAGGACACACAGAACTCTAGTATTGTGAAATATTAGGTTCTGGACATCAAATATTTACTCCTCTTTCTTCAAGTTCAATAAAATTTTCACCCTTAAAATTAATTCCCTTTTGTTTCTGCAACAACTAGTAATTTTTTTTCTTTAATTTACCCCATCTATCTTATTTAAATGAAATACAATGATAATTTGCCTTTCTCTTTTATGATAGTAGAACTACTTCCTTACTCTTCAGGAAAAGCTTTTATTACTCTCTGGAAAAGAAAAAGGTTAGTACAAGACTTACATTTTACTAGGTTCTGAAAATCTGAGGGATATTAAATAACTGTAAGATATTCCACCATAGGTCATGTAAAAAATTGCAGTTATTTGTAGCTTGCTGATTTTGTAATTATTTTAAAATAAAATTTATGCACAGTAGATTTTATTTAATAAGGTTGGTCTAAAAGTTAGAGAGGGCATTAAATTTTTGTATGTGTTCTGCAAAAGAAAACTGTGTGGATAAACCTCTTTCTTAACACAGTTTTACCATGAATGGTTCTATCAATGAAGATCAATTACTATTTTTTCTTACTAGCAGACTATTATGGTAACATTTAGAATAACTACCTCAAAAAGAAATTTAAAGTTTACAAGATTAAAAGTAATAGAATCTTACAATCTGCATATTAGTAAAATCCTAAATTATGTTTTTTTCTTTGACCTACAGAGATTATTCTCTTTCAGTTTAGCCATGATACCAAAAAAATATTTGGTTCATCCAGAGGCAGAAGTGCAGCAGGTAATGTGTATGTCTCTGCCAAGCGCCATAAAGCTGTGGAGCCAGCCAAGGACTACTGATAAGAACACACTGTGAGAAAGAATAGGATGTGCCTGGAGAACGGGGTCATACAGAGGTAGGGCAACATGTTCTTGGAACAGCATGGGACAAAAGTCTTTGTTCTGGCTTCTGGAAATAAGCATCATACAATAGAGTGCAGGCACACGAATGAGATTGAGAACTGGGCAAGGACTATTGACCAAAGGTCAATCCAGTGGGAGATGGAGGATCACCAAAGCCTCCTGAAGCCCTGTAGCCCATTTCCAGTAAGGTCTGGAAGAATAAACTCTGCTTGATAACTCATTTCCATAGGAAGAGACATTCCCTCCAGAGCAGGGAAAACTTATCTAAAAAAAAGTACCCCCACAAAACCCAGGTAGCACACCCCCAGAGCCCTGGACACCACAGCAGCTGGAGGTAGTTTTAACCAGACAAAAAAATGACAGATGGACAAATGTTCATAGATGAAATCAAGTCATCTATAGTGCCTTCTTTTTCTGAATAAAAGGACAGTATATTACAGTTAGGACATTTAAGGCCCCTGCAACAGCAGTAACCAGGAGTAAAACAATCAACTCTTCATTGTTTTCTGCAAAAAAACCCCAAACCAAACCAAAAAAATCTTTTTTTTTTTTGCAAATATAATTCAGTGAGGGTTATATCTTGGATTCACCAGAGGATTCTCAAGCTCTTGAAACAACTCAAATTATAATAATCGGTATTCAAAATACATCTGAAAAATTTAAAGTTAGTAATCAAATTTGAAAAAATGAAATAAACAAAAGTAAAATTAGTGCAACTACAGAGAAGCCCTGGACTTTTTTAAATATGTGCTTGTTCCTTTGAATTTTCAATGTTATAATTCTTAGCATGCTTTGGCTCTCTTCTGACTATATTGGATAATACTTACGTGCTGAGCAATTCAAATAAAGCCTCCCTTCTCTTAAGATACATCCCAGTTTTGCATTCTCAAACTGTTGGAAAAATCATCTTTTATTAGAAAGAGAAGTGCTTCACAGAGCTATGAAATGCCTCTAGGTGACCAGATTAAAAGAGTTTTTTGACCTAAGGGTTTATCAAAGAAAACTACTTAATTCTCTTTCCTTGTTTTTATGTTACAGTACATGAGATGTTTCTAATTCTTCACAAAATACCAATCTTATAGGACAATTGAACAATCCACTAGAAATAAAAATTGCATTTTATAGTTGCAAGAAAGAAAAATAGGAAGCAGTTTTAAACCTTTCTTAAATTACCAAGTTTGTATTTTTTGCTACTCATTTTGTTCAAATGTATGTGTGGCAATAGTAAAACTATATAGTAAAATTTTGCCTGGACTTCAAGATTCCATTCCTTCCAGTTGCATGCTAAGACTTGCTATCATGCCCACTGTTAGCACTGCAGCACAAAATGGGAGTTACTGCAGAGTGAGAGTTCTTCTAGTTTGGTTAAAATATTACCTATATGATAGTCACTATTCTGCATGGTGAGAATATTGTTTAAAGTGCAGTTCTCAATTGAATTCTGAGTATTTTGAATTATATATTTCTGGGCCAGCTCAAATGCCACGGGAACGATGAAGCTGAAATAGATCTAAAAAGATTTACCGTTAATCAATGCATGGAGGCAAATCTATTCAACTGTTTGGAGAATAGACATTTTCCTCTTTAATAGACAGAAAGTTTATCCTCAAATTCACAAATTCCTCCAGAGATTCCAGGATCATTGATTTGGGAAGGGCTTGCAGTCCTCAGTCTATTTCCATGACAGTGCTGCAGATGGTAAAGTGATTGAAAAACAATGACTCCTTTCAAAATTGCAGAGAATTTTTCAAGTTTTTACTTAGTAGGTATAACTGAAAATTATCAGCTATCTGAGTATAACATAAATTGTGAAAAGTAGTAAGTAGTGAATGTTTCAAAACCAAAACATGTGCAACAGGATATTCACACTGTATAAATCTTTATCAAAGCAATATGAAGCTTCCAGCCTGTAGCATTTGGATTCTTCCATGGGGTAGAGTTGATTTTCCTCACAGTGGTTAGTATGGGGCTGTGTTTTGGATTTGTGCTGAACACAGTTGATAATAATAGAGATACTTTTGTTATTGCTGAGCAGAGTTTACACAGAGCCAAGGTTTTTTCTCTTTTTGTACTGCCACTCTGGTAAGGATGCTGGGGGTGCATGGGAGGTTGGGAGGAGACAGAGATGGGACAGGTGACCCCAACTCACCAAAGTGAAATTCCATATCGTATGACATCGTGCTCAGTATATAAAGTTAACCATGATGGAGTTCTGTTGTCTTGGAGATGGCTGAACACCTGCCTGCCCATGGGAAGCAGTGAATTAATTCTTTGTTTTGCTTTGCTTGTATGCGTGACTTTTGCTTTCGCTATTAAACTGTCTTTCTATCAATCCCTGAGTTCTCTAACTTTTACTTTTCCAGTTTTGTCCCTGGGGGAGTGAGCCAGCAGCCACATGGGGCTTGCTTACTGGCTGGAGTTAAACTATGGCACCCCTCTCTGTGCCCTTCCCTGGGAATATAAGAAGTTAAAAAGATCAAAGTAATGTCTGTGATTTCCATGCTCAACAATTTTATGGGATTAGGAAATTTATCTTTATTTGGTCTTTAGTAATAATTATATAAAAAATTATAGCAAAAATAGGTAGTGTAATTTTTCAGTTAGGAAATAAAAGCCCTGCATCCTCTTAGGTGGCTTCCCTTGGACATGATCAAGATGTATATGTATTACTGAAAGACAGTAAGGGGATATGAAAGATATTCCACCAGAGTGCTGACTCTGTAATCTTAATTCTGTGCCAGGTTGGCCAGTTTGATAAAATGTTACTCATAATAAAGTAAATGCTTCAGTTAAGGCCCACACGCTTTATATTATTTTCACTCTTTATAATCACAAAATGAGCTTGAAGAAAATGCTATGAATTAAAAATGCCAAGACTGTGGGAGCCTTTCTCCTACAGTATGGCCCACTATGGAAATCTAAAATTATTATTATCTATACTGTTTCTATTTTTACATATTCTTGACATTTTTCATTATTCTGTTTTTGGTGGGGTTTTTTTATTTTTACTTCATTGGAAGATACAATCAGAAATTATTATTTTTCTCTGTTAAATATACTACCTTAACACATGCTGTGGAAGCACTGCTTGCAGTTCCAGAGTTAAGAATAACCTAATTTTTGAATGCAAAGCAAATATCAAATGACCTTATTTTGTTACATAGCTATATTCGAATCTTTTCTGAAAATTTCAAAGTAAGCTTTCATGGATGAATTTTAAAAATTGATCACTAATTACTTGGGCTTAATAAATATTGTTCCTTCATCTTCAGTTATGCTCAGAATGAAACAGGGGTAAAAATTTTCCATGTCCCTTGGCTGAAACTCTTTAGTAGGATTCTTTGATAGAGCCTGAATTTCATGTCTTAAATGATAAAAAGGATTTTTCCCCTCATAGTCTCATTCCTGAAGTTGATTCTTTCACAGGACTGATGAATACTGCAAAATATTCCACACACCACTATCTTCTTTTAAAGCTTGCCAATGTCTAGGTAATTATGCTGAAATGGTTATCTGCCACCCATTGTTTTCAATTTGTTCTTAAGAAAGATGTCTGGTGCCTTTTCTCTGGAAACAATCAGCATTTTGAAAAAGAGCACCTCACCTTAACTGAATCTCATTTAGAATAACAGGGAATGGAACCATTTGAAAGAGAATGATAGATGAGCTTCTTTAAGGATTTTACCTCTGAAGAAGGTAGAAATGGCTATTTAACTTAAGCTTTTTCAAAGTTTGAAAAAAATACCCTCCATTATTTTTTTCTCCTAAGGCTATATTTAATAGCCTCTCCCAGATAGGTTTATTGAATTTGGTTTTATAAACTACCAAGAAGAGAGATTTCACAAGCTTGCTTATTAACTAGTTTGTATATTTTACCACCTTATAGTAAGGAAGCCTTTCTGTAAACTAAGATCATTATTTCTGCCCTATCCAGTAGAGTACTGTTGTCTTTACAAAAACTTGTTATTTAATACTGAATAACTCCTGGGTTTCCAAAGTCTTTTCTAACCCAAAAAATCAGTTCTTTCGACCTTTCTGTCAGTCATATTTTTATAAATAACTTGTTCTCCTAACTATTTTCCTCAGAACTGACCCCAGTTATTTTCCATCCAAAAGCATTATTCCCAAAACTAGCTCAAACACTCTATGAGACCTTATCAATGTCAAATAAAGCAGAAGAATGATTTATATGGCTAAGTTCTATTTCCCCACAATAAGTGAGTCTCCCTAAATGTGTTACACAAGGAATTTATCCTTCCAGAATTATTTCCCATTTCCAACTGCTTATTTCCCATCTTATATGCATCTGCTTTCCCTTATCTCAGAGGAGTACTTTGTTCTCCTCTAACTGAATGCCACTGTCTTGATTTTATATGATTTCTCTGGTCTATCAAGATTACTTTGAATTCCTCTTTTCAGTAGTGTATCAACTGTCCTAATGTGGGTGTCTGTGGTTCATGAGAACTTATAAAAGAATCACAGTGAACCTTAGAATATTCTGAGTTGGAAGGGACCCACAAGGATCATCGAGTCCAACTCTTAAGTGAATGGTCCGTACAGGGATTGAACCTACAGTCTTGGTGTCATTAGCACCATGTTGTAGCCAACTGAGCTAATTATGTTTTATTTCATCATTCAAACTAGTGATGAAAGTGCTGACTGGAACAGGATTCAAGACAAACTCTCTAGTCAGACAATGAACCCATGTTAATTAAACTCTGAGTATGATTTTTAATTGGTTTTGTACACATGTCATGATTCCATTCCAACATTTGCCTGCACAAATGCTAAGTGGAACTTTTCATTCAACATCAAAATATACTACATTTATTATCTTCTGCCTTATCTACTAGACCAGTCACCCTTTCAGGAAAGGAAATTTGGCGGGTTTGACTTGATTTCTTTTTGACAAATCTATGTTGTCTATTTGTTATCATCATGTTTTCCTCTAGAGCTTCCAAAATTGATTGTTTAGTAATTTGTTCAAATATCTTTTCGAGCATCGAAGTTAGGCTGCCTGGTTTGCAAACTCCTACTCATTTTATTCTTTTAAATTAACATAATCAAATACTGAGCAGTCAAACACTGCTTGTCAGAGTGCTAGAATGTTTTGCCAAAAATTATTTTTAAAAATCTGTCTTTGTTATTTTAAATTGATGGAGAATAGTGTATTCTATGGACATAGTTTTAACAAGAAATTGCTTTCTACATCAAATATTTCCTAGATATATATCAGACAGAGACTGAAGGAGGAAATAGGGGATTGGCCCAAAGTTTACTCTAAGCAGTAGAAAGCCTCCCAGCTGAGGCTTCACACTTTGGATAAGGCTCTTAGTATGTGTCTGGCACTTGCATCAGTCTGGCACCTGCATCACTTTGACAGACAGATCAATTTGTGAGCCTGGCTATGCAAACTAAACAGTCTTTAAAAAGGCTTTGCTGCTATACAAAATGGGAAGCGATGACATACTGACCATAATTGCATTGATACATGCAGCACTGCATACTCTGTGGGAGTCCCCACTGTGCTGGTGGTGTGTGTTACAGAAATCAGAGATTTAATAAGAATAGAACTGCAATGTATTCCAGTGGAGAAAGGAAAAGTGAAGAATTTAAGGAATTCACTTTAATGAAATTCTCTAAGAATTCACTATAAAGAATAAGTTCTAACAAAACCTGCCGCCAATTAAAATACCTGGATTTTTTTAAAATACAGTTTATGCTATTCAAGCATTTTGTTAAAAAGAAAACCACCCACCAAAAATTCCCCTCTAAATATAAACCAATCCACATTCCAGTTGTTTTGTGTTTTATTTATGCAGTTGTAAAGTCGCCATCTGGTGGTTGTTGCAACATAAAAAAATGTGAGGTTGGTTTTGAACAGCTGTTGCTAAAGAGGACATGGTATGACAAAAAAAGATCAACGTCTCAGCAATGACTATCACAACAAAATGTAGGGAATGGAGGTTACTATAATGCCTTTAGCCAGGATGTTTTAGGGATTGGAGTGGTGATAGGTTTGGATGCCTATATAAAAACTCAAATTCAGGAAAATTAATTTAATCAATAAAAATACTGGTAAATAATAAATTTTAGGTTCCAAAATTAAAGATGAGATTTATCTTACCTAACTTCAGCAACTGAAAAATTAAATCAGCTAGTTGTCTGGGATACCTCTGTCGTCAGTGAAGAAATAGAGATCCCTTTAAATAGGAATTAATCTTCACCTACTAAAGGCATGCAAGATAAATATGATTAAACACTCCCTGGAAGGGTTCATCTCTGTCTGTAATTTACTAGCTTAGTGACTGTACCCTTTAGACAAATAAAGTTAGGAAAAATGGAATCTGGTTAAACTGGATCAAGCATGGTCAAGTATTGGAAATTCCCCGTTGCCCAGGAAATCTTCCTTCTAGCCCTTATGCATCAAACCAACCAGTTGACTGTGAGCTGCTGAGGCCAGAATTCTGAGTTGTTGAGGCCAGAAGGATGATAACAGGGTAGGCATTTGTACCTGCCCTGTTTTCAGCCATATTTCATACTCAGATATCTATGTACTATATCAAGGCACTGTGAGATGTAACTATGACTTCCCTATTCACGAGCTTTTTATTTAACTTAGGACATCACTTCTGGCTTTTGATTATTTTCCAACTAGGAGAGAAGAAGTGAGTTAGCTTAATGGAAAATGAACAATCTCTCAATTAGCCCCTGTAACAGTGTATCCTGGCTGCAAAATAGAGATCATTTAGCAAATTATCAAGATGCATGACACTTTATTTCAACCTATTGTATGCCATAATGCTTCCCTACACACGTATGTATATAGCTATATAATCTTTTAATTGGCAAAACAATGCTTCAAAAATGTGCTTCAGTAATGTCTCAGCCACTCCAGACATTAGTGTTGATGTAATCTGTACTTGACCTATTAGCGCCTTGAAAGGTGCCATGAAAATGCTGAACGTTTGGCAAAGTCTTCCTTGTTCTAGTGCAGAAAATCAAGGCAAGGTAAACATTAAGACTATTGTGTGGTAACTATGACTTTATGGTATGATTGTAAAAGAAGATTTTTTTTTTTGTTGTTAAGAGATAAGAAGATAAATTTTTTTTTTGGTTAAGAGGTAAGAAACCAGAACTCATAAAATACAATCTATAACTTGTATTAATGGTACAAATCCCTACATTGTTACCCTAAATTCTTGTATAAATGTGCATCATTGTACGCCAACACAGCACCACAACCATCATACGTTTGTGAACACACTGGACTTCTTGGGCTGTAAAATCAGGTGTTACACCATAATGTGAGAAATTAATGTTTTATGAAATGTGCTTCATTACAAGATGCAGCTCTGATGCAGAGGTTGATGATGTGTAGTGTCTCTTCTCAATGGGCACTGAGTTCAAACTATGCATGTCCTTGTATCATACTTTGAAGACTTGATCAATGAGCTTGTCATAGACAGCCAAACAACCTCATTTAACTTGTGGTTATTGTTTCTTATAGAATTAGCTAAGCATAACCAATCAAACATGGAATTTGGTTTATGGTCAGGAACTTGAAATAATGTAGAAGAGATTTAGATGAGTATTTTATCTGTATAAGCTCAGAATGACTTTTGACAAGGAGTTATTCCAGATTTAAGCCAATAGAACTTCGCACTTCAAAGAGCATGCATATGAAGTGTAAGATCGCTCTAGAATTAGATACCTCCTTGATGCTACTGAATCATATATGAAAATCACATTCTGAAAGACATGTGTTGGCAAAAGTATTGAAATAAAAAACTTCACCTGTAAAGAACAAAGGAAAGAATATTCACTTTGGGTGGCATCATATCCACCTTTTTTATTTTAACATGATATAACACTGATGACTAAAACATTGGATCTCTTCTATTGAGCAAACAGTGGTCACTAGAAAATGCATAATGCAAAGAAACCAAATGCTCTTTCCAAAATAAAAAGGAATTTGTGGCCTTTTGAAATGAAACAGTGCAGATCACTTAAGTATTCAATTCATTAGGCCAATCCAGGACCACAAAAACCTTCAAGTTAGAGAAAAATATACCATGATTTTATGGCGTGTTCATCATGTTTCTTTTTCCTGAAATGTTCTTCTTCAGAGGATTTACATTTTTACTATAGTAATTAAACTGAGGTAGAATTAAAAAAAAATAGTCAATTCAAAATTAATTTTTTTGGAATCTCCAAATAAATTACGGGAATAGGTCAAAGCTCTATGTGCCATGTTTAGATGCAGCTAATTGCAGTTTAGAGAACAGACACATTTCAAAAGAAATAAAGTTCAAAAATGCATTTGGTGTTTAGGCTAAGACTATCCAGCTTACAAATTTTGTGACTAACTCAATAATGGTTTTGGCTTATAATATGTTTTCAGTAAGTGTTTATTGTCTAAAAGATTTAAGATAATTGTTCATACTTGTCTTGGGCCTCAAGATCCTGGAGTGGGAAGAGAAAAGAAAGTATTCAAGTTTCTTCAGAGAAATAAATATATAGCTATTTTACTTACTAGAAAGGAATAATTAGGACGATCACCACCTTTGCTAATTCAGTTAGAATTTACAGCTGGGTAGTATTATTCTTCTTATTTTTTGATGAATTTGAATTGACTTCCTAGAGTTCTGTGCTTGAGAGAAATTGAAGCTATTCACATTTCAAAAGTGTCAAAATATTTCCTTTATAGTTTTTTGCTTTCAGAAAGGCATTTTGTTGAATATTTCCTCTCAGAAAAGAAGTTAAGTGAACAGACAAAGTAAGTAGAGAATGAAATACAATATTTCATCTCTGACCGATCAGCATGTTTCTGAACTGTTTGAGTTTTGTATCACCAAAAGAAATAATTAAATACTAAACACAAAAAAAAAATATTTAAATATTTAAAATGTTTTTCAAGTTGACTTGAGCAGAACTTTTTTCAGATTTTCCATTAAACTACAAATTCTTTGGTTTAAGTTTTTGGAACTAGTGTCATTGTGCATACAATATGAAAACTATGCCTGTGCCACTGCAAAGAATAAAATTATACAAGAGGATTTATATATATATTATTTAATTACCCTCTAGATAAAGAATGTAGGAGTAGAAGAATACTCTCACAGCAAAGGACCATGGCACAAAAGAAAGATGACACCAAAATTTTAAATACTTCCACAGAAATCATAATACCACATAATTCTTTTTTCAGCTCATTTCCTCTATCCTACGTATCAAGCCTTCAATAAAAAGGATGAAGGGAATGCCATTATATGAATCAACCTCTAAGTTAAGGACACTATACTATCTAATAAAAGAGGAAAAATGTTTCCTCAGGACTATTTATTTGCTTTCCTTTGGCAGCCAGCTGCAATATTTTTAAATTTTTCCTATATATTATTTACTCAATATTACTAGGAAGCAAAAATGACTAGCGTTCTTCACTATGTAAATAAGATATCATCAGAGAAAGATTATATCATACCCAACAACTTTATGGCAGGAGAACTAGTTTTCAAATTTGTTTCCAAATCTTTATTACAAAATTCATTTTAGAATAATGACTTCAATGTTTTGAAATTATCTCTTTGAAAATATTTTTCAATTTACTTTGAACTTTCAATCCACTTTTAAACAATGTGATTTTTAGACAAATAGCTGAATTTTTAATGTGAATGCAAATGAAAACACTAAAGAAAAATTAATAAAAATTATAGCACTTTTTTTTGTAAAACTGGGGAAAAGGAACTATTCACTTACTTCTGTAAGAGATAAAACAGTCCTGAAGAAGACTTCTGCCTTCTAGGAATCCTAACTTTCTTTTATTCTGCTGCTTATAAACTCTGTTACCAGAAAATCATGTCGGAGTTCTGAAACTACTCTGAAATGCTGCTTTTAATGAGAGTCATGCTTTAGTCAGTCCTGATAGAAGGAATATTAATTTTTCATCATGAAAATATTGCATTTTATTTTGATACAAACAAAAAATTCACAACACTTGCAGTGTATGGTATTTTTCATATACATGATTTTGGTACATTAAAACATGAATAGTATATATGAATTTCACATTCTTTGAGATTACATTTTTAAGGTATGAGTACCTACTTTTAATGTGCGATGTGTGTGTGATACACACACATTTATATAATATTTATTTATTATATATTGTATATTGTATATTGCATAACATATAACATATATATCCTATATATATGACCATATTTGTACACCTTTTAGCAATAAATTTATTCAGGCCATTTAAAAATGTATAATTTCACAGTCTTTTCTTATCACATTAGCTTATTGTTTACATTGGATTGCATCATCCTTTTTGTACCCATCCTGCTTTTGCAAAACAGAACAAATTTGAATTTACACACAAACATATCATACTTCCAGCCCATCATCAGCCCAACTAGCACTGTTTACACAGGAATAAAGTGCAATACAGTAAAAGATTACAGAAATTAAATGCATACAAATAAACCACAAATAAACTAAGAGCTATCTCAAAGTATAATGAACTATTGATTAATAATGCATTAGAAGTTAACACAGAAATCAAATTAGTCATCTCAGGAAGTTTGCATGCACTTTTTTCCTTGTCACTGATGTAGTGATAGTAGTTTCTAAAGCAAGTATGTTTCTATGATGAGTTCATTTAGTATTCAGCATAATAGCACTGATAATAATGAGCTCAATTTGGCTTCCATTATATAAGCATTAGATAATAGATACCTATATTAAAGTGTTACTGTTATGGTAGTGATTTTTTTCTTCATTTGGTACACACTACTAATCTTTAAAGGAAAGCTTTTATGCAAATTGTTGATGTTTTTGTCTTTGAATCATGACTAATTTTATGGACTCTGGAATCCCATTATTGTCAAAGTTGCTTTTGATATGAGACTCTCAGTAATTTGACTTGTCAAGAGTTTTATCATTATATCACCGCTTTTTTCTTTCATCTTTTCTCCCTTTGTCAGCTTTTTACATCCTGAGACTTGTAGTATCATCCAACAAAAACATACAGACACAGTTCTGGCAATGCTCTGCTAATGTTACCTCTGTTAAAGTGTCATAGTCCAGTACACTGATTGTTCTTCAGTGAATGACCTATGTGGCTTGCTGGGTACTAGAAATTCCCCTGACAATTGCTGATGCAGTGCTTCTGTGTTTTTAGTGCGGAAGATATTTATATTAAAGATTAAGAGATTTAAGTACTAGGAAAGCATAGGATGAAGCTTTATTTTATTTAAGGCTTATCATACTCCAAGATCCTTCAGATTAGATGCTGTGGAAGTTTATTCATGTTCATTTAACTATGAGGATATTTTAAGACATTTAAGACACTGAAAATGCAGAATGTTATCAGATCACTTTTGTTTTCTACTGTGTACAAGTGTCATAGAAAAAATAGTTTCAGTCTAGTTGGCTCAGCTTTCTGTATGCATTCTGATTTATATTTTGCATGCATTCTGATTTACATTTTGCATCTACACTGCTTGATAGGTGTTTGTTCCTATAGCAAGACAAAACAGCAACTGCTTTCTGACCTGTATCTGTCCACATAGCCATTGTCCTAGGGCAGTAGATGCATACTTTTTCCAACAGATCAAAACTCAGTAAAAGCATACTCTTGCTCTCTCTTATGTGTACCACTAGGATCTTCTAGGAAGGACCTCAGGTCTGACTTCCCTGGCTGTGCCAGCACAATGACACCACAGCAAAACATGATTTTTACAACTGTTAGGCAACATGGGGTTTTTCTTTACTGGTTTAAAACATAACTATGACGTCTTAAATTAAATTTCAAATGTTTTAAATTCCTTGGATTGGAATCTTAAGAAATTTATTATGTTCTGTCTCAATGGAATACTTCCTTTTCCAACAGTTTTGGGGTGTTTTATTCCTTTAAGGTTTGTCCTACCTCCTTGTCATCTCATAAAAAGTTCCTTTGTTTTACATGTGAAAAACAGGAAAGTATCACAGCTTTCCCAACCACTTTACTAATACAATGATGCATTTGATAGAGCTCTCCAGTAGAACCCTATATTGGATTTGCTATATTAGCTATATTCTGTACAAAGAGAGAGGAAGAGATCTTGTTAGCAAAGACTTTGTTAGCAAGAAGAATGCAACTTTTAAATAGGTTTAAAAAAAAGGATGTAGATGAGTGCATGTTTTGGAGAAATGCTTGAAATGAAAAGAAAAAATAATAGAAAGAATGAAAGTGTGGAAAGAAGTAAGAAAAAATGAGAGAAGGAGAAACAACGAGTGGAGAGAAAACAGCAGGGAAAACTTGCAGGAATAAATAAAAACAAGCAGAAATAACAGTACAAAAAGAAGAAACCCAAACAGAGAAATTAAGATTAAAGCGGACAAAGTGGAAAGAAAAAACTTCAAGTTAAACAAGGATTATGAAAAGACATAAATAATAAAATAATTTGGAAGAGAATGAGAATTTTTTTTTAACTGAAAAGTAAATATTGCAAAAATATTGCATGAGAACACGGATTGAGAATAAAATACTGAAAATTAGAGAGGAAGCTGATGAGGATGTCTTGAAATGAAGAAGATGGAAAAGAAAAAGATATTGGAAGTGCAAAGTCATTGTGTAAAAGAAAGGTTCGTCAATTTGGTTTTACACATGTGAAAAAGCTCAAAGTGTGATTCCTATTTTGGGATTTAGCAAACACAAAATGACTTTGAGGAAATTTTAAGCTACTGTTCTCCTGTATGTATATGTCATATAAACTGATAATTTATATGTGATATAAACTGATAAGTCACTGTATCAGTAAAATTTTATGAGCCATTACAATGACTTTTCAAAACTCTGATTGAAATGAGAGATTATTGCCATATATCCCACAGCTCTGGAACTTTGTGATATCCGGATCTGCCTCCGCCTACTGATAGTTTCATGTTAACTCATGCTGTGTTTATTATCTTGTTAATGCTAAGAAAGTTATCTGGACAGAAAAATGCCTGTCTGTTTTTTAGAGTGTAAAAATCTATACAATTATTTTTTGTACTCAATGTCCTGTAAGTGGCATAAATTCCAAATTACTGAATAACTTCCCATTCCTAGACAGACAAATGGAAGTAGCTATAGCTGCACGATCCTGCCAGGAGTACATAAAAGCTGTCATTTTACTGAACCATGTCTTCTTTGTCATTCAATAACAGGGTCATTTTTATCTCAGGAGTACTTTCTTATTTTTATTTACCTACCTTTCTTGATCTTCAGGTATAGACTCAATCAAGTGATGTGTACAGGGCACATGCTGTTGAACGAAACCATGGCTGATGGTTAATGATTCTTGTAACATTTATCAAAAGCAGCCCAGTCCTGTAACTCCATCACAATCTTCTGATCTGGCACCTGTGTCATCACACTGCTTAGGGTATATCTCCGACACATCATAGAGCACTCAAGGCATTGCATCAGAAGTCCTGATACATTCTTTAATTCCATGAATCAGAAGAGTGCACTTTTTCATGATTACTGTAGCACTTCTCTGTAAAGAGAAGTTGTAAATATAAAAGGTAATCCAGTATGTTTCTATATGAGTCATATCCCTATTATGACAGTTACATGACTAACAAGCAAGGGTTCTCCTCTTTGGGTCAGAAGTAGGTCAAGTACATGATGAAGTGTCTTAGTATTTTGCCATCATTCCCTATCATATTGTAGAGCAATACTCAGGGCTGCAATTTTTCCAATGCCGCTATATGAAGTCATGTCATTGGCCTCAACCCAAAGGCTCCTTTACATGGGGAGGGGGAATCACATATGCTTGAGTACATACTTTGTGCATACATACTTTATATTTCTTTATTATTTTGGGGGTGGGGGGTTGTTTGGTTGGTTTGGTTGTTTATTTGGTTTGGTTTGGTTTGAAAGGGACCATTTCAAGAAATACTTTCTAATTTTGAAGTCTTAACCAGAAGATGTTTCAAAGGGATATCTATAGTTTGGCTAGAGGTGGTATTAGTCTTTCATCTTGTAGTTAATGTATAGACAGGAAGTACTAATTTGGAGACTCTAGAAAACAGACCAGTATTATACCAAATATGAAACTTCCAATAATGAACACCAAACTAAAAGTCTAGTCCTAGAGAGTGAGACCAGGACCAAAGTCTATACTGGGCTTATTTAGGAATTTAAAAGCACATTGATTCAGGATTTAGTTCTAAGAAACAGAAATTTGGTCTATTACAGAAGGGTTAATAACTGTCAGTACATTTTGTTAGTTAGAGTAGACGATAACTTTTCACACATGCAGCTACAGCAGCAGCTTTGAAGTCACAGCATAGCATCAGGGTTTCCTAGGATCAAGCAGCATAGTGAATCATGCGTGGTGGTGGGAGTTCAAGTTATCACAGTGGTGGCTCAAGTAATACTGACAAGTAGTGACAGCTGTACTGAGAAGCTGTTCAGAATCATTCCATCTCCACCCCCTCTAAAAAACTGATGGCAGGATGCTTGAGCCAAGCTACTTCCAACTGCTTGGTTTTTAGCTGTAGTTTGCAGAGCATCTGAAACAGACAACCTTGTGTCCCCTCACATCTGTCAGTGCTAGTTGCAAAGCAATACTTTTCTTGTATACAGAGTTAAGTGTTCAGTGTACGTTAAGGTAGTCTATTAACTGTAAGCCTGTTGGTAAATAGAATTTTTCTGACCTACTAAATCATGACTCTTCTTCATGTAAACACTCATTTGGAGAGAAAGTTTCTTAAACATGATCTACTTCTCACCAAAGCATGTTCTGAGTAAAAAAACAAACAAACCAAAAGACTCCTAATTAACTTCAAAGCATACTAAACAAATTGTTTCCCTGCTGCTTGATGGAATACAGAACAACTAAAACTAGAGTGTAAAAGAACCCACTGAAAGACAGCATTACTTCTGTTCAACCTTTGGTAGGTATGTGGATATGAGTCAGTGGAAGGAACATCCTATCATTCTCACCTCCTCTCTCTCTGGGCAGTGTGGAAATTCCAGATCTAATCCATTGTTTCTCAATAACATTTTAATGTATTGGTTTTTGTTTTGCCTTTTTGTCATCATCATCTTTTACAGTCTGAAGTATGTAGTATAGATTTTCTCTAAAAACATAGAGATTTTATGGTTAACTTTTCAGTAGATCAGACAAAGTTGCACTGTAAGTATGATAAATTAATGCTTTTCATGTGATTCTCTCTTTAGATGAGTAAGTGGGCTATGGAACTAGGTTTTTTAAATATTGAGGAAATTCAGAGCTTGGTACTACTGCCAGTATATCAAATTCAGATATCTAACAAAAGAAATCAACCACAATCCCATTTTCTAAAGTGAATCAAAATAATTTCCAATTATACCAGCAGAATTTACAGGTTTTTTGACAACACTTAGTTTCTATGTAGTAAGAACAAAGTTTATTACGTCCCAGAAAGACAGGAAGATGATGAGAAACTGATCTTATCATTCCAATTAACAATAATTTCTAGCATTCTCTACCACTATACATTACTTCACATGACAAGATTAAGAGTACTGGGTAATACACATTTATGATCTCCTCACTGCTGAAGACAGTGTTTCAGGTCTAGCTTCATGTTTTGTTTTGGCACAAGTCAGCTTTGTGTTTCTCTTTTGCTACTACTTTTCTCCCCTCTTTTTGTTTTTACAAAATCTGTTAGCCTTTTTTTAAGTCATTTGGTGCTATGATAGCTTTGGTGAGCTATCAAAAGCTGCTTCTATCTGCTGTAGCAGATGCCTAGAGCTATAGTGTGAAATCAAAGGATATAAACTCTGTCGACATGATTGGTAGATTATACTCTGTACATCATAGTAGGTTTCAAGGGTTGGCTTTGTAAAGCTCCAAAAGAATTTTCTTTTTTACTGCAGTTATCTAAAAGTCCTCATATTAGAAAAAAAAAACACATAGGAGTAGCTGAAATCAGGTGAAAATGAGGATGACATTCAACCGCATCCTGGGGGCATCAGGCAAAGCATTGCCAGCTGGTCAAGGGAGGGGATTGTCCCATTCTGCTCTGCACTGATGTGGTTTCACTTTGAATATTGTGTGCAGTTTTGGGCACCACAATATAAGAAAGATATTAAGCTCTTAGAGAGTGTCCAAAGGAGGGTAACGAAGATGGTGAAGGGTCTAGGGGGAAAGCCATATGAGGAGATGCTGAGGTCACTTGATCTGTTCGGCCTGGAGAAAAGAGGAGACTGAGGGGAGATCTTATTGCAGTTACAACTTCCTCATGAGAGGAAGAAGAGGGACAGGTACTGATCTCTTCTCTGTGGTGACCAGTGGCAGAGGGAATGGCCTGAGGTTGTGTCAGGGGAGGTTTAGGTTGGATATTAGGAAGAGATTCTTCACCCAGAGGGTGGTTGGGTACTGGAACAAGCTCCCCAGGGAAGTGGTCACAGCACCAAGCCTGACAGAGTTCAAGAAGTGTTTGAATGATACTCTCAGGCACATGGTGTGACTCTTGGGGATGGTCCTGTGCAGGGCCAGGAGTTGGACTTAATGATCCTTGTGGGTCCCTTCCAACTCAGCATATTCTGTGATTCTGTAAAATTAGAAAATTAATTGGGAGGTCCCATATTTCTACAAATCTCTTTCCATTTTAAAAGGAAATAAAGAAGAATAAATAAAGAAATAAAACATAATTTCTGATTGTTTATCCCAAATAGGTTTACACTGCAAATGGTATTAAAATATTTACTTTCTTACTCTGGTTTTATTGTTCATTATTTTGCTTCTTATTTCCTTGATTTTGGCATATCCAGATGAAGATACACACCACTTTTAGACCTGTAATTATGTTGAATTTTTTATGACTTCCTTAGAAGTTTACCTAGAGATAGGGAAGAATCTAGGATGTCTAGGTCACAGGAGAGCATTCCCACAAAAATAATTATCCTTCCTTTCTGGTAAGGTGGTAGCATGGATAGCTCAAACCTTCTAAATACTGTAAGGAAAATTGAATTTTATAACCGCAAGGATAATGACAAAATTAATTCAGTGTTGTAGAAGAACCAGAAGTGTTCCTTTAGGTATCATTTCCCTTCCTGGATCAAAACACTGAAACTGAACACATTCCTAATACTGATAATAGATAGGTGCAGCCCGGTTTTCTGCACAGAAAAAACCCTGCAGCATTATTAGAAAAAAGAACGACGAGGAAAAACAATCCCTTGCTCTCCTTTCCTTCCCACACAGAGTCACCTAGTGTTACTACTATCTTTTCCAGGGAGGACTGCAGACCTCCTTCATCCCTACAGCCATCTGTTTTACAATACTGGCTCTGGGCTCCATAATGAAGAGCCACAAACAGAGGCTATGAGACACTTGTCACATGTTACTGAAGGTAAGTATTTCACTTTTATTGGATGAACAGCTTCCCATCTAGAATAATCTTCCCTGAGTTACAGCACTTGACAACAGCAAGTATAGACACAAAATTTTTTGAAGTCTCTTTCTTTTCCATGAGGTAAAATTTATGAATACAGTAACAAAGCTGTTAATTCACTCAGTGAGCTCCACACTAAATATTTGTGTAAAAAAATTGCACAGAAATGTAGGTATTTTTTTCCCTAGAAGTTCAAAAATATGATATAAATAATTTGTTCTTTTAATTAATTAAAAATAGTGAATACTTACTGAGAAGCCAGGACACAGCATGATAGCTGATGTGGCAGTTGTGTTGTTGGAACTCTAATTATTCTCTGAGGGAAGGAAAATGGGTAGAGATTAAAAGCTATTTTATTCTGTTAATTTTTTTTGTACTGTAAATTTCTATTAAATCTTTTGCCAGAAATCGACTTTGTTTTAGGAAAATATGCTGCAGGATCCCAAAATCAAAGATCTTCAGAAAGGAGTGTGAGCGGTCTCAGCAGAAGGCCTTGGGCTACGAAAGCTGGGAAAAAAACCTCAGTTTGAGGACCAGACAAGATATCAGTGGTTTGGAATGTCCTGCCCAGACCCAGAGAGACTGTACTCTGATTTTATCAAGCCTCTGCATAAGACCCATTGTGCTCTCTCCCTCCCTATGTATTCTCTGTATCCTGTGTAGTCTGTAAACTTGAATATCTCTCCCCCATGTAAATCCCCAAAAATGTAATCCTAAGATAAATGTTTTTTCCCCATGATATAAGTGCTAAACCCAAAAGGTGTAACTTGGGTTTTCCCCTTACCTTATCTTCTGAAATCCCCTATTTGTAATAAGTTTAACCCCCCGCTGAATATGTAAAACCCCAGACCCTTAAAATATCCACTTGTAAGTCCAATTAGGATTCCAGTTTCTGCCCCCAAAGCTGGGATCATGTTAGCTTTGTTGACTCCCACAATATGCTTCTTTTAATCAGGGGTTCAAATAACAGTATACAGTACTTCACTAAGTTAATGTTCAGAAAAAAATAGGAATCACTTTTAAACTGACTTCGACAATTTTTTCATGCAGCACAAGAAGTGTCAGTATCAATGCTGAGGCAAAGCAACCACTTTAATATAAGAGCTAAAAGTGATACAGCTGTTATTTGCTAAACACTTAAAAGACACTTCAAACCTAGCCTGGAATATTACTTTTTTTTTTTTCAGTTCTGACGAGCTAGTCATACTGTCCACTGCATTAAATAATTAATTCTTATTTGATGAATTATCTCATTTAGGAATCACTATTTTGTTTTTTAATTCCTTGACTCCTTAGTTTACTGTTTCTGTAGAGAAGTCACCTTGGCCAATGTTATTCAAAGGCTGCTTAACTTGTGAACTGAGTTTCAGGATTCAGTAACATTCAGATGGTTGAAAACTCAGACAGGACATCATTTTTAGCATGATGCATAGCACTGCAGTGCAAATTGAAGTTGACCTGGTCATAACATGCACATAACACCTTACACACCACAGGAGAAAGTATCTAGACTTCATCTTTTTCCTACTGTTTCCAAATCCCTATCAACTGACTAAAAATGTGTCTGGTAAATTTGTACCACTTATTTTCCCCCGAAAGGGACAGAAGCAATTTTATGAGAGTTGGATCAGAGTAAGGTACAAGAAGCCTGTGACTTCAAAAGTGATATAATTATTTAGAGGTTTTGCTCTGGAGTTTTGACATAAACCTGTTTCTTGTTAAATTCAGGTGATTTTGCATGGCAATAGCATTCAGTGATATACTGTACCATTTTGGAAAAATGCTAAATCTGATTGTTAAGAGGCTTAATTATTTTAAAATAGCCCACCTTACCTATGATTTGCTCTGGATTGAATGTATATGTCTTTTCTTTGAGTCCACCTTCTTTGAAGCAACTTTATCACTCATGGTCAGAGCTTAGATTTTATAATGACTATAAATTTATTCCAATTTAAATACTTCTGAAGTATCTACACAAAATTAAGAAAAAAAATGCATAATGTTTAAGACATTTTATTTCCTATTTTAAAACTTTTCAATGTTTGGGGAAAAAAATATCCAGGTCTGGACTGTTGAGTTCAACTTGTCTTTCATTCCAAAACTCAGACTACAAGTAAGAAAAATACCAGCTGATATTTAAGCAGAAACATAAGAACTTTTGACTACAAGATCAAATAGAACATCAAATAGAATGATACTCTCACATAACAGAATTTTGTCATGTTTTTTCACACCTCCACAAAACACTGTGTGATAAAGATAGAGTGAAGCCATGACACCTCACTTTATTCAAATATGGTTGGGAATAAAGTGACATTTTAGCTAACCAATCTTGCAAAAGATTGTCTTCAGGGTGGTAACAAAACAGTAATGTACTCTACCATCAGTCACTCTTCTACTATCTTTTGACTTCTCTATGGTATATGATAGGAAACTGAGCATTATTTGTGAGACTGCTGAGCAGTTTAAATTAATATTAGCATAGAAAAGGTACAGGGACAAACCAATATATGCCAAACTATCCTTTTCCCCAGTTCATCTGTTCCTTCTCAAGATTCACCTGGGCAAAATGTAACAGGAAATGTTTTCCTACACTCAGGTGCTAGGTGTAGATTTTGTACTTTTATTTATTCAGTCTGAATTAAGTTGCTCTTGGCCAAAATGAGTTGAACTTAAGAGAGAGAAAACGGGTTTCATTTGGTTCAAGTTGGTCATATTTTTTTCAGATTAATATAATCTCACTGGTATTCTCCATTTTGTCAGAACAGCAAGGCTTTGCGAAGTTGTGTCTGTTTCAAAAAAACATCCCTAAGATTTGCCATTGACTCGGCCACTGAAACACAGATCTGAGAAAAAAAATTGGTGTGTCTCAACTGAAATTACATATTTTAACATCATTTGGCTTGAAAGTGTTGCCTAAAGAGACCATGGAGAAAAAGACTCCAGGCTAATTTAGTGTATAAGATAAGATAAAGGGAGTAGGCCCTTTAATCTCAGGCCTGAGACCCAGGGAATACACACAATGCGTGCATCTCTGACAGTGGTTCTATGATTTTATAGTAAGGTCCATCCAATCCCAGATCTGTCCCCCCCCAGTTCTGCCCTGTTCTGCCCCCGAACATATCCCTTCGGGAATTAGGTTTGGAGGCATTTGGAACCCCTTTTTCCTCATCTTAATCTTCTTCAGAGCAAGTACACTCCTTGGAGCTTCTCCAAAGTTCTGGGCTTGAAGGTTGCTGTGTCTGTGTGATATCTCCTGGTCCAAACCTAGGGTATGATGTTCTTAAACAGAGGTGTTTTTCTACAATTCTACCTTGAAAAGAAGACTAAAAACACTAATGGAATTTAGAGGGATTGACATGAAATGGGGTAACAGGGTTGGGTATGTGTAACTATTATGCTATGGGTAAGGGATATAATACAGCTACATTAAAATCTACATTTACTACACAACTATTTCTAAAATCTACAATAATTAAAAAATCCAAAAACCTCTGAGGCATCAAAAGCATATTTTAAAATTTATCATTCATGAAGTAAAAACTTTTGGGAGCCTCACTGTTTCATTTCAGAGCAGAATCTGAATCCCTTCAGTCAATCTCTAAACCACTCTTTAGGCTTGCAAAGCTCCCAGACAGTTTGAGATGAGCAAAGTTCCTCAGGGCCTTCTTTCCTCTACCTGTGGCCAATGGAAATTTGGTGGTGGAGTTTCACAAGAAACTGTGAAAGAAATCACCCAGAAGCTAAGGACACAAAGTGAAGATAGAAGCTTGAATATATCACCCTAATGTAGATCCTTCAAGTGCATTTGCTTAATTGTTCTGCTGCTGTTTCAAGTTTGAAGAAGAGCAGTAAAGCACTTAGTAATTGTGAAACTGGAAAATCAGTGAAGTGTGAAGTTATTTCATTCAATTTTTCAGATTAGTTTCATAGGCCTACCCTTCGGTGTGCTGAGCCACACCAGCCTCCGGGTCTTATTCATTTTGGGGATTATTTTGTCAAAAGACACAAAGGGTGGGTAAGTTGGACAATATATTGAAAATTTGGCCTCAGTATTCTCAGAGATTTTTCAAAAATATTAGGCCTAGGAGATGATGAAAGAGAGAAAGAGGAATATCATCTGCCAAAGCTAAAGTACAAGACAAAGAGATACAGCTGAGCTCTCAGCTGCCCCTCTGGTTACACGAGGAAAACAGAGCAAGCCCAGGGTCTTGATAAGTTGGAAGGCATGATTACTTTGTAATAATCCATGTTTGACACCCTCTTCTCCTCATTCTTTTTTTTGGTAGTCAGTGTAGGAGTTATACTGCTTAAATTGTGTACTGTGTGCCTTGCCATTGCCTGAAAATTTATGTTGCTGTTGCTATGGCTGCAGCTTCATCCACTGCATATTTTCAGTCCTCTACAGCTAAAATGCCCTGTGGAGTACAAATTTTCACTGCAATGGTGAAAAAGAAACAGCATAAAATATTCTGCTTTTTGATCCAACTTATATTTCCATGTGTAGAATGTCATACGTATTTTGAAAACCTGAGTACTCTCAGTCACCAGAAAGCCATTTCTTTTTCTGCTAATGCTAGAGTCATTTGTTACTGTCTCCTTTCTCTTTGTTGCATTGCAGGGGGCAATAGGCTCACACAGGTTTATAGAGACTACTTGTTTCAGCAACCTTGGTATTGGCTTGTTTTCATTTGGTTTATAGAGCCCTCTTTTTCCCAGTTTAAACACAATTGTTCCAAACTTTTCTTTCAGTACTGTTAAGAGGTAAGTGCTAGGATTTAGCATGTATAACATTGTCTGAGGCATTTGCTCAGCTGTCTGTTGAATCCCCTGAAACTAATGCTCAGTCTCTATTAATGTCTCTGTCCCTGGAAACCAGAGCCCATTCTCTCCTATAATTAATCTTGCAAGTACTGCCTTGACATTATTGGTTCACCAGCAGAGCAGAACTGTCCCAGCCATCAATAATAATTCAGTACATTAGAATAAGGCCTACATACACAGCCCACAGATGTAGCCGAGTTATGTGCAGGTTCCAGCCCTCCTAGCTGACTGGGGAAAGAAGAAAAGAAATCTGCAATTGAAAGTGTTTTGGTTGCTGGATAATTTTGCAATACAAAGGTTATGATGTTACTCGTGCTTTGGTTTTATGTTTTTTCTCCAAATGTTGTCAGTGTTTGGCACAATGCTTGTGATTGTCTGTTTACTGAATCTTAATACTAAAGCTGTTACAAATTGTCTTTCACAGATGGTGGGAGCTTCTCAGATCAGGAGGCAGGGAATTTATTACTCAATATTTCTGTATTACTGATTGGGACGTGAGGAGCATAAGCAATCTGTTCTACTGCAGGGTTTGAGCTCTCCCTCCTCCTTTCCCCAACCCAAAAATTATGGCTAGCTAGAGAAGGGTGTTTTTTTCTCATTTTGTGTAGATAGCAGCTGTGCAATTTCAAGCAGAATGTTTGCTTTGATCTTCCTTCCTTTAATTGAAATCCACAATTATGAGATTTGTTTCTTTTATGTTTGCTAGTTTATTGGTTTAATCTACAAAATGTGCTGTCTTGCTGTCTTACACAGTTAAAGGCAACAACACAGTTGGGATTTAAATGGCAAACTTGGAGGGGGGTTGCAATCTCTCAGGTATTGCGGGGATAAAATTCTTTCATCTGATTTTAGATCATTATACATACAGAGTAGCAATGAGAACACAAACAATATGTCAACTAATTGTAAAGAATATCCCTAGGTAGGCACTCTATGTAAACTAACCACATGAAAGGAAATTTTAATATGGAGGAAAAAATCCTTTTCTGATTGTTTATTTGTGGATTTCTGCTATTTGGAAGCCTTTGTTGTAATAGTTTTCATTATAGAATGCTTTCCTGGCGTTTCCAATACCAGTTCCTACTTATATGAGTTTAGCAAAACATTTTAGAACAGTCAGGGTATTTACAGTTTGAGGGAGGCATTGCCAAACTGGCAGATGCAGAAGATATGACAGAATAAGCACCTATGAACCAGAGGAACTGAGGCATCAGCTGGACTCAGATTTACAAAGAATTTTACCTTGTTAGGTCTAATTGAGGTGAAAAAACATCAGGACTTGTCCACCTTTGGATTTTTTTTTCAGCTAGTCTCTTATAAGAAATCCTCAGAAAGAAAAAATCCTTTCCTTTAGTGTCTTTTCCAAGAACTATTTCCTGACAATAATTTTGGCCAGAAAAAGAATTACTAAACAAATTTTTTAGAAATATTTTGTGTGCATTTGTCTTTTGAGATAGATGCCTCAGAATAAAATGGTTCCAGCCTTGTGATTACCATATACCATGGACTGAATATGAGATTATCTATCATTATTCTACAATGTTTGCCCAATTCATCATCATGGCTAGGCTTCGTGAATGAAGATTTGGGAAAGGCTCTATCCACATTTGTTACAGGCACGCTGGTGGCTAATAAGGCCAATGCGAGATAGACATGTCCGACTACAAAAGGCACAGCAGAAAGACTCCTTCGGAGGTATATTCTGCGAGGCACGATTCTTTCTGCTTTGTCTTTTCTCCTCGAGAGTGATCCTTTGTGCATTCTCAAAAGAAGCAGCAGCGTTATAGATGGTGTGTCTCCAGACCTCCCAATTGGAGGCCAGAGTAGACCAGTTATATTGATCGATGTGGCCAAGGCTGAGATGTTGTTTCAGGGAGTCCTTGTATCTTCTCTTCGGGGCTCCTCTCATGCGGCAGCCGGTGGTAAGTTCACCATAAAGCAGGATCTTAGGGAGGCGGTGGTCCTCTATCCTGGAGACGTGCCCTGCCCAACACAGCTGTGTTCTCAGCAACATGGCCTGAATACTTGTGACTGCTGCCTGTTCTAGAACAGATGTATTGGTCACATAATCTGACCAGTGGATGTTTAGGATTGTACAGAGGCAGCGTTGATGGAAGTATTCTAGGTGTCGCAGGTGGTGGTGGTAGATGACCCATGATTCAGATCCATATAAAAGAGTGGACAGTACAATGGCTCTGTAAACACTGATCTTTGTACTTTTCTTCAGGTGTTTATTTCGCCAAACTCTTTTACGGAGCTTTCCAAAAGCACTGTATGCCTTTGCTAACCTGTTGTCTATCTCTCCATCAATCTTACAGTCCGAGAAGATGAGGCTACCTAGGTAATTAAACTGCTGGACTGATCTGAGCTCTGACTGGTCAATGGTGATATGGGGATGATGGAAGACTTCCCAAGGTGCAGGTTGACAGAGAACTTCTGTCTTCTTTAAGCTGACTTCCAGCCCAAAGAGCTCAGCAGCATCTGCAAAGAAGGATGTTAAACGCTGCAGAGCTGCTTCTGTGTGGGCCACAAGGGTGGCGTCATCAGCATAAAGCAGCTCTCGGACAAGCCCAATTAAGGAGGAAAAAAAAGACTTCTGTGAAATCAAGTTCAATTGCATGTCTTTTGCTAGATTGCTAAAAACTGTTGAGAAGTTGATCTCAAACACATGAAGAAAACAAAGTTATTAATGAAACCATGTTGCAAGTCATGGATCCATTCTGGAGCTTTCCCAATTTACAACAGCTAATAAACTTTCATTTAAAAAAAACCATTTGCTCATGAATAGAGATCTTTTTTGTCAAAATTGTCCAACTGGAAATCTTATACAATTAATGTTGAGCAGAGCTACATCAAATCTGGACTTGTCCTAAGGCTTAGTAAGGTGCTCATTGAATTCAGTAAAAAAGGACTCGTCAACAACTTTAGATCAACTTACAATAAAATGCAAACACACAAATCTGTGAAATAGAAGGCTGATCATATGAGTATACCCACTCCATTGGCTTGTAATTCTTATAATGAATGGGACTGCCAAGACAGATTCTCCTTCAGTTATAAAAAGCCCACAATGCTTTGCAAGAATTACTAATAATAACAACAAGCTGTCTTCTCCTGCTAAAATAAATAAATAAATAATCATATGGAGGTGTTTTTGCAGTAGTGATGATGAAGGTGCAGGATCTTCTTTAACAAAACGGTAGTTGGAGACAGAGTGCAATATGTTCATTATGTAGCCCTATAGCCCCACACTGCAGCACTGCAATTGCTAAAAGTAGTCTAGAGGCTTTGCTTTGAGTTTGCAAGACCTCAGCTCTGAGGTGTACTGTTTCTGAACTTTTATTTACCTGCCTGCTCCTTTCTATGGGTTTGGTTTAGTTGTAACAAGCACTTTTCTTCTGTTTTTGCTTTTCCTTATCTTTTCACAGTACAAGCAAGTTTTATACAGATAGTAAAAGTAGCTCAAGAAATAAAGGGCTCATTAGTTTAATGGCTATGGAGCTCTTGTAGTTCTGTGCAGAGAGGGCAAACTGTAATATTAGTGACACTGAGAAGAATAAGATGATAGGCCTCCTATGGACTAAAGAAAAATCAAGAATTACATAATGTCTGCCCTCCCAGGTCTGACCGCAAAGAATTCTTGTCACAGAGTTCTGCCTCTGATGCCTTCCAGAGCTCTGTGTTACAGACATTTTCTGCCACACTGGGCACATAACTGACAAAAAGTGTTGGGGAAAAAAAAATACCATTTCTGTATCATTTCTTTATTTTACCATAACTTTGTCATAGTCATCATTAGAACCAGTTTTCATTAAAAGCATAGTTATGTCATCTTAAGGTCTTTCTGTAGAAATCATGTCTAGCTACTGTAAATTCATTATATTATGAGTATAGGAAATAGAATATATTTTTAACTATAAAATACTAAGTATCATTTCAATGTCTGTAATAAATGTAAAAAACTTCTCAATATTATTTCTTAAACTTTAACTATCAGAATAACTCATCCTGACAGGTTTGAGGGTATCAAATCAGAAGTCCAACCTCAGTGTCAGTAAAGAAGGTAACATTAAATCACTTAATTGCTTGATATGAATCACATCTCTGCACACAAATACGTAGAGCTGAGCAGCAACAATTTAGATTTTCTGAATTAAAGACTTTGTCTACCTACTGAAAAATGAAATTCAATTAAACAGCCAGACAGAAATCCAAAGATTGTTAGGATTTAGTGTTAGGCACAATAAATATATATTAAATTGTAAATAAAAATTAAATTAAATTAAATTTTATTCATGGACTCATAGAATAATGTAGTTTTGAAAAGACCTCTCAGATTACCAAGTCCAACTTCAAAGCCAGGATTTCCAAGTCCGCTACTAAACAATACCCTTAACGTCTTTTAAATACTACCAGGGATGGTGATGTAACCACTACCCTGCACAGTCTGTTTCAATACTTGATAGTCCTTTTGATGAAAATTTTTTCCAATCTAAACTGCCGCTATTACAGCTTGAGACAATTTCCACTCTCCATATCGCTTGTTGCCTGGGAGAAGAGACTGACCCCTACCTCACCACGGGCTTTGAAAGAAATAAGGAACTGTAATAAAGGGTTAGAAATGAGTGAGGACTTATCTTCTTAACTTGGTGTCAGTTAATCTTCATTTGGAGATTGATTGGTATCAATTTATCATTTCACAATATTATGAGCCTAACACTTCCACAGCGGCATTAGATATCACCGTTCCAAATTTCAACAGTTGTAAATCTCATTAGACTAGATTAAAAGTACAGAGAACACATTTCTCTCAATTCATGATGGAAAAAAATTAATAGGAACACTTACCACAGCACTTTACCTCCTGTATTAGTTTAGATCATGGAGTTCATATTCTACTGATGTAATTTGCTATCTAAATAATGAAAATAAACTCATAGAATTGAAGAAAAGGGGAGGGGGGGAAAGACTCCTGCCATAAATGTAATTGTATTATTCTGCAAAGTTTTAGGTATGACCATGGAGAAGTTGAACACATAGGGCAATGCAAAAGATACCTGAATCTGGAGGAAATGAGTATGTCCTAGCATATTTTTGTGTGTCTCTTTTTTTGGTGTAGAAACCTCAGATACTTTCACAGGGAGGATATAATCACAAATACTCAGAGCAGACTTTTATGAATATTGCAGAGGAAAATAATTTACAAATATCTTCACCAAACTGAAAGAAAAAATTCTGACTTTATTTCTCTTCCTTCTCTTTTTGCGTAGCTTTTTTTTTCCATTCTCCACAGTACAATGGGGTACAATGAAGAAATGTCTGTGGAATTAAAACACACATTTTGCCTTCTTCAATGAAAATAGTCAAACAAGTTATTCTAGGATGAGTCCAGAATGTACAACCTCCAGATGTTTTATTCCTCTAGTAACTATTGCTTCAAGTAAGTGGTGTCAGCCTTAAAAGCTTACCAAAATCACAGTTTGGGTATGGTAATGGTGCAAAAAGGAGCGTAACTGAAATCGCTGCATGTTTTAGAATTAACTTTATCTCGGTTTCTACAGCTGTAAACATAGACAGGCCTTAACTATTAAGTATCAAAAAAATCTGATACTTTAAAAAAGGTATTTTCTACAGCCAGCTAGCAATAGCTAGGATCTCAGGCAGGCTTGTAAGGCTTTTGCTGAAACTATGAGGCAGTAGTTTCGCTGAACTGATTTATCTTTATTAAAAGATATCTTGGCTGCTTAAATGAATCTGCCCACAACGATACTGTATCTCTGCATTACAGTGTAATAACTCATGTGCAAGTTCATGGTCAAGAAGGTACTGGAAATTAAGCTATGATGGGAAGAATATCAAGTGGAAATAAAGAATATTTAAGAAGAGAAGTCATTTGGTAGTACAGCTACCAAACAGAAACCAAACTAAGATTGCAAGTGTAAGTTACCTACAAAAAATTATTGACTCTCATTCTGGTACTGAAGAACAAAGAAAGCAAAAAGCAAAACTAGGACATAACTAAATTTGAATACAAAAAAGTAAGCAAACTTTAACTGTGAAAATTCCTCACCCTCTGTAGAAAGAGAAGCAACAAACTTGATTAACAAGCAAAATACAGCTTTGAAGGTTATCATTCAAGTAAGTAAAAAAAAAAAAAAAATATTTGGCACTCTAGAGGGAAAACTCTAAAAAGAAGGAAAGTGCTTGCCACAGCCCAAGGGGGGAGAGGAATGGGACCGTGACACAGCACGGACACCTCCAAAGTCAAGGTAGAGGTGCAAATGGAACGCTTTATTGAGGTGTGCAGGGGTTTTATGAGTTCAGGCGGGGAAAGGGCTAGAACCTGGGGTGGAGCATGAGACAGACAAGCGGGGGAACAAATCAGGGTAGGGACACAAGCAAAGGGGGAGGAATGTGGGAGGAACCGGGAAAGGAAAGGGCGAATGGTAACTGTCTCCTCTCTGCAGCTTTCTCAGCTAATCAGAGGGAGGAGCGGGGAAGAGGGAGCAGGCAAACTCGTGGCAAGCCGAGGTATGCCCAGGCTATGGGCTGTGTAATGTGGATACAATACAATACACATATTTGAAACCACATAACAATGGTAAAGTCCATATAATCACTGTAAAATCCATATAATAAAGTCCTGTTAATTGCTGTATATCTTCCTCCATGCCTGGAACTGTTCCCACTCTGCTTCCTGCTCCTTCACAAGTGCTTCAGGGATTTTTTCCACTTTTGTAGGAATGAAAGTGTCACAAATTTTATTAAAGCCTTAGTTTTAGGTTCAAGATTTAAGTTTTCTACTTATATTCTTTCCCACGTGAGCTTGTTTTTTCTTCTTTCTTTCTTTTTTTCCTTCTTAAATACTTATTTATTTATTTATCTGCAAATCAAAACAGGAGAAGAGAACTGGGAAGAAAATGAAAGAAAAACGTTACAAGAGAGCAAACAAGAATTATGAACCACAAAGAAATGTTTCAGAATTTATTTTTATGTTAGTGTAGATATTTTGCGAGCTCTCTTCTCAGCACAGAACAAGGAATACATCATTATCAAGCTTTGCTTTTGCCACTTTTTGATGATGATCTAGACATACAGTGGCAAGAGTAAAGACAAGATGTATTTCAGCTGTGTTTCCATTTTTTCTGATCTGTTTGTCTGTCTGCTAGGTACATCAAGTGCATGTAGCTCAGTGTAAATGCATTATCTGTCATTTGGTGTGTTCTAATAGTTGGTCACTTGACTGGGAAGAGAGTGAAGCACCTATATTCTCTCTATGCATATATTACAGATTTTGTTACAGGATCCTGTCTGATAAAATATTTACTTTCTTGTGAACTGATTTACTCTCTGTCTTAATGATCTGCTGCATGTTGTAAACTCCTTGAGATTTTCTTTTCAATTCTTCTGTGTATTGCGCTGTGCTATTGTTTTGTATTGGTATACTGAAGGAGTGAAGCTGCAAATGTGTCAATCCTCCATACAAATTCTAATGAGAGAGTGCTTGCTGCATTCTTTTCTGACATGAATTACAGTGGCTCAGGTTAGCTTCAGTACACTAAACTGCACTAAAAATACTCTTTCTGAGTATGTTCACTTTTATTAGACTCCTACAGTTATGTCGTTCTGAAAATGTTGCTCGAAAATATTGCTCAAAATTTGCATTCTGAATCGGGAAGAAAATGAATAGCTGATACTAAGCAGCATGCACTATATTATCACCCTTGGGGGCAGCATTTGCAGAAATGATGCAATGCAGTTTTATGATATGAGGAAGGCAATGTATGCAGGTACTGAAGGTGTATGTATCAAGTTTTAGCTCAACTGTAAATTAAATTCACCCTAGTGGGCAAGGCAAGGAAATATTGTCATTGTAAAATGTAACAATGTCTCTGCATTTTTTGTTTATATCATTAAAAAAAGGACTTCAGGCCTAATTCATATTTTGACCATATTAAAATAGTTCTTATGTTAGGTGTGCCAGAGGAGAAATGAGTAAAGCACAACCTTTTTTAACCCCACAACGTATCCTTTACTGAAATTTGCGAAAATCATTTTGTATGAGGGCAAATTTTAAAGTTAATATGAAATAAATATAAAATGATTGGTAATTGTGTGAACATTAATTATCCTTCAAAACCAGATCAATAAATCTCCTAGCATTACTGTGGATATTGCAGAAATCAGGGAGAGAAACAAATAAAAAGCCATATGTAAGACTGGAACAAATGGATTTCGGAAACCTTCATTAGGAATATACAAATTCATCTATTTTCATACTAAGAGAAACTAATGCATTCTGATATTCTTGAACATTTCTTTTATCTAGAAAAATGGCAATTTATACAAAATTTTGACTACTTTTTCTAACTATATCACCTGCTCTATTAAAAATAATGCCTAACTCTACAGTAATCACATCGCTTCTAACTACATCCTACTTTGTTACCAACTTGCTTACAGTGAACAATAAATATAACTCCTTGGGTTAGCCAGCCTATGCAACCCCAAAGATATCCTCTTAGCATTAAAGAAGTAATATATCAAATAGTGACATCTGATGGGACAAGAGAAAAATACTATGCTGGTGTCATTTAGAGTTTGTTTATAAACAGCTGAATTCAGATAGGCAGGAATCAGAAAGGTCAAAAAGCTTCCTGTATGCAATTTCTGTCTAACAATATTCCTCTAAACATTTGGGAATTGTGGCAGAGGTATTTCATGGAAGAGCAAAACAGCAATAAAATAGGCTGTTGCTCCATGCAGTAAAGCAATGCTTTTAAAAACAAAGACAAATATTGAGAATAAAAATTTCTCATATTTTATAATTAAGTTCCTTTGTATAAATGTAATTTATAACTGACTTCACTGAAATGAATATATTTATTGGTTATTTATTGATATTGGGATCAATCTCTCTCAAATGTAGCATCACAGGTCTTTTTGAACGTTGATTATCTTTTGGTGACTTTCAGCTCATCCTTCTTCCTTTGACCGCATAGGTAGGGTTGAGAAATGTAAAACATGCTCTTGTATTTGAAGACTGGCATTTTCAGATGTAAGAAAACAAAACCAAGATAGCAAAATGTAAGTGGCCACATTATTGCTTGAAACTATCAGAATGCTGTGCCTCTCCAGACTTTTTATGAATATATAGTCTAAATCTTAGACACCAGAAAGAGGAATAATTTGGTTTTGAAGTAGACAGAAAAGATGCTTTTTATTTCAGGAAAAAAACACAGGTCATGAAGGAGTACAAGTTAGAGTGACTCCTGAATGTACTTAGAATATCCAGGACCTTTGAGATTTGTAAAAGAGGGGGGAATCCATATCAAACTACCAAAGACACTACTTTTTGACATGAAGTTCCACCTTCATGAATCATTTCTGTTAAAGAGAATTTTTTTTTCATACTGTAGTTAGAGTAAAACAGAGCAGGTCCTATTATTGATCACGTAAACAGAAAATTTGACCAGAGTGTTTAAATTTATAATCTACCTACTGGTGGATAAAAAAGGACAATCTCCATCAAAGCAAACATCAGAAGCAGAAAACACAAAATAATCTTTTAATTGAGAAAGTGTTTTCCCTTTTGATATGCTTAGAATCTGCCCTGCACTGTTCTCTTACTATCCCTCAGTGTCGTGATAACCATCTCATTTGTTTTTCATTTAAATAAAATCTCATTTATTCCTATTCAAGTTAAATCTCATTAACTGACTGAGATGGATTGACATGACAAGAACTTGCATTGCAGCTGACAGCTGACCATTCTATTGCCCTTTTATCATGTTTGATAATCTTTATCTACAACCCATAAACACACAGAGAGAAATAAATACCACAGAGAACAATGTTTCCGCTTAAAAAACCCCACAAATTATGAAGCCACAAGGACATTATCTATTAGAGAATGTTACTACCTAAAATTCATGGGTTTATGGAATCACAATAACCTGTAAATCATACACCACAGACAGAATAAGTATTTTACTAGTACTTCAGATTCAAAAAACCCCCCCAGCTTTTCATTTATATAACTGTATATAAATATATAGCCATATATATTGGCCTTTCTTTGTGTTAGTGTACTTCCATATCCAATGAAATATTATCTTCAGGAGGTTCACAGGTGAACAAGCCTTATGGTTAAGGAGCTTGTACAGATGTCTGAAAATTCAATTATTGAACTTTAATTTCCTAGCTGTAAAATAGGCATAATAATGTTTGGAAATTTGAGAGAAAAAATTAATTTTATGGACTTATTTACTTTGTGTAGAGAGAGTTAAATGCATATGGACATCTCTTTTTAGTGTTAGTATCCTTTTGAACCCTTCAAATATGATTTAAATTTGAAACATTTTGCACCTGAATACAACTCCACCCCTTAGGCATGATAGACATAAGGCTTGCAAAAAAAAGACATAGGTGACTTAAAATTTCTCATACAGGTCAGGAACAGACAAGCCTATAAAATAAAAAATTAAAAAATTTCCCTGTTAAATATTAATTAATTAAAAAATGTTAAGTATCATAAATGCCTACAGAACTCTACTTTTTTATATCATCTGCTTTGATTACTTTTAAAGAAGATATTTACATATTGTATGTTTTCACTAGGTTACTGACAAAATAAAATTGTGGAGATCAGTCAAATGTGAATGCTAAACTTATTCATTAAATATGTCTGACATTTTACTTCCTTTCAACATTACTCTTTCCTTTTTTAAATTTTTTTAATACAAAGTTAAATTTGGGTCCACTCTGGTAGTGAAATTAATGTATTTGACATCACTTGCATTAGAAGCAAACATGACTTGAAAATTTCAGATGCAACTGAGAAAAATCTTTACTTACTGTAGAAATACATCCAATTTCCTAAGAAAGAAATAAAGAAAATGGCAAAATAAATTAAAACAACAACAACAACAACAACAAAACACAACCATAAAAAGAAGATATATGAGGAAAATCAAGGCTTTTGTGTAAGGGGTATCAAACCAGTGTTGAAAATATGATTTTCAATATTGAACAAAAAAAAGCATAAGGAAAGAATATCATAGAGTTTTATAGAGTAATAAATGGCATAGAGACACTGGATGTGGATTTACTGTTTGTTATGTCTTTCCAGAACAAAGACATGGGGAAATGCATGAAATTAAAATTGAAAGGGCAGTTTCAAAATAATCAGCCATTGTACAGGAAAAAAGAAGCAGTAGAATACCTTACTGCAGTTTGTTGTAGTAATAACTCCACGAATTTAGAAGGTAACTGGACAAGTTTCTGAAAGAAGAATAGTTCTATGACTGCTATGAATACACACTGTAATTCTGGTCTTATGACCTTCATGGTGTTAATCAGTTAAGTATTTTAAAATGTAACATTGACATTGAGACTTGATAATGGCCTGAGACTCCAGCAGTTTAAAACCTTGGAATAACATGTATTCACAGTATCACAAAATCATAGAATATCCTGAACTGGAAGGGACACACAAGGATCATTGAAGTCCAACTCCTGGCCCTGCACAGGATTACCACATGAATCACACCATCTGTCAGGCTTGGTGTTGTGACCATTTTTCTGGGGAGCCTGTTCCAGTGCCCAAACATCCTCTAGGTAAAGAACTTTTTCCTAATATCTAACCTAAATGTTTCCTGACACAACTTCAGGCCATTCCCTAGGGTTCTGTCACTGGTCACCAGAGAGAGAACAATGTTTGTCTTTCCACTTCCCCTCACAAGGAAATTGTCTCCCCTCAGTCTCCTCTTCTCCAGGCTGAACAGATCAAGTGACCTCAGCTGCTTCTCATGTGGCTTCTCCTCTAGACCCTTTACCGTCTTCTTTGCCCTCCTTTGGACACTTTCTAATAGCTTAATATCTTTCTTGTATTATTGCACCGAAAACTTCACACAGGAATTGAAGTGAGGTCATTAGAGCAGAGTAGAGTGGAATTAGTCCTTGAGTTAATTTTCTAGTATTTGAATTATATGCCCTAATATCTGCCAGGAATGGTTGAGCTTAATATTTCCCTTGAATTCTAACTACCAACATGCAAACCAGTGGTAAATGTTAAAATGTTTTAGTGTTCTCTCAAGGACAATACTACAGTAAAGGCATGCCGGCTGGGATGCTGCTATATTTAATTAAAAACACTGAACAGTCAGAAATAGAAACTAGTTCATCATTACTGCCAGAATAAAATATACTGTGTCTAATCAAAGTCTGCAGTATACAGTCTCAATTTTCAGTTGTTCTATAAAGAATTCAGTGCAATTATATTTAATCATCCATGTACTTGATGCTTACTGAAGTTTGGTCCAAATGTGTTTCACAGTCTGTCAAATGAAAGTGACTTTAAAATTACACAGTAAATAACAACCACAGAATCAACAAAGGAGGAAAAGGTACATGAGCAGTCAAATCTATAATTTTTGCATTTATTGCACCATTAATTAAAAAAAAAGAAAAACTACAGGAAAAGGAACACACCAATTGCATTTTTAATTGCTCACTCTATTATGGACTTAGTAATTAAAAATGGCTGAATATTAACCAAGAACTAAAATCAAAAAAGACAAAATTACTGGGATGGAACTCAATAATCATTCCTGTAAAAGCTCTTATTCTTGCTGATGAATCTTATCCTTACTCTTATCCTTAAGGTGAATATGTAACACAAAATCCATGCAGCTTTAGGAGTTCTATAGCTAGGATTCTCAAACAATAATATTTCCAAAAGTAAAAATAATTTTGAGAAGTATCAATTCTTAGTTTCAAGATCATTATAGATAGTACTCATCAGAGTTAAAACTGCAATTTTTTTTCCATGCTATTATTCACACTACAAAAAGAGTTCCTATTATTTTTTAACAAGGGAAAAGTTAGGGGTTTTTTTTCTTCCACTGTTTTATGTGGGCTGAAGCTATTTGATTATCTTCCATTCCTCTTCTGCTAAGTGCTAATAGAACCTCTATTATATGACTTTTATGAATGCTTATTGTATTTGGTTAATTCAGAGATCCTAGCAACAGTCCACTTTGTAATGTGCAATATCTTTTTTAAAACAAAAATCTTTAGTTGTGGAAAGCATATAGAAATGCATGTCATCATTGATTAGAAATCAAATGTTTACTGACACAAATAATTTTTTTCTAGTTATTTGATAATTTTTCTTCTGAACTTCTTTAATCATATTACTTAAAGTGTGGTTTCAACATGTCCTTCTACTAATTTGCAGGAGAGGTGATTATTTCATACCAATTGGCAAACTATTTTTCAGTCTAAACTATTAGAAACTTTTGATATTGAGGTAGTTGATACAATACAGCTAGAATGCTCAGTAGTTGTTATAGAATTTACATCAGCATCAAAATAGCAGATTGTGTGGAGGTGTCTTAAACCAAAGAAGCAGTTAACTACAACAGGACACACACAAATTACAGTAGTCAGGCAACTGACCTAAGAACAAAACTTCCATTCTCTCCTGAGGTTATTTTTGACATGAATGTTGGGATAAGCTTCAATAATAATGAAAAAAATAATTTCCTTTTAAAAAATTTGGGGAAATATTGCTTTGCTTTTACTGAATTTTTAGTAGATACTTTTTATATTTTCCATGCATCGCATGCATGAGTAATGGGATTCTTTTGACACTTAGATTTTAGTTTTCTATTTAATTACACATTATAGTCAAACTAATTTCAGAAATTCTTAGATCAATCTTCTGCCAACATGACAAGCCCACAAATATCAGTGAAGATAATGTCATATTTACTACATCCACATGTGTTAACTCACCTTTTGGAATTCGGGGTTTTTTTACTTCTGTATTATTTGACATATTGTAGGGTTTTTCTAATGTTATGTTTGGAGTTATGCACTTTTATAGTTCTCTGTGTTTTTCATTATATATTTGGTAAGACACATTCATCAAGAGACATTGGTAACAATAAAAGAAAATAAAGTAGGAACAAAGAAAACCTCAGTCCTCTAGTCCAAGATAAAAGCTTGAAAGAGGTATCATTTATTCATTAGAAAACAAACATGCCTTTAAAAAACTACTTGACTGCATATCTTCTGCATTTCTAAAGTAGGCATTGTCATATGTTTTGTTAGGCCTCAGTGAAATGGTTTGATTTACCCAATGTGCTTCATTTAACAGGTATTATGCATTACTCATTTTCTTGTATATGTACATACATAAAGTCATGCAATTCACATCCCTGACCCATAAGAGAAGCTAACAAGCTGATCAAGACTGTAGACAATTTGAGGTAAGAAATTTGAGATATCCTTTACTAGAATTTTGCGGACGAATGCAAGTATATCACGCAGTGCACGAAGAGCTCAGATGAAAGAGTAGTAAGATTAGGTAAGGTCTGGGAAAATAAAGACCTCAGTAAGAATATAACAGTAAAATTTCCTACAGAAATAGAAGGAGGAGAGGGAGGAATACATTGAATTCAATCTAGAAAAATCTCTGTGTTTCTCAGATCTGAGAAATAAATCATGAATAAGAAATAAAGTATGTATTTTATCCACAGCTACCAAGCAGACCAGAAAGCCCACCTAAAACATCCCTAGAATGGAAGTTAAGACCGAGTGATTATGTGATGGACAAACTAAGAAACACTAACTGGAAATACTTCCTTGTACTGAAGAGAGAAAAATAAAACCTGTCCAGATAAAGTATGGTTGATAAGAATGCATTTTCTAAGGCTTGAGTGGGTAAGTATTTATATGTAGAAGAAAATCCAAAGGCGGAAACCACAGCCACCATTATTCCTCTAGATTTTATACTGAAAAAATAAATAAAATTGAGTTCTTAGAGGAGAATTGTTGCTCATCTCACTTTCACACAACAAAATAAAACTGCTTTCAAAGAGTAAACATTCAATGAGTTTTGCAGACCCGTTTGTATAGTATGGAGTCTATCATCATTAGAAACTTTACTTCCATGAGTTAATTCTTTATATTCAACACTTCTGAAAAGCTACTTCTGAGATAGTTAGTGAATCAAAATTTCCCCTCCAGGGAAAAAAGCAGGTTCCAGCCCCCTCAGGGTCTCTTTGTCCTCTCTGTTTCTCCCCTGCCTTCCCAAGATCTCTGTGCACGTCTCTTAGGGCTCCTACCTCTCTCCTCTCACATATCAGAGAGAGAGACTATGAACTTCTCTTGCTATGGGGGGGGGGAAGCATTGAAACTGCCTTTGAGAAAGAATTACCATTTGTGCAGAAAGCCTTCCTAGCAAAAACCAAGTTCCTAACTTTGTTACAAATTCTTCATAAATTGTACCTATCTCTACAATAGCAAAAACATAGATGAACTATAGCTTGACATTATAAATCTGTATAGTTAATTTTCATATCCATATATTGTTTATTAAGGCTATTACTAGAATGAGGCATTTCAAAGTCTATTGGAAAATGGACCTGATTGAATGCCAAGCTTGCAGTACTCTTTCCCCTAGAGTTGCAGTCTGATTCAGCTGACTGCCTGAATGAACATATTCCTTATTCCCTCTGAGCAAGTGACCTGTATCTAATAGCAATGTTATTAGCCACAGGGGCTACTTGTAAAGAGTGCTACGTGTTCTACTTTTCTAGTCTGAATCTTTGTCTTTTTTTCTCCTCTGCAGTACTCCCTTGGTCAAGCATAACAAGTCTAGAGCAGTATGATATTTAGTGACTTTTTTTACATACTTGAAACGGGGAAAGTGAACATCTTTCAGTCTGTCATACAGCAAAAATACCTCCAAATCAAGTATCCGAGGTTATAACATTCTGAGGTCATATGTGAATGTGGTCAGCAGAAATATCTCTATAACTCACTAATTGAGAAGTAAGCACTGTAGATACTTTTATGTAAAGGCCATTTTGAAATAGCTGGCTTCTGACATTTCACCATTCCAATGGTGTTTTTTAAATGTCCTTCATTTTAGAGTGATATTTCCATTTCTATGATTTGATGCATTGACACACATTTGAATGCTAGTTGTCCACTAGGGAACTTCCTAAGGTATGCATAACAAATGGGCCACTTCCAGCTCATCATAGAGCTTACTACTGCATTATCACAATTTGATAAGCAATGCAAGATACCTAAACCACTTCTGCTGTTAAGTGTGTTGCCATTCCTGTTCTTTTTACTCTGCAATTGTTTTTCTGAACAGACTGAAAGGGCTTACACAAAGTTTTCCTGATGGTCCTAAATTTGCAATTGGGCAAATTTCTGTTGTTTTTGTCCAATATGTTATTGAGTGTTCTAAACAAGAAATGAAAATTGCAATTTCATTTTATTACAAAGTAATTAGCAACCAATAGCATATTTCAGCAAAACACCAATAGGTTTTTAATATTTATTTTTAGTAAATATTTAGCATTGTAATACAAACTGTGAATGAAAAGAAACAAGTCATAATGACATTTTTCTCAAAAATATAAAATAATTATCCAAACCAAAAACAAGCTTCAATTTTTGTAACCTAAGTATTTTTCAGTATTTCACCAAAAATAGGCCTAAATTCATGCCTGTTGACATATCATTTGTATGTGCAGGCTTTCCCTTATATCGTTTGTATGGACAATTATCCAAATGTCATACACGATCACAGTAGATGCAAGAATAAAACAGACATGTTTTTTCACATTCACTTGTATATTAAAAACTTGTTAATGACATAATTTCTATCCCTTTCTAACATATTAGCTTGTGGGACATGATTTCTCTATAACATTTTTTAAAATAAATACTTGTGTTTGAAGCTACATTAGTAGATCATGAGGAAGGTCTGATGTTTTCACTGATTCTAATGTGCTACAGTTTTCACAATTATTTATATATTTCGCATCAAACTAGGAATACAGATTAGTTGTGTTATGATATGAATATACAGATATTCATTTTCAGACAAATGGCAAAAAATGTGTGTGTACTTGATCAAATAATAGATATTTAAATATCTTCTCTGGCAATTAATTTTTGAAGTGAATGATTATTGAGATAATTAATTCAGTCTTCTCAAAGAAAAACAAAATTAGGTTCTAAAGTAGTGAAATGTTTTGTTTCATCAAACTAATATTTCAGGCAACTAAACAAGAATCTGTCAGGCAACTTCAAGAGTTAAGTTGGAACTTGGAAGTTCTCTCAATCTTATAAATAAACTTAATTTCTGTTATTTACAAAGCATCAGATGTATTTTTCTCTCATCCATGCACAAGCCAGATGTGCCAGCAAAGTAATATTTTTTTTGAGCTTAAAAGAGAGAAGTCCTACAGTACAAAATGTAGAGAGCTATGACAGAAAATTTTGATGAAGGAAATAAGTTTTGATTGCTTAGGAGTGCTTCTGGACTCAACCTCAAGTTGCTTATTCTGGTGAAAGTATCTGTAAGAACTTGAATGACCTTGCAAAAGTCATAATATCTGGTTCAAATAAGATTAATCCAGAAGAAAATAGTGATTATATAGATATATAAAGTATGTTAAAGCTATAAACAAGTAACTTCCTTTAAATAGCAAGATCTCCAGATAGTCTTGAGCTGATTCAGTTACAAATGGCAATAAAAAAAAAATACCTCTCGAAGAAGACGTGCTTCAAGGTCTTTTCACCCTTAATGAATCCAGAAGATTTTGAACTCAACATTACCATGATCTATATAAGTATTGGAGTTTTATGAAATGCTGTTACTTAACAACATATCTTGGCAGATATTATTATATCTATATATTTTTATTGCAATACACAAATCTCTGTTGTCTATGTAACTTACCTTCATGGTCTGAATGTCTTATTAGACCTTGCAAATTCTTTTCCTTGGAAGAAAAGGGAACCAGAAAGAATTTTACTGTATATGAAATTTGCATGTTGAGGATATGTGAGAATATCCCAGCTGCCATACACAAATTTCCCTTTACTCAACAGAGAATATGTATGTTTAATGGATTATTTCAGAGGATACTGGAGAAAAACAGTGCTCTTTCACCAGGATTGGCTTAATCACCCTTTTGTAATATCTACTTATATAATTTACGTCTAGAAAGAGTTGATTGCTGCTGAGAGGTCTTTACTTCCCACTTCAGCTCAACTCACCAAAACAGAAATTTCTCCATCCCTGCTTAGACCTTGGTTGGGTAAAACAAGAACTTTGCCTGAGAATATTTCAGGAACTGACTCAATAACACTGAAAGCTAAACCTTGAGAAGGTAATTCACCCTTGCTAATTTTGTGTTCCCATCCTCTGTAGTCCCTACAAATATAATTTAAAGAAAAGCAGTAAAGAACATCTAAGTATTTAAATTTTAGAAGTAATTTCAATGTGTTCTTTATGTTTCTACAGTTTTTAAAGGCATGAAATTTTATATTTGTTGTTGTCTGAGAATTTTATCAAGAGTACATTTATAAAAAGCACAGTAGTCATTAATCTAGATCTATACAGCTGCAGAAATGCATCTGTGTGTTTGCATGTCACTGCTGTCACCTTGCAAATGTCTGAATCATTGATGCAGGCCTTTAAAATGACAAATTATAAAAATGAGGCAGAAAGTGCAAATCAAATTTAGAAGAGGCATAAAACGCATGTAGAAATGTTTCTCTTTCAAGTTTTTCTGGAATCAAAGGATTTTACATTCATGAAATTTATATCAAGCAAGTTTTACAAACAACTGATCTCCAGCATCCACAAAACTCTTTGGAATCAAAATCCCAAACACAGTCTGTAAGATACTAAAAACAGAAAAGGCTTTGAAGAGTTTTGAGTTTAGAAATTTTTCCCCTGTAAAGAGGCTCAGTCAGTTTCTAGGCAACGTAGCTTTCCTAAATCCCTTTCATGCTCTTTATAGGATCCCATCAAGTGACCCTGCTAGAAGAGACAGCCACAGGTACCATAACGATTTCTGCCTGCCAGGCTTCTTTGTTATTCAAGGTTCTTGCAGGACGTCTGCTGTATAACCTAACAAGCCCCCATAGGAGACAATATCTTAGTTGATTCCCCTGGCAGCCAATCTCTGTGCTACGACTAAAGAAAGTGACTTACAGCAACTTGCTTGCCTCTCTGCCTTTCACATCGCTGCTTGCATTTGCGTGAACACACGGAAACCCTGACAGAGACCAGACACGCTGATCTTCTCTTTGAACCTCTTCCTTCAGTGTCTAATGTTGGTTTACTGTCATTACTAGGGGATTCAGCTGATAACACTGTCTGGCTATAGCTGTAGATAGGATGCCTAATCTACAAAGACAGAGAAAGAAATTGTACTGTAATTAATTTCTTATTACAATTCACCAGGCTTGCCAACACCTGTGAAATTGCTTTGGTCACTGTAATGACTCCTCAGAAATGGTGTTACTTTATAAACACAATCTGTTGCACAACGGAAAACTTGATTTATGGCATGCATCAATCCTACCTAATGGCCTTACATAGTATATTGTACATCCTTGACAAGCAATTAGATGTTTATGAAGACACTTGTTGCTTATAATTATAATCCTGCTAATTTCCTCATTCCCAAAAGCAACACTAGTGTTTGCTAATGAACTGCAGATTAATTTGCTCTGAATTAATTTCTACCCCCACTCTGCCCCCCCCATGCATACTAGATTGCACTAATTTTGCTTTGGGGATCTTAAAAGGATTTGTTGTTTGACAATAGATTCTAATGGCTTGTGTTATTATTTAAGAATTTGATTTACCTTAATTTGAATTTAATTATTCATCAATGTTCTGAATTAGAGCTGAGAGATAATGTGTTAAAAAAGAAATATAGATAAATTATACAGATCAATACAAATAAATTGAACAGATAACACAGTAAGAGTGCTCGAAGTGTTGCCATTTTCTCTGGGGTATCTAATGACATGAAGCTGGTAAACTGAAACAAGCTTGAGGATCTGAGTTCAGTCCATAATGCTTTAATGGCCATAGTGTTTAAGTACCAAGCACAGTAATAACACATTTTCTCTCATAAGACTAATTTTATACCTGCTGATTCCATTGACCTCTGCAATGTCTTCTTAAAAACCAAATTATCTTAACAGTGATCCTTCTTTTGCTTTACACTTGGAACACTTGCTTTTCTTTTCCTTTTTCATCTAAATCTGTGCAATATCTGACCTAACTGTAAGTGACTAGAATTCACTACCTAGGTTATATAAACAAGTTTCAAAATTCAAGATTTAAAATAACACATTCTTGCTTCCAAACTTTGTATCAGCTGCCAACCTCACACTATAATCCTTGATTCACACTGCATGAAACCTTTCATTCTCTGCCAGCAGCTGCTTGCTAAGCTATTTCTGCTCTCCCCTTGTTTCCTTGGTAGATGATGTGTTAAAAGAAGTACTAACTGGAATATGTGCTAGCTGCAGGTGTACCAAATGGGGCAAGTAGACACTGAGAGGACTGAGGCAGAATGAAGTTCTTCCTCTTCTGTGGTGTCACTTGTAAATAACATAATGAAGGCAATGTATGTACTGCTTCGATGAAAGCACTAGGTATGTTGACACTCTCTGCTAACATTTGGTACTGGTTGTTCTTAAAATCAGATGTGGTTTTTTGCTGTTTAATTACATTAATTAAGGAAAAGTGGATTAAATGTGTTTTTAAAAAACCCAAGTACATAAACTGTGAGCCTATTGTAATCTTGAGGGAATTCACATACTGTCTACTAAATTAAAATAATTAAACAAAAACATTTGTCTTAGTGATTCCTAAATCTGACTCTCCTGTGGTAAACTTAAAATTCAAGTCACAGTTTGATGGGGGTTTTTTCTTGAGTAGATACCAGACAAGGACTTCAAGAATTTGGGTCATAAGGGCCAGATTTTCAAAACAATTCAGCTTTCACTTATGAGCCAAATTAAGTGGCCAGATTTGCAAGTGCTCACTGTGCAGTGGAATGATCTGTACTGAGTTCTATTGAAAATGAAGCTGCTATGCAGACACTCCAAAAAGTCTATTGAGAATAAAGAGGTCAGGAGATTGTTTGTTAGTGTCTTTGTTATAAATCAGGCCTCAGCTGTTAATTTGGATGGTTTAGTTATTTGTACCTCATGAAATTGAATGATTTGATGATATTCACATTAGCCAAGAGGGAAAAAAGTATATCAGAAGTTAGAGTTCCTATTATTCGTATATTTTAAAGGTGGAACATGATAGCCATAACTTTTCATTTAGATTGTTTTTAACCTCGAATTAATCAAATCTTTGAATTTGAAGTTGGCTTGTAATATCATAAGATTTAATTAATTGTTGTCTGAAATAATTTTATTGTATTTTTGTGCTCTGCCTCTGAAGTGATAGACAATACTTGTTTATAATTTTTAATATATAAAATAAAATTATTTATAATGTGCATTATATTATATTTATATAATATAATACATTTATTTATATAAATAATATTTATAATATGATTTATAATTGCATGCATTCTGACAGATTTAGATTTTAGGACCAAAGCTTTGTCCTAAGATTTGTATCTGAAGTTACTTCTTACATAGAAATAAAAGATTATCACAGACAGAAGGTGTATTGACACACATTTAGGTTTAAACAAAAATAGTTATACAGTACTACTCATTGACAGTGACATATTTTGTGAAGAAAAATCTATAAACACTAAATATTCAAAACATTCTGGGCAGTTATTCTTGTGAACTTTTTAGGCTTTTTGAAATTCACATGAACTATTAAAAATAATTTTAGTCAATTAAATTGAGTCTTAAGTAAGTGAAGATCCAGCTGAATGGGAAACATATTGTAACCTACAGGTAAAGTCAGAAGAAAAATCTGAATTAACATTTTTATCTACATTGGAGACATACCAAAACATACAAATAGATGTCTTTGGTATCAGCATAGTCCCATAACTGAACATGCAAGGGGTGAGATGTATATTTTTTACTTTCTAAAAACATATAGTAAAAAAAATAATTTTCAAAGTTTTCCATTATGGTCTGTATAATATAATATCTAAGTGATGGAAAAATGGGTCCTAAACTAATCACACATTCATATAAATAATATAAATATCTGGAATATGTAGTCACTGTGATAGTGGCTGAGTTTGTTTTGGGTTTGGATTCTTTTTTGGTTTTTCGGTTTATTGTTTTTTTTTAATGAAACATGGGAAAAATAAAATGAATTAACAAAAGTTTGGATCTTTGTAGGAGACTTACCTTTGTAACAACTGATAGAAATGCTACTGACATCTCAGAATAATGTGTGAGGCATCTTGTATGTAAGCTGAGCTATCTTTGCAGCATATGCTTCTGATGGGGTTGTTTTATCCTCCGTGAGTTTTTTCCAAGTAGTTTTGCCTGCAGGGAATATAGCTGCCTTCACTGTGCAGGAGGTGAGGATTTTACTATGTGCCTGAAATTTGAAAACGGTGAGTCACCACCCTTCACAGGTTTTTATAGCATAATTGCTCAGTGGCAAGTGTATGGAAAGAGTTCAAAGAACAGTGTTGAAGTATTACAGATTCTCTGAATTAGCACAAAAGAAAACAAAGAAAAAAATTTCAAGTTACTTACACTTAGTTATTTTAAGAGGAAAGTTCAGAATGAACTCATGACTAAGTAAAGTTAGTCAATTCATAGAATTTTCAGTCATCAGAGGAGGATGTTCTGATTTTGATTATGCCAAATTCTTCTGAAATTTTGTTAAAAATGTTTTTCTTTCCTGAGATTCATGATGTTAGACTATGAAGTAGATGTCATACCCATAGCTGTTTTCAGGTCACTGAATAACACTAAGTTTCTAACTGGTAGTTACATGGGTACCAATTTACACTGGAAACATAACTATTAATTCAACCTTCCCTTTCCCTGATGTGAGCAGATACTGCTCTTATCTATAGGTAAATATTCAGCAGTTTTCACATTTCACCCAGTTTTGACTGAGAATTGCTGTGTTTACCTGGAGAAAAAAAGTATGTTTTGGATTCATAAAGAACAAATTGTACTGATTTGGTGTGTTGATTGTTATCAATTTTTTTGTTATTCCCTAACTTATAGTTTATGGATATTTTTGTTCCAAATGCCCTCTTTGGAAATCTCAAATATATTGTGTTTAAAGAAAACAAGAAGCAAATGAACAAAGGAATCAATGGGCATTTTTGCAGCTACTCTGTATCTTACTTTTCAAGTAGTCAAATAAATAAAAAATTCACCAATACATAAAAGAGAGCAACACCTTATATTAGTAGGTTCTTCAAATTCAAGGTAGATTTACCAAACAGGGCTTAGAAACATTATAGTGTAATTATAGTGAGTGGCATGATCTTGCTCAAAAGAGCCAGAGATTCTTTTATTTTATTTAGGGAAGGCACAATGAAATTATAACCACATTACATCATCATAAGCATCTTTAAAAGGGTATTTGAGTATTTCTGGCTACAGATTTCTCCTGGGAAGAACCAAGTTAGATGTCTTTACCACAACAATTAGACATGACAAAATGCAGTAATGACAAACTATACTTCAAATTCATGGGTTGTAATTAGTCAGTTGTGACTCATAAGACTAAACTGTATCTACAAAATACAAGTCAGTCATTTTAGATGTTTTAACACCTAATAGTATCTGCAGCCCTGAAGGAGAAGGAGAAAACTTACAGAATCCAACAATTTGAATACAGAATAATCTAAGATAGTCTTCAAGGACTTAGACCTTGGTCTGCTTAGAATCTCAGAGGACTCAGCCTGGCCTCACTTCTTAGATGTGAAGACAGTCCTTAAGCATGGTCATCTATTTAGCACATAACAACAGAACACAACTTGCTAGTACTGTATTTTACCCATTATCCAGTGGTTAGGATGACAGCTTGAAAGATGAGGCAGATAATTTTAAAGTCCCTCATCTACTTCCTGTTTGTAGGAGAGATTTTAACACAGGACTTCTGCTCCCTAAAAAAAATACTGTAAGCACTAAAGCTTCATTTAATTTCTCCTTCTCACACTATGTTCAGCATTTTTAAACAGAGGCAGCTGAGATGTTTTTCCTGCAGAATTCAACATTATACAATGGAAGAAAGTTTCCAGTACAAGACAGGAAAGACAAATTCCTTCTTCAGATCAGAGCAATAAAGGATGCTATCAATTTCCTCAAGGAAATTTCCAACATTAAGTAAATGATTACAAAGGCACCCTTCTCTTCATATTAACTTTCTGCACTCTGGGAGGCAGAACACAACTTCAAAGTGCAAGGAACATATACAAGCAAATTATTCGCTTGACATCCAAAGAAACTTCTTAGAACTAGAATGGGAATATAGATTGTGAGAAACATTTAATGATGATGCTTGGAGATATTTAACAGCAAGAAATGCATGCATCACTAGAATTAGGCTCCAGATGACAGAGGCGAGTCTCTATTGACTTCACAGTGTCAAAGTCAGAAATCAAACTAGGAGACAAAATTAAATCCACAAGTCCTCCTCAGTCTCAGATAATTTAACAGAATTTAACACTTCCATTTTACACATAAAAATTTATTAAACTATGCAGTCACATTGCCACTTAAAAAAAGTTACTAGTTATTGGCAGAGAAATAAGAGAAAATAGGAAATACAGTCCTCTTTGTTTCTATTCTTTTCTATGTTCTTATTTCTAATCTAACCAGAGTATGATCTCCACTTTTTAAAGTGTTGATGAGAAAGTATTTGTGTCATCTCTCTCTGAAGGATCTGTGCTTGCTTTTTCATGGATTTTGAGCAGACAAAATAACTGAAGTCTTTTTATTACACATCCCCAAGTAAACTATCGATTTTGGAAAGATTATATAATTTTTGTCTCCTGTCATTGGTTTCTAGAGCTGGCTGAAGATTAACTTAATAAAATATAGATTTTTTTTTTTAAAGTATAACAAATAATTGCAAAATCTGTCAAGAAATAAAATATTTAATAAGATCTGTAAGAAAGATTTGGGAAAAAAATATTGTCAGTTTTACAGATTCTTTAAAATTATAACAAGAAAGGATTAAGGTCCAGGGGAGGGGCAAACCAAAACAAAGCTTTAGCTTTAACAAGTGTTGTATGTGAAAGTGGTATCTAAGCAAAATTTTATGCCTCAGACTGCAGCATATTGTGTTTTCTGGGTGGTAGGCGTATGCAAATCATGTCTTCCTAAAGAAGGATATGTAGTAGTAGCAGTAAATTTAAATTCAAGGTTTTGAGACCAAATTAATTTGAATTTGTTCTCAAATTGTTATTCATAAAACAATATGACAGGGTATAATTAAAACAGAATCTAGGTACTGTAGAAAAGTCACTGCTTTTTTCAAGGGGTTGGATTATTTTCTTTCTTTTAACATTTTGCATTCAAGAAATAACGGATTCAAGAGAATTATAAATAATGAACCATTAAATTTTGAGTGTAAGAAATGTGATATTAACAAAACAAAAGCTACTCATTATAAAGAAAACTGTTAAATGCCAAAATCCCAATAAGATTGCAATCATGGTACTGACTAGACTTATAGAACAGTTGTGTTAAGCTGTCTTTTTTTTCCTAGTAACTCTTGCTTTAGCCTAAGCTAAGTCTATAGCAAGTAGGACTATTCAGGGTCCAGTGACTTTTTTCCCACATGGAATTGTACAATAATCCTTTCCTCGTTTACAGATAATAATAACTTTTCTAAAAATTTAATTTATTAGAATGTGTTCTTTGCCTCTATCTGTTAAAATCCAAATGTATTAAGGCCAATCAAGGCTTTTCTGATTAATTTTCTGGTACTAGCTTATGAAGGAGTAAAATATTATTAAAATCTGTGTTTTCTAGGACAAATAAACCCATTTTAACCAAACTTTCACTGCTAGCCAAATCTCTGACCTATCTGAACTTCCTAATTTTAAACAAAAGAAGAATTGCATAATATAAATAGCTTATAACTAAGTAGTATTTACTTTTTCTAATAGAATATTGTGAATATTAATTTGTATACAGTGCTCCAAATGGGAAAAAGAGTATCGTAAACACAACTTCTCATTAGGTCACTCAACTTTAATTGGCAAAATAGAAAAACAAAACTTTCATTCAGATTTTTCTTTGTATACCTGGCTGAGGTAATTATCTACGTTAATCCACTTGCTGTATTTCCTTTAAAACTTTATCAGCACCTTCTGTTTAAAAAGAAACAAACCAAAAAAGCTAACCAAAACAAAACTCCACCAGAATCCTGTGTTCACATTGTCTTGTCTCATTTACTCACATACAAACTTATAGGTAAATAAACATCAAAGTCACTGCTATGCCACCAGCTTTTTCTCGAAGCTCACATGGATGATTGCTTTCACCATCCCTGGTAGGCTCACTTATCAGCTGTGTCAGGAAGTTATCTTCCACACAGTCCAGGAACCTCTTGGACTGCCTCCTCTCTACTGCCCTGAATTTCCAGCACATATCCAGCAGTTAAAGCCTCCCACAACAACAAGGGCTAGAGATCATAAAACATCAACCAGCCACTTATGGAGTACTTCAATTGTCTCTTCATCCTGGTTGGGTGGTCTATCCCACCGGAATGTTTGTTTTATTAGCCTTTCCCTGGATTTTATCCATAGTCACTCAACCTTATCATCACTGTCCTTGAGCTCTATACCATCGAAACATTCCCTAATGCATAGGGAATATTTTGTATTTGAGAAAATACTTTGGCTTTGAAAAATTAAAATTGCTATGAATTCAGGCAAAAATGTGAATTTTGGAAGATGTTGACACAAAAAAATATTTCCAAAATGAGGTAATATATATTTGAGGAATAGTTCATTCTACTTAGCATTGGTAGGTCTCACCCACACTATTTTGGGATGCTACATTTTCAGAATTCATCATAATGAAGGAAGTCAGAAGGAGAAGAACAGAAGGAAAGATGTTTGGAAAACATGAGCAATAAGACAATCAAATGCAAATTTTAGTAAGAAAATATAGGGTTTGTAATAATTAAAAGTCTATGGTAGGCTTTAATTGCTTAAGCATTGATCCCTAGGTCCAGTTAAAACAACCCATGTGTCCTGCTTATCTTCCAGTAGCTGTCTCAAGAGGACACACACCTCATGTACATCCAGGGTCATATCTGTTAACTTTGTAAGAAAATCCTAGATGCTTTAGAGGGCCTAAAATTGCACAGATGTCTGTAATTTGTATATCTGAATGTCTCTCTGGTTGTTCAAAAAATTACATGAAGAATGAAAAAAAATTTGAAGTAGTTTGCAACCACATAGACTTCGAAGACAAAGATAGCAAAAATAAACCTATGAAAACAGCTTAAAGTCAATACTTCTGGAATTCCATTTAACAGAGGTTTTTTCATTTGTTACGTTGGGGTTTGGGTTTGGGTTTTTGTGTGATTTTTTTTTAATTATTTTTTTCTTCCACCTAAAGATGTCTTTAGGCAAGCATCTTTGAGTGGTCCAAATACTTTTTTAGTTGTCCAGGTACTCTTAACCTTGCCCAGAATAGAACAAATTCAGTGATATATTGCAGCTTTTCTATTCTTTCTCGTCTCTGATTTCCATCTGGAAATTAATTTTTTATAACTGACTGATTAAATTAAAGTTTAATATTATTTTCATTGTCATCTCATGGCAATGACTGCTGAGCTTCCAGCAGCTCTGAGTTTAAAATTGGAGTAAAATATTTCCCAAAAAAATTTTTTATAAAACTAAGTATGAAATAGCATGAAGTACACACCCAACAAGTATCCACTTAAAATGCTACCTCGCTGAGGAAAAAACAATAAATGTTTTAAAATATATACTCCTGATTGTTTAGCAAGAGTAGGATTTAAGTAGTACATTAAATCTAAGCTGTTTTACATATATACCCAATTTTGCTGGGAATAGAAGAGACACAGGTGTTCCATAAATAAAAGCACTTAAGGAGAGAGGAATATAAAGATGGAGGGGTGGCAGGGGTTGGGGGAGGCTGGGAAGCAAAACAAAATGAATGGACCTTCCTTGGGTTTCAGGTAATCATTCTTCTTCCTGTGCTTTTCATGATTCTTATCAGGGAGCATAGCCCTGAATCTCACTGCAGTAGCTTTTGTTCAGATGGTAGTCAGATGGTGCAATAATTCTTCAGGCAAGTCTTCCTGAAATGTCTTGTAGCTTTTGTTTTAGCATTACTTGAAACACAAATTGAGGTATAGAGAGTGTGAGGTTGTTCATGTTTTTGTCAGTTAAGACAAAATTAAATTTGAATTTCAGTCATTTCAGAGAATATGAAACTGCCCTAGCAGTGGAAACATCTAAGCTAAACTGAGCTAAGAGATCAGGGGAACATCTGATTGAAATGCTTCAGTCTTCTGCTTGGTAGCAGTGAGTATAGTTTGCACTAACTATAGGTTAGGGAATGCTAGAATAAATCTGCCTTTAGCCTTCCAGTGAACTTAGTGAAATGTTGACTGAATTGACTGCCTACTCTCTCCTGAGGTCCTTTGTGGAAATGAGCACTGTACTTGTATGTGGAGAGTTCTGTTGTTTGGGTTTTTTTTACTGACTTTATCATGAAGAGTTATCACACAATATACTGGAAAATGCTTTGTCATTGATGTATATTGCACATGTAATAATTCTGTGAAACTGTGTTGTTAATATATTAAATTATTAAGAGGCCTTGGGGAAAACACATGTGTGTGCTCTGAGGAACATAGTTGTGATTCCCATCTCAACAATCTAGAGGAGAGTTTTTTCCAGCAGGCAGACTCTTATAGAGTACAAATACCTTCTGGAGAGTGACTTCAGAATACAGAGAAAACAAATGTTGAACTCACACTTTTTCTAAGTTATTTACTTGTTTTGGATACTAGAATCATTTAACAGTTATATGAAAATATATTAAGAGTTATCTTTTGTGGATGAGAAAGCTTCCCAGAAACTAGTCTTCAGCCGCCCTCTTGACTTCAGAATTGTGTTTGTCCTCAGAAACAAAATTTCCAAGATTAGGCACCAAATCAAACCTGACCATAAATGAGCAGCATATGCAAATGTGTCATTACTTAGAAACATTAAAATAACTGGCATGGAATTAAGAAATCACCATACACCAGCATAAGCTTATGTAAAAAATGTGCTAAAGTTCCCTTAGTGGTGATTAGATTTTCACCTAATGCCTCAAAAAAACCCCTCTCAGTTACCTTCATCTCTGTCATTTCAGTATTTGTTCTCAAGAAAAAACTAAATTAAAAAATATCAAAACAAACCACCTTCAAAAAATTGGCCTGGAAAATAAAGTAACATCATCAGCTTTCCAAAATCATGAACTCTAGAGATAATAATTTCATGGATCATGGTAATTCATCTTGTCTTTCTCCTTTAATAGAATTTTGCTATCTACTATTTTCTTTCATCCAGTCCGATTAACTATCTTGCTACATTCACAGCATTTGTTCTAAAACTTGTACTTAGCTTTGAAGATTGCTTCTTCTTTTTCTCACCCCAGAAGAGCTTATGGGTACAAGCTATAGCAATTGATCTTAAAAAAGATACTATAACTTCCTAGAAGCTTTACCTTATTTATATCCTTACACTGTCACATCTGCAATCAATATAATTGACTTAACACCTAAGTTATGGTAACATTAAGTGAGTGATCATGTCTTTTTAATGCATTTAGTTAAAGTTTAAACACTCTTTGTTTTTCTGATTATATCAATCTCCAGTAGTTCTAAGACACCTATTCCTGTTATATTAACTATATTAGTCAACATTTTTAATATAATAATCTTCTCCAAACCCTTTTCAGAGAAAAAATTATTTTAAATAAATGATACATGAGAGATGGCAGTGATTTGCTCAAGTTTACCTAGAAATCCTCTGGACAAAAGCACAATGCAAGGCTCTGAAACCTTGATTATTCTTCTAACCTGCAGAAATATCCTTTTGCTCATTTATAAATGTGGATAAAAAGAGAGGGGAATCTTATATTCAATCTTATATTCAACAGACATGTTTTTCTAGTGTAGTAGATACTCTGAGTCAAACCTACAGCTCATTTTAAATTTTAAGTTACATCTAGATCTCACTTTACGTTAAAATAAGGTGGTACAATTGAATTACACCACAGGAATTTCTCAGGGATACTTGGTCATGATTCTTCTAGTAAAAATATTGAAATTAGATCATGGATTCAGTTTTGCTCAAAGGAGTTCAGTTGCTTTGGTTGACTTTGGGCCAAATTTGGGAAGTAATACATATGCAAATGATTCAACTGTGCTCCTATACACATATGTGAAATTCCTTGCAAGTTCACATTTCTCAGCCAAAACTGAAAATCTTTTAAAATCTTAAACTACACCAGTGAAATTTTCTTTTTTGAATATATATTAACTGCACTCATCTATAAGGCGTTTACCAATTAAGTAATCACAGGAAGACATAAAAAACCTAGAAAACTAATGAATTTAGTTAAATAAGGAAGGCACAAAACAAAAAATGGCATTTTTCAAGTTGCAAATCCCAAATTTCAAGCAATGTTTCGGCAGAGAATTTATTCCAGAATTAACAACTACTCCAGAATTAAAAATCTTTTGACAGGATGATAGCTGAGTCTTCTTTTTTTGAATCCTGCACTCTAGGTCCTTATTGGTTCATAGGTCTTGTTGGGCCTTGTAAATGTTCTCATATTTTCATTAACTGTGACTATATTGACAGCAAAAATATCCATCCTGACCAGATGATGACTATACAACAGTGTAAGAATAACACAAAGACAAGAAGTAAAAAAAAAAAAAAAAAAGCAAGTATCTGTGGGACGTATCTCTGTATGCACTGTACGGCTCTGCAGTTTACAACAGCCCTATGAAAGTATCAGTTTTAAATAATAATTAATAGAAAATCCCATTTATGTCCCTAAAGTAGATAGAAATTCTGAATCTGATTTTTTTTACTGATGTTGTAGTCAGTTAATGAAATAAAGATGAAGATCTGAATTTGTTTCTTAGTTCATGCCATAACATTTCTGAATTATTTGACTGAATGAGAAATAATAGACATCTGAGTTGTTGATTGAATTTTTATTTCTTTTTTTTAATACATGTTACATTACCTAGCCCTTTCTATTTCAGTGTTTTACAGTTCAGTGTCTGTTGCTTTTCATCAGACTAGTAAAGATATTATTAATAGTTTTAAAACAGCAGTGATTAAGTAATGCTGCTGAAAAATGAAAGTCTTATAAATAATCCAGAAAAATCACAAAAATTGATTTATAGTCCTTCCTTTCCTCCTTCCATATCTCAGAACCCACTGCTGCAAACCTCTGGGCAGCTCATTACCACTTCCCCAAACAGAAGCAAAGTCACTAAGCTAATGGCAATTTTTTTGTGCTTCGACATTTCTGAAAAAAAAAGTTATCCAAAGACTGCTACTCAGAGAAGTTCTTCTCCTTATAAAGCATGGCTTAAGGGGATAAAATACCAGGCCTTAGTAGCTAGGATTTCTTTCAGCAACTTGCAATTGTTTTCAGTAAAATTCTAACTTCTTTATTCCAGATAGTCAGTTATAGAACCTAATTTACAAAAACAGTTATGTTGCTATATTAATTAGGCACCGAAAGATGGTCTTTAAACAGCGATTTGGTACTGATTTTCCCCCCATCCTATGGCTTTGAACTCTATGTAGTGTGGTTAAAAAGAAAAAAACAAACCTGTAAAATTGTCTCCATTGCAATCAGCGAGATTTTGAACCAGGGCCACTTATGCAAATGATAAAAAACTGAGTGAGCCATTTGCAATGCAAAATTTAGCTAAAAATGTTAACCTCTCCTTCTGTTCAAGGCTTATCCACAAGCAGATCACACATTCCTTGAATTTATTTCCATTTAGACATGCTTTCTGGGGAAAAAATACTCTGGTCGTTTTATAATCACAATTAATCAGGAATATTTGGTAACATTTATTTATAGCTGTGTCTGGTAGTAGGTATAGATCTATTTATTATTTATATTTCTAATTCAAGTCATGGGGTTAAAAATATTTGCAGCAAAAATTCTGTAGCATTTTCTTTAAAGAGAGAGTACGACCTCTTTGTCTTATTCTTAATATTCTTAATATTTTCAGAACAAGGTTGCAGATAGTTACTCTGTCTGACACCATAGAGTTTCCAGAAAGGGGATTTTTCAAATTGTCTGTACTTTCAGCCTTTCTATTTTGACAATTGAAACATGTGGTCCAATTCTGTTTAAAATGGTATATCTGACTTGCCTTTGTGGAAGGTCATACAGACAGAATTGTAAACACACTGCTGTATATGGGCCCTTTGCATGCAGAGGAAAATTTGCTGACCATGTTAGCACAGACCCTACTGGGAGCCCTTTAACCATGTTAGCACACTGAAAATGTTAACATCATAGAGCCTCTCTCTCCGCTTTGATTTCTAACAGACTGGGCAGCAGAGTGATGAAGCCTCCCATTGTTTGGTTTGTAAGACCTGGTGAGCTTGCATCTGTTTATGTCATGAAGAAAATGTAGCTCATCTGCAGAAAAGGTGCTGGCTATACTCTCTAGAAGCTGTTTATAACACAACAGACTATGTCGTTTGGATAATAAGGTATGGGAGGAGCATTTTCATAGTTGTCTTTCATAAACTAGTTCAGTTGGTTAGAGCATGGTGCTAACAACACCAAGGTTGTGGGTTTGATCCCCATATGGAGCCACTCACTTTAAAGCTGGACTCAGTGATCCTTGTGGGTCCCTTCCAACTCAGAATATACTGTGAAATTCCTGTGAAATGCAGGAAACAGGAAGTGCAACCCAGTAGGTAGGACTCTGGCTTATTAGAACAGTAATACTTTCCTATTATAATAATAACTGCAGAAGACTAAAGAGAAACAATTATTCTTAGTAAATTATAAACATATTCTGCCATAGAATGTTTTTAATTAGCTGATATAATGATTTTGAATAAGCAATGTCTTATATTTAGGAGTATTTTACTGCAAGGAAGAAATGTAAATATTCTAATGTTTATTTGCATGAAAATTGCACTACTAATAAAGCAAATATTTTATAAAAGAAATAGAACAGCAGAATAATAGAAACAGCACTTATAGCTAGATAATTATGTAGACTTCTCTTAATATAATTAACTAAGCAACATAAGACATTGATTGGCTGTTACTTGTAAGCAATAAAATATTGTGCATGAAAAGTTTAAAATAGAAAAAATGCTACTACATTAAAAGTACTCATTTTAGATTTAGGTCCTGTAAGGGAACTAAATGTTTGCACTGCAACTTATTCAGCATCCCCATTCCCCAACTGGTACCTTGGGTTCCAGTCTATATCACACCAACAAGGCTTAAATTAGTGAAGATATGACTACGATACAGTCAAAAAGATCCCAAATTAAGCTTATTTTATATTTGTTGAACTAAGCCCATTTGTTTTACTGTATTCCATTAAAATATTTTTAATCTCCAACATCTCTTCTATATTCATCTCAAATGGAGTTAGCCGTCTTATCAAGGCCAAACATCAGTCATTGACAAATTATTTTATTTTATAGTACACTAATTGCTTAGTTTACCCACAGGTAGATGTTCTCCTACTAAGACAGTAAGAGGAATGTTTCTCGGTAAATATCACACCCCCTGTACCATCTGTTGCCTAAAAGACTGCAGAGAAAAAGACTCCAGACCAATTTAGTGTATGAGATAAGATAAAGAGAACAGGTCCTTTAATGAGTCTGTAGGCCTAGAGGAATACATACCATGCACACACCCTTCAACAGTGGTTCTATGCCCCCCCCAACACGCCCCTTCGGGAATTAGGTCTGGGGGCATTTGGGACCCCTTCTTCCTCCTCTTCATCTTTTTTGCAGCACATGCAGTCCTTGGAGCTCCTCCAAAGTTCTGGGCTTGAAGGTCACTGTGTCTGTGTGATATCTTCTGGTCCAGGCCTTAGGTTGTTTTCTACAATTCTACCTTGAAAAGAAGATCAAACACGCTAATGGAATTTTGAGGGATTGTTATGAAGTGGGGTAGTAGGTTTGGGTATGTGTAAACATTAGGTTACAGTGTAAGGGATATAATACAGCTACATTAAATTCTACATTCACTACACATCTACTTCTAAATTCTATAATAATTTAAAAATCAAAAAAAAGCTCTGAGGCATCATATCAAAAGGAACAAAAGTTTCATTGTACCTTTGTTCCTGAACTACAACACAGATTCTAATAATATGCACCTTGAAAGGTGTGGGGGGGGAAAAAACAGTTTTCCCCCTAGAGTTACAAAATGGTAACCCCCCGGGGGGTGGTGACCTTTGGGATTGAACCAGTGAGCGCTTCTGCAAAATATAAACATATCACAAGCAGACCGGAAAAGGAGGTGGAGTTGTAGTTGTTGTGGGAGAGGTGGCCATGTTCTGAGGCCACGAGCTGAGGGACCCTGAGCCCTGTGGGGGCTGGGACCCCCAGCCCCTGGCTGGGGGCTACAGGGACTTGGAACAGTGTTAGACTGGGCTAAGTATCTGTAGCTGAGAAGCTGGGAGTTTATTTTTCCCTCCACCATGAGCAACAGCAGGAGCAGCAGCAGAAACAGCGCTGACTGAGGAGAAGTGGTAGAGAGCCAGAAGAGATAAGAACTGAGAAGCAAGCAGCAAAGACAAGCATACAACAACGCAGAGAGAACTCCTGCAAGGAGAGAGAGAGAGCCAGAGAGAGAGAGTTGGGGTAAGAACTGAAAAAAACTCCCCAAACCCCTCTGAGACCTCCTAGAGAGGAGGAGATGGACTCTTGCTTGAGAGGAATCTTGGAGTGCTACAGCACCGAAAAGAGAGGAGCTGAGAAGCTCAGGCTTCCCAGAGCTGGACCGGAACGACCGAATGGAATGTGGAGGAGGGCTTCGCCCCTCCGCTGCTGCTAAGCTAAACTAGCAGCTGAGACAGAGCACAGGAGCTCTGGAAGGGAGTTTAAATCCCCTGAGGATAAGGACTGTCATGAAGGCTTCTGCACTTCGTTGATATGACGTGGTGAAGCGACCTTTGTCCTGGTGAACGCAGCCCACGGAAGAAAAAGACCCTCTCCTGGAGTCGAAGGGCCGAGAGGGGCTTGGAGGCCTCCCTCGTGTGCAATGATAAAAGATCCAACCACAGCTGCTGCATGAGAGAAAGAGAGAGACTGCTGCTTAGAGAGACTGCTGCTCTGAGAGTGGAAAGGATCTCTTCCTTCTTCCCTCCTGGACTTTTATTTGGAGGGAGAAGAGATTTGATCCATTGTAAATACTGCTTTATCATAGAAGAGATAGTTAAGATTGTATATGATGTATTATAATATTTATTTGTACAGTTGATACCTTAAGCCCCTAATGGTTTTTTATTTTTCTAATATTTGTAAGACTTGTAAGTTTTATAAATAGGTTTTAAAAGCAGCAACCCCCCTCCCTCCTTTGTCCCTTGTCCCTTGTCCCTTTCCCTAGCACCTTTGTTTACACATTCCTTAACCCTCTTTACCCCATTCTATGCTCCCTATATCAATCCTACTTCTGAATACAGCAGAGATGTTTAGTCTTTTGTCAAGGCAAGGCCTAGATTGTTGGCAGAACAGCGTATCAGGGCCTAAACCACAGAATACGGTCAAGAATTAGGTAACTATGTACCCTTTGTGCTCTGATGAAGACAAAGATGGGATGAATAGGGGGTCCCGAAATGCACCCCAGACCCATTTTCAGGGGGTGGACCCGGGGTGGACCAGAGTAAAGGCCACGGGGTGGACACATCTGGGATTGGATGGATGGTGTTATAAAATGTAACATCTCAGGCACAGCCTGCGCGCGCATCCTGTAACATCTTAGCCTTGGCAAAATAAACCCTTTCTTATCTCACCCCTAATTAACTGCTCTGGAGATTTTTTCAGCATCAAAATTCCACGGTAACACAGTCATTATAATATAATCCCTTCCTCCCATATTAAGTCTCGTGTGTTGTCTGGAAAACCCATCTCACACTGGGTTGAGATGTGGGATGGGGGCTTAGACTTGAGAATTGGATTTTGGGGCTCTCAAACCATTACAAAAGGCCACAAAGTATAAAAATTATAGGCCTCACTTTTGGTTTTGTCATCATTTTATATATGATATATTCTTCCTATAAGGAATAATCCTTGCCCCTTGGGAAGGCACAGAGAATAATTTGATGGCACTGGGACTATAGAGGAGTTTCATTTGGTAAACCATAGCAATGGTCTTCCTTTCAATGTTTGCATGAACTGTCAGAGAATCTAGTTTACCTCTGTAAGAAAACATAGATGATCAATCGACTCTTACAGATTCAGGATTGCAGAATGTGAATAAAAAGAAGTGCAGGGGGAGCAGGGAGGGATCCTGTACACAGAGGTATTTTCAGGAAAAAAAGAATCTCCATTTGACCTGAGGACTGAATGTTCCAAATGAATTTGGATTTTCTATATTAGGACAAATTTAAAAGATTACTTCTACTGGGGATAAGGAACTGAACAAACTAATTCAGTTCCTGCAGTGAGACTTGTAAGAATTGACTGCATCCTGTATTAACTTAATGACTTGATTGCTGAATGTATTAATTGGATGGTCTGTGATTTAATTCAGTCCCACATCTGAGCTTGATTTTTTAATTATAATTTTTAATTTTTTGGCTTAATAATAGACATTGGTTTAAATTTATGGCAACTGCCTTGATTTTTTTGTTTATTTATTTGTTGTCTTTTTTTTATAAAATCTTCAAAGATATAAATGCATATTAAATGAGAAAATAGTAACTCGTACTGTTAGTCTTAAAAAGTTACTTAAGTTCGTACTTTTGCCTCATCAAGTAACTGATTCTCCCTCTGAAACTGATAAACTGATTTTCCAGCATAAAGATGGGGTGAAGAGAATAAAAGGGTTTTGCCAGGTTATCTATGACTCTAGGTTGCAAATTTCTTTGTAGTCATTATATGGTATCACTTTCACTTCCTGTGTAGGCTAGTGAATTTTGAAATGAGAATACCCTATGCATATATGAACTTTAGCACACTAGTCATAAAGGATGTGAACACCAAAAACTCAATTCTCACAAACAGAAAATCCATGATTTTTAAACAGTGTAACTTATAAACACAAGAGCATTATAAACATAGTAGAAGCAATCTATAAATATCAGTTACTATTGTTTAAATTATTGTCCTGTTGCAACTTGTATGAAAATCATGTAAAAAGGAGAAACTAAATTATGAAAGCTGCCTGCTCGGTTAGAACACGTTATTAATATTTGAATAATGTATAAGTTTACCCTTGGGTTTTTCTAGAAATTCTTATTTTTACTGTAAAATCTTGTAAGGTAGTAAAAAATGTCAGAGCTAAAAACACAGGAAAAGCTTCATACTTGAATTGTCAACTTATTCTTTTGTGCAAGGGTTCAATATATGGGTCCATACTTTTAGTCAGTGATGTTGACAAAACTGACATATAAATGAAAAAACTTATAGCTGAAGTTCTTTGTGCTTTTGACAAGCTATAATGGAATTGTTTGCAAAGTTTTATTGAAATTTCTGCTTCTGTATATCTTTGTTAGCACAGCTACAGAAATCTGTGATATAATATTCCTTTATAAATTAAAATAACTATAACAGAATTAGACAAGAAGAGGAAAAGAGATTAGTGTATTTTATTCTTAAGTAAAGATGGTTTTGTAGGAAAATATTTCTAGATTTTTGCTTTGATTTTTGTAACAATTGGATTGATTCCATTTCTTTAACACAGCCTCAAACTTGCGAGAATCTCTAATCAAGGCTGTTGAATAATTTCCTTTCTCTCTCTTGTCAGGAAGGGAATTTCCAAACATTAGTAAACTTCAACCCAAATGTTTCTTCATAACAACTGACAGGGTAGATTATCAGTCCTAAATTTTTTTTCTCTTTTGTTATATGATGCCTGATCAAAAAGTTTAGAACAGTCTAAACTGTATTTGCTGAATGAGGGATTAAGTTCTTATAAGATGGTAAACACTAATTCTCAATCCACCACAATGTTTAACTTATGCATAAAAGTAAACATGAAGTAGACCTCCAAAATCAGTTGAAACCAAATATTTCCATCCATATGTTCCCACCAAAAAAGCTAACTTGACATTATCAGGAAAGAAAGTCTTACCTTGAATTCAATTATATTTTCATATGCATATTTTATATCTGCTTTTATAAGAGTCCAAAAGTTCCTGTGACCTTGCAGCTAGTAACCAACTTCAAAAATACCATAAAACAGAAAATTCATGACAATATTTACACAAATGTAAAGCAAAAACAACCAAAAGGAGAAAATAAAAATGTTGGAAAATTATACGAATTTTCTAAGGAATAGGAAACAAATTACTTCTGTTTATTTGAATTCTAACTGTAAGAATATTTATGTAGCTGCCTTTCCTAATGATGCAAACTAAATGATATAGGAAATCAAAATATCCAAAATATGCCAGTACATATTAAACTCTAAGTTCCCAATAAATCTAGAAAGTTAAGATAACTAGAGATAAAGAATACATTACAGAATTGAATTGAACATCTTTTTCAAGAGGGAACAACCTGAATCAGTTAAACTTTCCTAACCCATTACTAACTACTGTCCATTACCTTATACCACCTTTTCCCCACATTTAAACCTCTGTATTCCTGAAGAAAATGACTCATGCTTTGACTCCAAAAATTAGACTGAAATATTTAATTAACTGGAAATAACTCATTTAAAATACATTTAATATTTAATTGTTTCATTATTTTTGTGAAAATTGACTTCTTTATGCTTACATGAAAATCATTCAATGACGTGGGATATTCATCACAAGATCTTGTAACGTGGATAAGACCCTATTTAAATGGTAAGAAAATCATAAGATGAGCAAAACATAATCAATATTCCAGAAAAAAAACCATAATGTTTTCTCAAGATGAATGTTTTAATGATCCATTTTACCCTGCTAATGTCAAACAAGATAAAAAATATCTATGTCAAAGAAAATCAAAATATATATTGTATAAGCCATACATTTTTAAAGCTCTATTCAACATGTTACATGAAAAACTAAACATTTGATTGTTTTGTAATACAGAAGAACAAATTATATTTTATTGATTAATTTTCAAACCATTCAACAAAATTTCTTTTAGATTAAGTCTGTCTGTTGATGTTAATAGAAGGTGTGTACTAAATCCTAAATCCTGTCATCCTTTGTGGCTAACTGACTTCATGCTTAATATTTTCCTTTAAGAATTTTCTAGTTCTCTTTCTATCCAGTCTTGCTTCACAACATTGTGCTTTATGAGAAAAGCTCCTTCTTAAGAAAAAATGCAACACCTTCAACAGAGGAGGCTACAGCATTTAAGAGGAAATAGAAAGAGGAAGATGTATGTCCTTTTATATAAATGTTCTAAATTAGAAGTTGTTCACCTGAGTTTGAGAGACCTACATTGGGTTGGGAAGGAAGTTTTGCCCTTTTTTTTTTTTTTGCCTTTTGTTTTTTTTTAATAAATTAGCATTTTACAACTATTTTTTAAATACTTTTGGACAATGAAGTGAAAATGAAAATACATAAACCTGAAAACAAAAATTTCAGGAAAAGTTTATAAACACAACACAAATACCAAAAAAAGGATATTAAAAAATATTTCATCATTTGGCCACAATCATTCTAGTCCTGCAGTGTGTTTTGGCTACACCACTGGTAGTACAAAGAAGGATTTTAAGAAAGTAAGCACAGATTTTTATCCCTTTATCTTACTTTAAATACATCAGAACCAGAAATACATTTTCCTTTTCTGTCCTTTGATCTCCACAATTAATACTTTTTAAAGAAATGAATCAATATGAAATCATCACTGGAAAAGCTTCTGGTAACAGTACTAAAAATCCCCTGCACCTGAAACATTTGCTCTCTGTCACTCTCAGTACAGACCTGTAAGGTGCTAAAACAATCCTGGTTACTGGAAATCAAGCTCTTTGTAGTCAAAGGGAATTTTTCCACAGACTTTGACAAGGCCAGAATTCCATCCTATAATTTAAGTCAAATATTTATGAAAGCCTTCACAAATCTCAACTCTTCCACATGCTTTGGGGATCCTGAAAGTCCCAGAATGTGCACAGCAGGTATTCAGCTCTCTTGAAAGAACTTGAATCTGTTTACTTTTACAAAATGCAAGATACACCTGAATTTTCTTTTAGGTATGTGTCTTCTGATTGCTGCTCTCTCCTGTTGTGTTATGCTTTTCTTCAGAAGACACTTACTAGTGAATAACTTTAGTATTTGAATATCAACTTAATGTCATATTTTAAGACACACTTTCTATAAAATTTATGTATGCACATCAAAACAGCAGTGTTCCAATGCAAGGGATCAGTCATTATTATGTGCACAAAATAATGCTGAAGAAATGTATGAAAGATTTATCTGAGGGTTGATATATCCCTTTGGGAGTCTGGAGAAACCAAATTTCTCCTGCTGTGAGACACACAGCAGGGCAACTTTGACGGTGTTTGTGATTTGAAATGCCTTGTTGTGCTGGTTGTCCACCCAGCTTGCCTGAACTTTTTGAGAGGTTGTACTGCTATGGATGCATTTCCTGCAGTCACACATGATGCAGAGGCAGAAAAATCAAGTGCTTCAGGTTTTGTACAGTGACAGGCCTGATACTTTAAACTGGTACACTTTCTCATGCCTCTTTACCCCCACTTAATACCCTAGTCTATCTCAGACTGCAACAACTACACTAACTATCCTTCCCCTCAAAGTTTGTTCACAATTATAAGTAGATATGAAAATGATTTAAAATTATTTTCAAGTTTCCCTCAATGTCTGTATCAAATGATCCCTGACACAATCCAGACCTGTATTTCCTCTTCCAATACTTCTATTCAATAGAATGCAATGTAATGTAACATAAAGAAGGAATTTTTTGAACTCCATTTGTTATTGACATCAAAATTATGCTTCTAAAGATGATATCCATTATCTAGCCCATGTATCATTGTTTAAAATATTACTTTTGTTTCAACACCCTGCAAATTGCCCACTATCATGTAGGAAAACAGATCCAACTCAATAAGAGTGGATTATTTTTCCTACTTGCTTCAGCAGAAATAGGATTTTTATTCATTATACTTTTTGATAAACCCAGGTAGAGTATTCAAAAGCTGTCTTACAACACATTAATTCTTTTTACTTAAAGATCGCTTAGAAACTGTCTTGCTAGTGTATATATAATTATATGTTTACTTTTAAGTCCAATACTTGTTAATAAATTAAATATAGATTTTAATAAGTTAGTCATTCAAAGTTAAATTACATTTTTAGTAAGACTGTCTCTGTGGCAGTTACTGTGTCCTGATAACAAAATAAAAGGTTACTTTGAGAAAAATGGTCCTAGTTTTCATCTAGAGTTCATGTCCATTGTGTTTCTGAAGCTATTATCCTCAGAGTTATTTAAAATATTGGCTGCTGAATTTACAACTGATTATTTAACAAACTGTTACTTAAACCTTAGTCTTCCCCATTACTTAGAGCAATATTGAATCAATTTTTTGTTCTTTTTTACAGGATTTTAGCTAACTAATGGAATTACATCATAACACCACTCTCATCTTTGGCAATACAGTAGGGAATCTAGTCTGACCGAGTAAATATTTATCCTTTAAACCCTGAGATTCCTATTATGTTGTTTTCATCGGCATAAGGCAAAAGGTGCCTCTGGGTACAACTAGTTCAAACAGTTGAGAATTTAGTTTTTGACAGTATTCTGTTTCAGTTTACATTCACCAATATAAGTCATTTTGCAAGAGATATTACTTTCATCTTCCCCAAAATCTTTGACTAGATCATTGTCACCTTTACCAATACTGAAAGATGAATTTTAAAATGGTGTGCATGAAAGATTAAATAATTTTGCAGGATAATTTGTATTGTTGTCTGAAGCATTAAACTTCAAAAAATTGAATAACATATTTAAGAGGGAAAAAAAAGCAACTTCCTATTTTAACTCTCCTTGAAGAGAGCTAAAATGGCACTCTACTTGAAGTTCCCATTAACCTTAACAATGCCATCAGACAACTTTTTGATTAGATGAAATATTCCTCTAACAGAAAGGGCTAGATTTGGATATGATGTATCCCATGAGAAGTGTTAGCAGGTTCAAAAAGTCTGACAGGACTCATATATCAACAGATTCAGTACAGCAGAGAGAGTTCCTGATTGGCATACAAAATCCAGGGAGGCCTTTGTCAACATTATATCCTCTCTCAACATCTTCTGTTACATTAACATCTCCTCAACTCTCTCCAAAAATAGTTAAAGAGCCCATCATAAGCCCACTATAAAACCAAAATACATCAAAATTCCTAATAAAAATTCTGTCAAAGTCAGGCTTTTTTTTGAGTCCAGATACCTGTGATGTCAAGCAGACACCTTGAAGGGTACTGGGCTAGAAAGTTTCTATAGCTTTATCTGTAGACCAACACTTAGGCAATGAGGTACATTCTGATTTTTATTATTGTTCTTAGCCTTTGGGAAATTGTTTCCTCATATATTGACTATTACTTATGTGGCTATTCTGAGACAGCACAAGTGTGGAATGCCCTTCTGTGATATGACAACACATTTAATTTGTTGTGATAATTATGAAGTAAGAGTCACCTCTAACACAGAATAAGCTCACACAGAAACAAGAAAATTGTTTGATTCGTTGTCATAGCTGAAATGGAACAACAAAAGAAAAGTCAAGGTTGGGCACTTGGGAAGCAGAAAAACAGCAGTCTCTTAACTGTTCAGAAATGATGAAGGCAATTTAGAAATCAAAAAACACATGGCAGACTGTCTTCAATGTGAACTGAACTCCAGTTTAGGAGCTTGAATTGATACCTTAGGAGGATGAACTTAGGAGGCTGGATCAAAGCTGAAATTACTCTTATTTCCTGGAGAAAAAAAATTCATTAAGAATTAAAATCTCTCATTTGAATGCCATAGAATATAATTAAGGCTTTATATTTAGTGTTGCATCAGTGGAGAATCAAATTATTTCTTTTCAATGAGCACTGACAATACCGAGGTATATTGTCTTAAAGACATATTTTCCTACTTGAAACTCCAGGTTTTTTCTAGATAGATTTTCAGTAGTTAACAGACATATAGGGGTTATAGTCTGTTCTACATTATCTCTTAAGTGACATTGAAACTGTTCTCAGGCTTTTTTTTAATCACAGACAATGGTAATTGTAATTCTGCTGCACTTCTATAGATATTCTCTTTCAGTCAAATTACTTTTTCAGATTCAAAAAATATTTTAAAGCAAGCATCAGATATAAAGTGTTTTTTTCCAAAGGTGGATCATCCACATTCTTGTGAGAGGAGTGATGAAAAATAAAAAAGTTAATATAATCATACTTTTCTCATAAGTTACTAGTGAAGAAGATCTTCCTAAGGGATGAGAATATTAAAGCACACAGTTACTTTTCAAGCTAGCTTTTATTTCTATTTTTCTCCTATTATCTACATCATGTCCTATTCATGATAATGGCACTTAAAACCAAAGAAAGGTTATTCTTTTACAGCTTTTCTGCCACAGTAACGAAGTAACATTAATTAATTTGGTATTTTGCAAATGTATATTGTTGATACAATTTTGTCAAGTGTCAACGTACTGATTATTAGTAATACTTCTTTTTTAAGTTATTTTTCATGCTGAATTTGTCTTAATTGCCTGAGTTCTCAGCTGTTACACGACTGTATATAATACAAGTCAAGATGTCAGAGACACTGACTGTTTATAATCTGATAGTGTGGAAAACAGTGATAAGGATCATTATTGAGGCCCTTAAACCTTTATCGAAAAAGAAATAACAAAAGGAAATTTGGGCCACTCAGAGAGAGATAACTGAAAAATTTAGAAGCTGTTTTATTAAGAGTTTATTTCCAAACACTTTTCCCTGCTAACTTTTCCTATCATTCCTCTGTAAAACTTTTTTACTGTAACCTCATTTATTATGTTGGAGATCAAAAATCATGTAAATGAATGTATTTAGGTGCAAAAGGGCTGTGAAATCCAATTAGGTCCAACTGGTTTAGAAATGGATACAGAAATGGATGTGATGAAGACTGCCATAAGCAAACTTTCCTTTTATACTTTAAAGCACAGCTTCTCTGTTCTGTCCTCTTCTCTGTAACTTTATTTGACTAAGTAGTTCTATTCTCATCTTATACTAAAAATAATGAACAATTGAAATTTAATCTGTGTTAGTGTGGGGCTTTCAGTCTGCTATGGGGGAAATTCTGCTCAGTGTCAAGGGCATAAGTAAAGGCAGAGAATGGGCTCATTTTATGTTCCAGTTTCATGCAAAAATCAAAGTTGTTCAGTACCAAATATCTTTTCTACCCAAGTATCCTATTAATTAAAGAACTGTGCTCAACTCTTTTCCTCCAGGACCCTAAACCTCATAAATTTTGGTTCTTTGGCTTCAAGTGATCTCAAATTCATTTCTCCCCATTCGTTTAGCTCATTAAGCAACTTTAACCAGCTTATGTAACAGTTTTTATGTTAAATAAATTATAATAAAGAATCAATAGTAAAGCTAGCCTGATAAGGAAGATGATCAAAGCTTTATACACAGATTATTGGCTGAATGTCCTTGGAGTGTGATCCCTATAAAATTAACATCAGATGCTCAATAGTCAACTAGGTAACTTTTATATTACAAGTACACAGATACATTACCAGTCTTGTGTGCCTATGGGTTTTCAAACAGATGCAAGTACAGGTGAAAACTCAAATATATGTATGTGTTCTTCACACTTCAAGTTAATTGAATCCTATTTCTTCGTATGTTCAAAAAATTAATGAATCTGTAAATAGTAGCATAAACAAAACACTTCTAAACCCTTTTCTTAAATAGCTCTTTTTTAATGTTACATCACCTTTCACATCAGTCTTTCCTTCACCATTTACGTTCATTACTTATCATGTGGTTAAGTAACATCAAGTTTCTAATTTTCCAGTAGTACATAAAATAGGGGTTTATTTTCTGGGAAATTAAGTAATGTTCAAATTGCTCTCTAATATTTAATGGATGTTACAAATGGGCAGATTCACCACTTTTTTTATGCAAGCAGTGGGGAAAAAACAGGAGGAAAAAAATTGAATTTTTCTGTTGAAAAATAGTCACCCAGAACATGAAGAATCCTTGCTTAAAGTTCTATTCTCCTCTAGAATGCCACATTGAGGGGTATAAGAAGATCAAGAAGGCAAGGTTTGGTTTGGTTTGATTTGATTTTTCTTGAGTTTTTTAATTCTGACTCAGGTATCACCAGTAATAAACTTTCTGTAACTCGAATTTGACTTCTAAATTAATTGATGAATTGGGAGGCAGAATAGAATGAACCCTTCTTTTCTTCCATAGTCTTCTTTACAGTAAATAATTCTGTGGAAAGCTTTTTTACTAAAAGCAACAGATAGATTCTGAATGCCTAGGGGTAAGTATCTTCAGAGGGGTCATGACCCTAGAGAGTTGCAAGAAATGTTCGACCCTCACAGCTCCCAGCCTTAGTCACCCTTGCTTCTTTGCAGCACTTGATATTATTTCTGTCTGTTCTCAGAATGAGAAAATAGCTCATGGGAATTGTTTCTTTGCTGCACCCAAGTAATCAAGCTTCAGAAACAAATAAATACAACAGAACAAGTGGAAACGGAACAGCTCCCTTTTTCTGTAAGTTTATATTTTATTGCTCTTTCACGTCAAACACGTGTCTCATCACCTTCTATTTTCAATCATCTGGTAGAGAAAGGGCACTTCCTGTTCACGCTGTCTGGTATACACAGGGATTGGAGCATAGCTGATATTCTGTTTTCCTGCTGTTATAAAAGCTTCCCTAATAATGGTTATAATTTTCATTCAGAGTCCATTTTTGGCTGCTTTAAACTGAAATTCCTAAATGCTTAATCATTTTTTTCGCATGGTTCAGAGGTTGGCAGTTTTAACTTTAGAATTATAAGATTAGGTACTTCTCTCTTAATTGGGCACTGTGGCTAGCCATCTTGAGTTTTATATCCAGCACCTTCTGTGTTTCTCTAAGCTGTTGGTCCACTATACAGATACTGAGCAGTGAAAGCTATGTTTATAGATCTCTGCTGTTCAAAGCCTCTGTCCAAAGACTGTTCATTACTACCATATACAGAAAGGCTTTGCTGCATGCATGATGCCAGGAAATCAGGCAAGAGATTGTCAAATACCATGATAAAGATGAGGCTGTTTCCAAGTGACTAATCTGTCATGTCCAGATCAACACTATTCAATTTCTAAATTATCATCTATGCCATAATAACAGTCAACCCTGAGGCTGATCTGCAATCTTAATTAAGCTGTTGTGAAGTCAGTTCACAATAATGAATTAATTATCTGTGGTAGTGTCCCTAAATTTTAGAGAAAGAGATCCACTTCACAATTGGCATGGACCCAGCAGATGTTATCATGGCTGAGCTGATAGCCAAATAATTTAAATGCTGCATTTACTCAGTTGGGTCCAGTTGCTGCTACTCTGAATCCAATCATACCAGAATGTTATTCTCTCTCTGAATGGATTTTATGAAGATTCAGAGAGCAGGTGTTCATAGGTCTTCTAAAAAGTTCTCAACAATGTCACTTTGTACAGAAGATTCACATTGGATCTCAACAAGATTTTAGACCTTCTCCATATCCTTACAAAGCAAGCATGTATGCGTGTTATGTTTGGAGACTGAAAATTATTTCTATTTTGTTTTTAGAGTTTTACTGTACTGAGTAAATCTGGGTAATGGCAGGAAAATACTGTCTAATTCTAATATGTACTACTCTGTGAATATCAGTTTTCAGATCAACATCTGGAGAGAGACAGAAATGGTTGACAGATACTATACTGTCTTCTCGCACATATAACTCAACAAGAAACAAAACTTTTTGATTTGCAGTTAATTGGAAATATAGGTCATAAGAATATTTCCTAAATACTGCCACCAGTCTAATGTGCTATGTATCAACGCTTCTCTTTTCAAGTTTATAGCTTCTTCTTCCACTTAGCCTCAGCCTCAAAAGTTGTTGCACAACAAAAATGTATACAGTTTCATAAGGGAAATAGAACAAAATAAGTATTGCAGGTTTTTTTGTCCTGGTTTGAGTTTTATTATCTTCTCCCTGGACAGATAGCAAAATCAAGCCCTGTGAACCTGTGAGATAGAACCTTCCTTTACAGAGCCATCCTACTCATTGCTTTGTCCAGTCTTCATTTTACACTTTTCAGTTTTCTTTGCCTTGGGACATAATGTTTTTGAGAGGAACTATATCCTTTTATTTACTTCAAGCCTTCTACCATTTAATTATCTCATTGTTTTTATACCACAGAACCAGGATAGGAAATTTGTTTATTTTTTTCATCTATGCTTTTTTGATCATTCATTATTTAATATACATTTCTGATTTCTTTTTTCCTTTCAGAAAAAAAATTCCAGTCTTTTCACATTCTCATTAGTTCTTTCATGCCCTAGAGCACTCTTATGTTGCCTGAATTCCCTGTATTTCTCCTTTTATTTATTTGTTACAGTGATTAGCAAATTCATTTTACATTTTACAAATTATTTAAAAGTATTTGGCTGCCTCTATATTCCCAACTGTAAAATTTCTTCAATTTTGTTTTAGTACACTGAGCAGATTATTTTTCTGAAACTGCATAACTGATTTATTAATCATTTATATTTGGATATTTGTCATTAGAGTCCTTGTAAAACTGCCATCAAACATCTGAAAAGCAGATCTCCTGTGTGAATGGATAAAATATGAATACATCAAATATATCCTATGAATAATATTATAACCAAATGGTTAGTTTAAATAGGATAAACTACTCATTGATGCAGACATTTTGAAAGTAATTTAAAAGTTTATCAAAATTAAGGTTTTTAAATTCTTAGATTATAAAGAAGAATAAATCTCTTCAGCAACTTATTACAATACATTCAATAGCTGAATTAATTCAATGTGAATAGTTTCAATGCAGAATGAAAGGAACACATTGAACAGTATATTCATAAAGGACAAACTTTAACATTAGATGCTTATACTAGACTTCTTAATGTTTGTTGGAGATCAAGTGCAGAGGGAGGAAACTCAAAAAATTACATGGACATTTAAGCTATATCCAGAAATGTTACACAATGCCCAAAAGGCAACTAGTGTCTTACAAGTTCAAAGTGCTACCTAAGTCCTTTAACCATCTTCAAAAATTTTACCCTTAAAGGAATGACCTGTTATACAAAGACGTAGCTCTTTCTATTATAACCAAAACAATGGGCTCAAGATTGTAGTTTTAAGTAGTAATTTAAAAGAGGAAATATTGAACAATAATAATTCAACCAGTTTTAGCCACAAAATAACCTTTCTGACCTCTTCTTTCCTTTTCATTTTTGTTCCTCTAGTATTTCCCCATAAAACTTTAAGTCTCTTCAAAAAAATTAAATGGGTAAGTAGATATTCAAAGGTATTATTAACGTTCCTGTCACAGTAGTTTCTTGTCGACTGGAAAATTGCTCATTTATGGTGAACCAGACCTTGACTATAGATGGAGCTTTGCAAGCTGAAAATATTTCCCTTCTCAAGAAAAAAGAAAGAATTTTGAAATAATACATTAAAAATGTCATTGAGGGCACTGTAGATGACTAATGAGTGACTTGAAAAGAATGAGTGCAATGTTTAGTCTTATAAGATTATTTACTGACTGGACTTTTTTTACCATATCTATTTTTTGATTGACCTTTTCTGAAATATAAGAATTACTCTGTCTCTCTCACCATATTTATGAGGTTTTGATGCTAGTGATTAATGACTGAAGAAAGTAGATACACCACTAAAGATTTGTTCTCTTTTCTTATTATATTTTAAAGGGGAAATAAGTCACTGCTACCAACACTACATCTATGCAAATAACAGTCTACAAGACTTCCAGTTACTTACAGGAATCCGCTTTCCTTGGTTTTTTCACAAACTTGGTACCTATGAATTTGTTTTTAGACAGGAAACCCAACTGTTTCTATGAAGAATAACTTATGCTTAAAACACACATTTTATCATTATATTGGTTAAATGTTTAGCCCAATTTAATTTAGACAATGATTTCATTTATTTAGCAAAACAATTCATAAAACCCTTCATAGAAAAGAAACAAAATTAGGATGGTTAGAAACTGCATGAATTGAGAGGTGAAACAATACAAAACCACAACTTTGATTTCTTCTCTTGATAGAAGTAAGGAAAGGCAGTTTCAATTTTTACTGTGATGTGTGGGGAATAAAATATATTTGATATCTCAGCAGCAGACAAAAATTGATATTTAAGTGAGAATAGATGAAATTGAGCAGCAATTGGTATGATTATGGTTCATAACTAATGAAACAGTTTAACACCCATGAAACAAAATTGATGACAAACATAAGAATGCAACTGGCAAGAGCAAAGAGACAGTGGGGGAGGATATTCATCTATACACACATTAGCCCGGTTGCATCCCAGATTGTATCAGAAAAAGTGTGGCCAGCAGAACCAGGACAGTGATCGTCCCCCTGTACTGGGCACTGGTGAGGCCACACCTCGAATCCTGTGTTCAGCTATGGGCCTCTTACTACGAGAAAGACATCGAGGTGCAAGAGCATGTCCAGAGAGGGGCAACAGAGCTCGTGAAGGGTCTGGACAAGAAATTTTATGGAGAGAAGCTGACAGAGCTGGGGATGTTTAACCTGAGAAAAAATGGCTCAAGAGGGACCTTATCACTTTCTACAACTACATGAAAGGAAGTTCCAGCAAGTTGCGGGTCGGCCTCTTCTCCCAGGCAGCTGCTGACAAGAGGAAATGGCCTCATGTTGAGACAGAGGAAGTTTAGGTTGGATCTTAGGAAAAATTTCTTCACTGAAAGGATGCTCAGGCATTGGAATAGACTGCCCAGGGCAGTGGTGGAATCACCATCCCTGGAAGTATTCAAAAAACGTGTAGATGTGGCAGTTGAAGACATGATTTAGTGGTGAACATGGTAGTCCCAGGCTAGTGTTTGGACTCAATGATTTAAGAGGTCTTTTCCAATCTTAATGATTCTACAACTCCATGTGGTTTAGAAAAAGAAAAGGAAAAAAAAAGAAAAAAAAAACCTTTTTAATGTTTTTGCAGAAGAAAATGTCTCTAATTACTTATTGGACATATCTGCTTACCATGTATGAAATTCTAGGAGAAACCTAGTGAAATGAGTAAACGAAGACAGAAATTTTCATATCTAATGTGGAGGGATAAAATCTCGGGTAAAATCAGTTGCATTTTACAAATACTGAGTTGGTAAGAAGTCAGAAATTAAAAATGTACTTTTTTTAATGAGATTATCCAACTTTTACCCCCTGGAATTCTGTACCACTTTTCCTTTTTTTGTTTAAGTTAGTATTTTTCACATGTCTACAAGTACTGTCCCTCCACTTCCAGAAGCCATGATTTTATATTTGACTTTTTTCTCAATTATTTGGTTCTCGATGGGGGTAGCTTCCTTCTTCCCTTCCCTCTTTATCTCTCTCTTCCTCATCATTTTCATCTTCTCTCCTCCTCTCTCCTCTCCTGTCAATGTGTGGGATTTTGCTTTTGCAAAATTGCAATAATTTGATTTAGTGACATCTGCAATGAAAGAGAATTCACATGAACAGTTAGAGTGTCTCAGCTGACATAGAATGGCTTTTTAAATTTCAGCAACTTTTTTGTGTGTCTAAGTCTTTTTATGTCTTTCTAAGTTTTTTTGAACCTTTTAAAAATCTAGTGGAGTTCATATGTTGTATTCTGTCTCTTATTCGAGGTACCTAACCACACATTTAAGTTTATTCCTCAGTAATCTCACTGAAACTATCAGGACAGTTTACATACCTTTTTGAAAAAAGAGCTTTATAAATCTTATTTCAGAATAGCATAGATACCACTTTACTTTGCAATCTCTGAACTGCCTTTCAGCAACCACATTGCTCTCTGTTTACCTCAGTTTCCATGCTGTCTCATCTGTCCTCCTTTCTTAGGGGACATCTACAAGGCTACATAGCTGTCATAACTGCTGCTAGACCTTGTGAAACATTCAAAATATGATTTACAGGATAGGCAACTCTCTCCCCTCTTGATAGGAGGGCTGATTGCATTTGTCTGCCCAAAACACAGTTGAGTTGTGCAACTACCTGCATGTCACCATGGAACTTCTATGTGTGCAATTAGCAACCAATTCTAACATTGCAGGAATCTGAGCCCTGGTCTCCATGGTCCCCCAAACTCTAATTGGTCTTCTAAGGTGAAGGTTGTTCAGAGGTAGAGATGTCCTTATATTAGTATGGGAAAGAGGAGAAAAAAAGACTAACTCTTCAAGGTTGCTCTTCAAGGCACTTGTCAGGGATATGCAACATAGGGATTCATGGAGATTCTAGTCCCAGAAAATTTGAGAGAGTTATGCAGAAGTGATACAATTTTTAGTGGAGTAACTGGAAAAAAAATCTCTCAAATTGCTCCGTGACATCTGGATTTTTCATATACACAGGGAAATTAAATGCAAGTTCTGGCTACAAATCCCTTCCATGTGACAAGTAAATGCTGTTCTTATGAGTGATGCAGTCGGGGGTTACTCTTATTTTTAATGGATAGAGGGAGACTATGAAAATGTCTTAATGTAATAAAATTCAAACATTAAATAGATGGATCTTTGTAGCAGACAGGAAGGTACCTACCTCTGCTTAAAACAGAAGTTTAGGAACCTGGGTCATACTCTTTTTCTTTTTCTGTTTTATATCTAGAACATCTGTGAATCTTTGCACAACCTCTTAGCTCTTACCATGAGATCTTCTTCTGTGTGAGGTTTAGTTTGCCAAATGTCCCATTAAATTAGGATATGCAGTGCTGATTTTTCCCTGCCTTAATATTTTTTTTAGGAAATACTTAAATGAAACATAGATTAACAAAGCTTGAGGTACAATACGTCAGAAGAACCACTAGCCTGTTCATCCATGCTCCTCTAGTGCTCAGTAATGTGATGTCATTACCCATAGCTAGGTTAGAAAGTAAAGAAGGGTAAGTAGTGTTCTACACCTGATTTTGGCCATAAGGCACTCCTAGGGACAGTCACCATGGCTCAGCTGATACACAGTAATTGAACTGTAAGAATTGCATTGTGTCCAAACACCTGATATGATCCCTAAATCTCTCAGAAAGATCCTGGGAGAATGATACGTGTCAATACATCTGTACTACTTTTCTACCTCCACAGTACTTCTACAATTATGAACAGATTTCTTCTTTAGTTCAATACTGCCTTTATCATTCTCCTTCCCTTCCATAGCTACAAGAAATGTTCTGGATTCTCTTCCTGTTGTAAAACATGTCAGAGGATCTGCCTGTCTGATTAACAATATCAGGCTTGTGTCTTATCTTTCTGCAATTGGACATACTCCATTGTGAGGATGTAAGGGAATTGAGTTAGAGATGTCCTCTATGACCCTGTGAAGATTGATGTACACTGCTGAATCTCTGACTACAGGAGTTCCCACTGGATGACAGGATGGGAACAGTAGGATATTTTGTTATCTATGGCCGTGACATTATGTCCTATTTTCACACACTGCAATATGAAGCAGTTATTCTACTCAGAGAAGTTACTTACAGAGATGATGTAAATGGAACAGCAGAAGGGTAAAAGTTATTTGATCAAAATGAAGCATCCCAAGACTCTTCCTAAGAAAGGATGTTGTTTGGCAATTACATTAGACAACTTCATGGAGACTACCATCTTGCACATATGTGCTGCTCTGCATGATTCTGAATGTCGGGTGCTTTCAGTAGTTCTCACCTCCACCTAGTTTCCAGACCATCTATAAAATTCTCAATACGGTTGTGCAATATATTTTTGCTGGGATTCCTGACATTTTTTGTGATCAGACATAGAGCTGGATTAAAAAGCAGTAAATACAATGCTGGTTGTATTTTTTCTCTTAGATGCCAGATTGCATTCTTCACACCCTCTTACCTCCCATTTTCTTTCTGTGGTGAAAGAAAATGGGTCTACTTTGCTCTTCGGCTTTACTGTCATAAGATTCCTTAACATGTGGTTTTAGACTCTCATTTCCATAACTAGAGTCAACAGAGGAGGTTTCATCCTGAAGTTATTTTAATGATAAAGCAATGTCTTCTTAGCAATTCAAGGATATCTCAGAAAAGCATCAGAAATTAAAAAATTATGACCTGCTGAACAGGCTGCATTGGATTTTAGATCCACTCCTGCCAGATTTCACCTGTCAGATATTGGGAGAGGGATGTATTGATTTAGTTTTAAGCAGAATTTAAATATTATAGAATAAAAGCGTTTTCTGTGATAGGAAAGATTTGTGAAGGTAATGCATGAGGCAGAGCACAAGATGAATAGGGAGGATTTTGTTTCCACAAAAGCCCTAAAAGTCAATTTTTATGTGGTTGCACACTCAAAAAAACCCCAAAAAACCCAAACAAAAACCAACAACAACAACAAAAAAAACCCCAAACCTTGGATGCAGTGCAGATAGCTTCAGAATCTCTATCACAGTACCAATACTGAGCTGTCAGAAAGCTGCTCAATTGCATTTTCTTTTTTTTCTCTCTGTGACACTTTTTAGCTTCCTACAAAACGGGATTAAAGGGGAAGCAGCTCCTGCTAGCCTTGGAAAAGCTATTTAGCTTGCGTATTGTGGAAATGTCTTCCCCAGCTAGTTACTGACGTTTTATAACACTGCAGCATATTGGATCAAAGACTAGAACTGCCACCTCCTGTTTACAATGGGCTGGAGCAGCTATAGAAGTGTCAGGACTACTTTCTGCCTCCGTGTGATTGGGAATAAGACTGACAACAGTAGGTTGCTACCAACAGGTTAATTTTTTTAAAATTAATTCTTGGCTTTCACCTGCAATGTCAATGCAAGTAAAGCTAAAATTTTCAATGCAGAAGGGAAAGTGTCTTTTTGCATCCTTTCAAATACTCTGCAAGAAGAGTCACAAATATGAATGCAGTACTGTTGTTTCAGAGATAATTTCAAAGGCATAGAGAGATAGAAAAGAAAAACTAAAAATAATCCCTGAAGTGCATTCTAGATTTTTCATGTATCTTATACTGAGACAAGAACTACTGTTAGACTGCATAAACGCTATATCCCAAGGCTTAACACTTAGAGAGGATAGTTTTACAGCTCTGCCAGTACCAAATTTGTGTGAGTCGTCAGTGATTTCCATTTTGCAGTGACAATATGGTGTTTAAAAATATCAATTGACTGATAGGAATGTTTCCTTTTAAAAGTGAAGTTACGTTCCAAGTATCCAGAGGGTGTCATTTTGGAGCTCTGGTAGGATAATCAACAATTAGGAGCCAAATTTCTAGTTTATGTTTCTGAATTATCTTTTCAGGTTTGAGAAAGTGATTAAGCTGATTATTTTCAACAAATAGGGATGCAGAGCAGAGAGACAACAGACTGCAACTTTCTCACTGGACTCAAATACAAACTCTAAGATTCCCATCACTGACTCTACCTGTTAATACAAGTATCTTAGCAAGAAGATGTGCATGCACTTTTAAAGGTGGCTTTTCAAGAGACAACAAAACCACAATAAAGAAACACAGGTACTCACCATGTTCTTATAACACCAGCTAAGGTGGGAGACCTGTGCTTTTCTTTTGTGTCATTTCCATATATACCTTAAACGAGAAATGTCATTCCTTTTCCTGTATGTGCCTTGAATTACCTAGGAGTTACATCATTGCTCACGTTAGTGATAACTTAGGGACTTTTGTGTAGAGACTTCTAACATTTTTTGCAGTCTGTACAGGTGCATTTTTCCTTCAGGGTCTTCTACATCCAGCTAGAACTGCTTATATTTTTAGTTCTGGAAGTTTCTGATTCGATGATGATGGCAATTGTGCATCCATTTCTACCCTAGGACCTGCATACTAGGTGTGTAATATTTAAAGGGATTAAACTTTGATAAGACTGCTTCATTGGGTATCACAAAACTGTATGTAAAATAAAGGAGTGTGAAATGTTTGGTACCTTGAAAAGGAAATTATTTTTGATGCACTGATATGTACAGTTTTTGTGGAAATTTTACAAAGTACATAGAAAGAAGTTTTTCCTTCTTTAAAGCAAGGCCCTGAGCCATAAAAGCAGTGCAATTTGTGCAGTTTCTAGCACTTAGATACTAGCAACAAATTCATATGAAGGCTAAAAGTAATTTTAAAGCTTAAAATTATGCTAGATCAAAAGTTGCATTTGAATCTCCCTTCCTTGTTTTTGTGCTTTTGTGTGAGAAAGTATGTCTTATATTTCTGAAAAATCTTTGAGACTGAAAAGCACACATATTTTTTCTTAAATATTTTTCTCTTTCTGCATTGAGAGATCAGTAAGTTACTGAAATCTCTTCAGTATTTTTTCTAAATTCCTCTTCAAAAATTAAGAGACACAAGACTTTGCATTTTAGGTCTGTTAATGCAATCAAGAAATTGAGTCAGTAGAAACTAATTCAAGAAAAAATCTGGTACTTGGTAGCTCAGAACATAAATAGGACTTTGAAATGTACCTCACACTGAAGTCCTAGAGTTTCCAGTCTGCTTCAGTTAGACTATTATAACAAAGTTGAGTGATTATAATAACTACTACGCTGTTATAAACGTATATTTTAATTAATTACCTTTTCTCTCAGACAACCATGTTGACACATTTATTCTTTAAGATTCCGGCCATGTTTTTAGTATTCTTTTTTAAACCTTGGTGTCCTTGTGTGTATTTGCTCAAAAGAGAAGCCAAGAGGAACCATTTAGTTTCCCTAAATTTACCAAAATTAATTTAGTCAGTAGTACAAAGAGCAGTTGCTTCAAACCCTGCACATCAGGCCCACTTCAAAGAGTATTTATCTGGAAAAATCATTTCTCTTATTAGTGACTCAACTTTCTTTAAATTTTGAGAACATTTCACTGTGGAACTATAAAGAACGACTTTCCAAGGAAAGCAACTGTGTGTGTGTTCTTGCTGTGTAGTGGATAGGTGATTACACTCAGCCATTTCTTTTCTTTTCTTCTAGCTGTAGTCTGCAAATCCTGTTTTAATAATGTTATCCCAAAGAAGGGAAAAAAAAATCACTGAAATGTTTGTTATATGAAAGGCATTCTTTAAAAATATATATATATATTACTTTGAATTCTGTTACTTAGGCAATGTCAGAGATTCAGCATAGTTTATCACTGAGTAAGAAGGAAAATGGCTGCAGGTACATGTAAATGTAGTTCATGTAATTTCTTTATATTCTTGTAAAGTAACCATCTAATCTCAGACCACCTGGTCAGGCACTCTCTTGCTTTTGCACTTAAATACTCAGTTTCACATCTAGTACAGCTGAAAAAAGAAGAAAAAATTGTCTGGGTTACTTTCCCTCTTGACAAATCTGGGTAGAAGAGTTAGGCATTTCTTAACTGTTTCACCTGTAATTTGGATTTTATTTTTCATCTCAGAGAACAGAGTTGTTGGGACTTTAAAATCTCTTGCCTTTGTTGATATTTATAAGCCACAGAGAGTGGAGGTTAAGCTCTAGCTCTGTTTTCAAAGGCTTTTCTCGTCAGACAAGGTTAGGAGCTGAGCTCCTGAGGGACCTTGGGTTCATAGTTATAGTACCAATGAGTAATGCCCTTGAAACTGCATCTGGTTCTGCTGCACTTCAGATGTTTATGTGGTGCTGTTTTTAGTATCTTGATTAAGACTTAGTAGTAAACATAAAGTAACTCTTCTTGTCACTATATATTTTCACAGTCTTACTATTTTTTCACCACTCCTCTTTATGATCAGAGTAATAAATGCACCTCTATAGGTTTTCCCTGACATTTTATGCGTCTGACTCCACGAATAAAATCTGCTGCAGCAACATTAAAAAATGTCTCAAACAGTTAAATAAACTGAATGACCTTATTCAATAGATATTTTGCAATATTTGAAAGTAAGATATATATTTTAGATAAAATATGCAGCAGATCAGTTTGTGGTTCACATTGCTTTTTTATTTTTATTTTGATTCAGTGAAAAATAATCCAGATTTGCTCACCTTCACCTGCAGATAAATGTGGAATGAAGCAGCCTGGGCAAATTTACGCTTACAGAATGTAATTATGATTATAATTACACATAAATTTATCTAAGATTATCCCTATTCATTCTTGGCATTTTCCTAAAGATTTGTGGAACTCTTAGCTTTTTCCCCTTTTTTTTCTTGGTAGTGTAAAGTGATGATCAGGTTCAGTGTCTAATGAGGCAGCCATTCTGAACACGTAGAGACAAAGAAGAGGTTTCCCAGGCAACGAAAACCATGCCAAAGCACTCAGAACAGTTATTTCCCCTGTATTCAGGTTCCTTTTTTATTTAGGATGCCTGTTAGTGTGAGTTCACTGGCAATGCCTGGCAGGTTTTCCAGAGATTACAACTCCTTAATATACATAACAAAATACAGCTAAGGCTATGATTTATGAGTAAACTGAAAAGTGGTGAGCTGACATATATTTTTTCAGTTTTATATTTTTCCTTATAGAAGCTTAAAACAATGGTTACTACAAGATCACTACATATGTCTAAGGCTATTAAATATACTAACTTTATCTCTTCAGAACTTAACTGTTCTTAGCAAAATCTGTGTGAGTTCATTGAATTCTCAGCCATATGTATGCTATCACTCAAATAAGCACTGATGGACGTTTTAATTTTGAAACACTCATGATTTTAAGCATATTTAGATTCAGACTAAAGATTCAGAACCATATATAATATAACTTGAGTTTAAATCTCAGATTAAATGTAGAGAAAGATTGCAACAATAAAGTATTGAAAATTCAGACAACTTTTACTATTTCAAAATAAAATGTAATTACAATGAAATTTAGTGTTTTATTTAGTTCAAATCTTTTCTTACTAGCAACATTTGAAATCTATGATTTTTTTATGATAAAAAATTGTAAAATCAGATTAAGAGATGAACTCTTCTACAACCTTATAACTTCTTGAGGGAACGGAGAAGATTACTACATCACCCAGCCCTAAAATTGGTCAGTATCTTGAAATTGTTCATACAGTTTTCCAACTCAGATCAGAGCTTTATCCTGGAAAACATTCTCGAAGTGTACCTGTTCGTACATATTAAACCTATCATTGCGATTTCCACTTCATGTAGAATAAAAACAGTAATCTCATGTCCAAGATGTCCGCTGGAGATATGGAATAGAACAGTCCCAGTTGGAAGGGACCTACAAAGATCACCTAGACCAACTGCTAAAAATATATATTTAATTCCACCTTCTTCTTCAAGAAAATTCAAACTAACTACCTTTCTTTCTTTGTCCCTCCCTCCCTTCCCTCTTCCTACCTTTTTCCCTTCTGTTCTCTTGCCCTAATAAACACAGCCTTGTAACTACATCATTGTGTGAAGGAATGGACAGCAAATGTATGAATATTTTGAGGCAGTAAAAAGGACTGTTTCTAGACAAGTACTGCAATCAGAAGAATTTTACTGCAGTCATCATTTCATCTGTCAGTAGCTGAACTTTTCAATTCAGCTTTAATCAGCTGAATTAATCCAGATCATTTTTTTTTAAAAAAAAAAAAAAAAGATCTTGAGCACTTTAAAGCTCTTCAAGGGAAAATTCAAGAATTAGGATCCCAAGAGGAAAAAACCTCCCTACAACCTTGAGTAAAGAATCTAAAAGGCAGAATTTAATATCTCTCTCTTCATTATTCACTATTGATGATCTGTAGGAAGCTACATAAAGAGTGGCTATGCATACAGAGTTGAGTCCTGCATATTTAGACAGGACCCTAGGCAGGTGCTTCCACTGGGATCTTAAACAGATGGCAATTAACACCCCTGTCTGTGAGACATGAAGTTTTTCTGACTGCACTGGAACAATTAGGAGCCTTAAAAACAGGCAAAGTTTGTTAGGTCTGGTTCTCATACTCTACACTAAATCGCTCGTCACAAGTTTATGTGGGATTGATAGGGCTGGGAAGATATTGCTTGGCTCTTTACATCCTGTCTCAAATTCAATTCCATTATTATGTGTAAAGTCAAGTTAGTTGCTACATAGTAGGAAACTAAGGAAGAAAATTAAAAATGAGAAATAAGAGTAAAAATAAATTAAAAAGTGGAATCTTGCTTTGAACTACTAAGGGTGATACTCTCTTTTTTTTTTTTTCTCCTGTGAAGATTGCAAAGGAAACTCATTTCAGCTTTGTAAGACCACAATGATTGCTTCAGATACAAAATGAATCAGGCCTCTTGTTGGATTATGTGGATGGTATTTCCACTCTTCCCTAGTGGGATAATTCACAGCCTGCAGCTGTGACATGAAAACTCAAATATTTTTCTCTTTCTATTTGGCTTTAAAAGTAGGACTTGCATTCATTTGCTGTTTTTAAGAACAAGGAAAAAAAATTGAAGGTCCAATAAAGATGAGTAGTTTGAAACAGAGCAGTCATAAAGCAAAACAGCATAAACAAAGAAGGAATTAATTTGCATCTTTTTAAGTAGTAATAGCCTAGTATTTGAAAATGAATGAGAAGATATGTACTTGCTCAGGTGTATAAATAACAAGATAATGGTTGTAAAAACCCCCTTTGTACTGTTAAGAATCATAACTCTTTATTTACCTGCTCTTAAAGAAGTACATTTTCTTTTTATACAGCAAAATTGTTTTGTATTATTAATATCTATTAAAAAAAAATCTTGGGTTCTGTGTGTGCAATTCAAACAAATCTGGTAATACATAAACCATAAACTTACATTCTATGCCATTAAAAACCCCTTGCAAATTCCCAACTATACTTCATTTCCAAGTACATTTAGTCTAAGCATCTCTCCTACCAGGGAAAGACAACAACCAAACAAACACACAAACAAAAACTAAAAAAAAGCCACAGGCAAACAAAAAACACCCCTTATGACAAAATAAACAAAAACCAAACAAACCCTCAAACAAAAAACCCTAAACAAGTAAAACTTGAATTCAATGTTTCCTTGCTTGCTAGTACAAGATAAAGTTGGTCTTCCATGGCATGTTTCTTAACAGCTGCTCTGAAGTTTTTTCATATCCTGTAAATTATTTTCTTTCCCTAATGGCTTGCTGTATTTTTTGCCAGTACAATGACTAGGAAAGCACTATTAAAACTTAAGATAATTAAGGTTTTCAGAAAACTGGTTACGTTGTTCTCATTAAAGATTAAAAAAAAAATGCTAAGATATATGAAAAATAAGATTACTTTTAAATCTCAAAAAATGAATGTAAGTGTTCATATTCTGGTACATTAACAGTTTGTTCCAGTACGTTGATATTTTATGTGGAAATCCTACTCTGCAATTAATATGCCTGATGCAAATTGAAAAACCAATAATCCATCCTTCTCTGTTGTAATGTAAGAACATATTATTATTGAGAAGCTACAGGATACCAGAACCATTTTTTAAAGTTGAATGCTCATTACCTTAAATCTGCATATAAAATGGTTTGCTTTCAGAGTAGGTAATATATAACTGAATGTATCATGATGCACATAAAAATGTGACAAATAATAATAACAATAATAATAATAACAATAATAATAATAATAATTAGTCCAGTGTGTTTCACCTCCACAGAGATATTTACATTTTCTAGCATTAGTTATTAAAATAGCTTAAAATTAAACACAAAGTGGTAATGAAATACCTGACTGTTCTAAACAACATGAAATATCTGCATGGTCACTTATATTAAACTAGAAAATAGTGAGGTCATTATTATCTTCTCAGGAATTTCCCAAATCTACTGAAGACAAAAAGTTATATTTTTGTATATACGATGTTAGTTAATAATTGTGTAAATGTAAATAAAATATGTCACTACCACTTAATCTCTTGGAGGCATTTTTAGCTGAGATGATTGTTAATGATTAATACTGAGATGTGCTTTCCTGATCAGACATGAAACATATATTGTGAAGGAGCAGGGTTGGCCCTGGCTGGATGCCAAGTGCCCAAAAAGCCATTTTGTCACTCCCCTCCTCAACCGGACAGAGGGAGAGAAAATATAAGGAAAGGTTCATGGAATGAGATAAGGACAGAAAGAGATCACTCACCAATTATTGTCACAGGTAAAACAGTTTCAATGTGGGGAAATTGATTTTATTGATTGCAAATGAAATCAGAGAAAGATAAAGAGAAATAAAAACAAATCTTAAAAAACATCTCCTCCCAACTCCTCCTTTCTTTCTGGGCTCAACTTCTCTCCTGAATTCTCTACCTCCTTCTCAACAGTGGTGCAGGAGAATGGGGAATGATGATTGTGGTCAGTCCAACACACATTGTCACTACCTTTCCTTCCTCCTCAGAGGAAGGACTCCTCCTTCCCCTGCTCCAGGGTGGGGGTCCTCCCACAGGGCAATGTCCTCCAGGAGCTTCTCCAACATGAGTCCTTCCCACAGGCTGCAATTCTTCATAATTTCTCCAGTGTGAGTCCCTTTCACAGGATGCAGCCCTTCAGGAACAAGGTGCTCCAGCAACATGTTTCTCACAGGGTCACAAGTCCTGCCGGTAAACCTGCTCCAGTATGGGCCACTGACTCCATGGGGCCACAGGCCATGCCAGGAACTTGCTCTAGAGTGGTTTCTCACAGAATCACAGCCTCCTTGGGGGCATCCACCTGCTGTGACACGGGGTCCTCCATGGGCTGCAGATGGATCTCTGCTCCACTATGGAAATTCATGGGCTGCAGGGGGATAGCCTATCTCACCATGGTCTTCCCCATGGGCTGCAGGGGAATCTCTGCTCTGGTGGCTGGAACATGTCCTCCCTCTCCTTCTCCACTGACTTTGACGTTTGCAGAGTTGTTTCTCTCACATATTCACTCTCCTCTCTCTGATTGGAGTTGCCCATACACAGTTCACCACCCACCGTCTTCTTAACTATGTTATCCCAGTGGTACTACCACTGCCACTGCTGCCTTGGCCAGTGGTGGGTCTCTCTTGGGCCCCAATGGCATAGGCTCTATAAAATGTAGGGGAAGCTTCTGGCAGTCTCTCAGAGAAGCCCCTCCTGTAGCTCCCCACTACCAAAACTTAGCCACACAAATACTATATGCTCCACCCCTTGCCTCTGTGAATCTCATATTTACAAATTATCATTCAAATCCACATTCATCACACAATCTTCACAAACTTCACTCACATCACTGACATCAGCAAAAAAAAAATCCCTACCTCAGAATGAAAACAACAGCACTACAACACGGAAGAAGTAGCTGCTCTAGCAATTTTCTCACTAACAATCATGACATCTCATTGTAACTCTTTCCAAATATTACTCCTTCATATAGCTTACCACAAGCTAAACTCAGAATGAATAAAATCAACAAACCAGGTTCTGCAAAGATTACAGCAAGATTGATTCCAAAGGGTGATTAAAAACCTAGCTTTGTTCTTGCTGATGGGTTATTATTTTTCTTAACATATAATGTGTAGTGGAACCAATTCCCCAAACCCCAAACCAAAAGGAAAAATATGAATGTGTGATTGATGGTTTTGTTGGTATGGTATTATAGTTAAAAACTTGCATTTAAACAGAAGGTCTTGAAGGCTTTCTTGGCTTCACAAAGCATGTTCTCTTTCTTCAAGGCTTTCTTGGCTTCACAAAGCATGTTCTCTTGAGTCTTTGTCAGGAAAAAAAATCCATTAAATTCTGTACCAAGAAGAAACAAATCCAGAACCAAATATCCACTTTTGTCACTCAGCAATGCCAGTTCACGACTCATGTCAACTTTTCTATTCATGTGTTCATCTCTCTAGTATTTACTCTTTCACTCTTATGAATCTGGACATTGCTGATGAATTTGAATTCATCTCTAAACTCTCATCTTTCCTTTCTTTCATGGGTTTATTAAGTATTCCCTTCAGTCAAGAAGAGTAAAGTTGTGTTAACAGAAACACTTCATCCTGTTACAGTTAAACAGGAGCTAATGGTTTGTAATGTGTGCAAAAACAAAAAAAGAAAAAAAAACACATAGAAAATCCCATTTACTTATTTCCATTAACATTGACAGGAAAATATCCTAAGAAGAAAACTATTTTGTTTTCTTGATTGTCATAGTGTCATCGAATTACTACTCCTTCATGTCTTCAGTTCTCTGTAGGAGCAACAAGAGCATAAATCATCTCTGCTGCTTCACCATCTCTGCTGTTTTCCCCTTGTGTGTTTCCTATTTCCTTGTTCAAGCTACAGAAGTATTCACTGCTGAGGCAAGCAAAGGGACAAAGCTTTATGGACATAGGACATGGTCTAGTGATTTACATCAGTGCTTATCACGTACATATTTCCATGAAATACACACTGAAGCTGAATGAGATAATATACTCCGGCTTTTTTCTTGATATTGCAGCAACAAGTTTACACGATACATTAAACAAAGTCTTCATCAGTCCATTGCATTGATCCCTTGATCCTGGTCTGTATACAGAATGTGCAAAACACTGCTCCAGCACTTCTCTGGCAACAAAAAGTTTATCCTTCCCCTCTTGGTTTCTTCATGCCGTGGAATCAAGGTTTCTTATAAGCATGTGCAATAATAACATAATCTTGCAGGAACAACTAACAACAATGAATCAGCAGGCTGGCTTTGGCTGGGGTAGAGTTAACTTTCTTCACAGTGGTTAGTGTGGGGCTGTGTTTTGCATTTGTGCTGAACACAGGGTTGATAATGAGATGGTTTTGTTATTGCTGAGCAGAGCTTACACAGAGCCAATATCTTTTCTACTCTGTATTTCCATACTGGCAAGGAAGTTGCAGGTGCATGGGAGGCTGGGAGGAGACATAGCAGGTAGAGATGACCCTAACTGACCAAAGAAATATTCCAGACCATATGACAATATGCTCAGTATATAAAGTCGGAGGAAGAGGGAGGAAGTAGGGTGATATTTGAAGCCATGGCATTTGTCTTCCCAAAAAACCTTTGAGTGATGGGGCCCTGCTCTCCTGGCTGAACACCTGCCTACCCATGAGAAGCACTGAATTAATTCCTTGTGTTGCTGTGATAGTTTTGGTCTAGGCCTTCCTGGAGACCAGTTTGTAACCAGGGAAGTACCCTGTGTTCCCAGTATTCCATGCTCTGCTTTACGTAAATAGAGGTATAAATGAGAAAGGAAGAGAAGCCTTAGCTCTCTTCTCTTCCAGTAAGGTTTGGGAACAGTAGGTCCCTGCGTTGGTCTTGCTTATCTGGAGCTGAGGCCTGTAGTGACTGCTGTTGTCTGCCATGCAGAAGGTGGAGAGTGCTGGTCAGGTCTGACTATCCTGGTTTTCTCAAGGGAAGTGGTGAGATTTCATTTTGCTAATTCTTTATTTTGCTAGTTCCTGTTTTTTTCAATTGTGCATATCTGTTTTGTTTTGTCCCTTTTTGTCCCTTTTTTCCCTTTTCCCTTCCCCTCTTCCTCTTTTTGGGAGCTGTTTGGGGCTTCTGTGTTCATATGTACATAGTATCTTAATTGTATATCTGTGATATATGTGAAATATATGTATTTTTTATATAGCTATTGCTATTCCAGTTTTTTTTTCTTTTCTTCTGGGAGGTTTTCACTGCAGTCTGTGGGGTTTGGCGGGAAGCCAACTACAACTGGCTACAGTTGCTTTGCTTTTATGCACAGCTTTTGCTTTCCCTAGTAAACTGTCTTTATCTCAACCCATGAGTTTTCTAGCTTTTACCCTTCTGATTCTCTCCCCAGTCCTACTGGAGGTTGGGGGCAGGGAGTGAGCAAGGGGCTGCATAGTGCTTGGTTGCTGGCTGGGGCTAAACCTCGACAATCAGTCAAAAGGAGACATCGAAAGAACAAAACCCCGTTAAGGTGATAATGAGTGGGAGGTGCAATTAAAGGCTTTGAGGGATACTGTTGCAGTAACTAAGTAGGAGGCTCTAAAATTCTGTGTAAATTGTCAAATACCATAACTTTTTAAGAAAACACTTTAAAACTCAGAATAATTACTTCTATAACAATTAGTTTCTTATTCTATGGAAGTTGTCACCGCATCCAATGGCGACATACATCCATCCTGTATGTGTGAATGAAGATGTACAGGTGGAGATGGTTCATTACAACCTATTCCTGTTTTTCAAGCTATGCAGATGTGTAAGAACATTGTTTTAATAGCTAATGCCGATCTAACCCCAATTTTCTCTTTACTCTGATTTCAACTTCCTGCTGCTGTTCATATAGCACTACTTTTCTGTGATTTCTCCTTGCACATGAGTCCTATTGGAAAGCATTACCATCCTGAGCATACAACAGAAATGTTTAACTCCAGCGTCCTCATGACTGAGCAACGTCTAACAGAAAGAGCTTTCCCTTGATTTGGATTAAATTTAGGAAAATTTAAATCAAAATGGGAAGAAATTTTAGGTTTTAAGTTCTTTATTCCCGTCCCCTGAATGACTTTATTGAATAGCACATTCCTGTAGGGCTCTATAATTTGATGTAGCATGGAATACTATGCCATTGCTTATTATCCAGCAGCAACTGCAAACCCCAGAGAGACAGCAGCCTGTCGTGGACAGAGCAGCTGGAGTAAGGAAGCGATCTGCACACTCTAAGGCAGACAACTGCACTGGTGACAACAGGCTGATAATGTTTAGAGAGACTATGGCAGCTGACAGAAGAGCACCAATGAAATTTTCTTCATACTTAAATGATAAATGCACAAAAAAACCTGAGCCTTAAAACTAGCAGTACTTAAAGCAAAAGTAAGAATAAAATTTGTAAAAATGAGACATAATTTTAAATTAGATTATTATATGCTGAGCGGTTTTCTTCAAGAATAATTGCATTCTACTTGCATTCTACTTTTTTTCTCCACTCTTCAGTCCTTAACAGGCTGCTGAGAATTTTCTCTCTCTTTTTTTTTTTTTTTTAAAGTCCTTCACTCTCACACAGCACTTGTTCCACTTTGTTCCTCTTTCACCATTGCACTTCAAAGACTTCCAGGAGTCAGGCAAAGTTCTTTCAACAAGGTAGCACTTGCCTTCACAGAAGGGTAAAATTCTTCTCTGTATAAGGTAGAAGCAGTAGGAGCAGTCTAGGTATACTCACAAGCCTTTTTTTTTTTTTTTTTAGCATATCCTATAGGCATTACTGCTGGAAAAGTCTGAGACGAATACAGTGAGCCATAGTTGTTAAGGGAGACCAAGTGTTTTATTTATTCTCCTCACATCACAAAGGGACTCTCAGTCCCAGACTGAAATAGAATCCAGATCTCCCTGTCTAATACAGGCATTTATATCAGCGTTCCTAAATTAAATCCTCTGTTCTAATGTAACAAAAATACCTTGCATGAGAAAATAGTTTTTCAGATTATTTATTTTAATAATTCAATATTTTTAAACCCCAATGTAAATTCAGATTGCTTTTTGCAGAGAGAAGCATGAGATTTTTATTTAACTCCCACCTTAGACTCTCTGACTTCTGAATTTATATGATTTCTTTTTAATTATTCAATTTGAGTATTTTTTCACTGTTGTTCTTTGTGGATTTTTTTTTCATATATGTAGACTCTAAGATCTGCAAAAATTAGCAAAAGACAGGTCATGATGCCAGATATTTCAATTGTACAGTGCTTAACTATCTATAAGGATGTTGTGACACAAAAATGATAATGATGGTGGTCTCAGAGCCAAACTGTGGAAACCACTGATGTTTTCTTGTTTATATGGAGGCTTTAAAAAACCTACCAAGCTATTGACATATAGTTCCTAAGGACATTTGGTTCACCTAATGGGCTGAGTATATTTTATTTGTAAAAAGACAATGTCATTAAGGATCAATTTTTGTTTAGCTTTATTATTATTATTATTTTAGTAGGTGCTTTATGCTTTTAGAAACTTAGATAAAGCTAGTAAGTTACATAACAGATAGCTCTGAACATATACACCTTGAAAAGTCAAACGATGACACTCTCAGTAGGAAATTGCAATTGTAGGATACAGTAAAGATACTTGACATACTGGGTTTTTCAATAAATAAATGTTTATGATTAGGTTTGGGTGGTAAGGTCTTATTTGTGGGAGAGCTACAGTGGTGGCTTCTGTGAGAAGCTGCCAGAAGCTTCCCCTATGATAAAAAGTATTGTCACACCTCTCAGGATCTATTTCTTATAGTTTTTTTCCCTTATCTGGCTCAAAACCCAGCTTGTTGATAAGCAAAACTCAGTTTGTCATGGTCATCCTCTGGCGACCCGTCTGCACCTGGGTTGTTCTTATGCAGATCAGAAGTTTTGCCATCCACATCCAAAATTTCTTCTCCTCCCCTTCATTTGGGGGGTGCAAACCTGGCCTCAGCAAAGCACCTGCTGCTTTTGCAAATGGACAATTGTTTGAGTCATTAACCATTAACATTTCAGTCTCTCACAGGGTGGATGGTGAACTGTGTATGGGCGATTTCAGCTAGAGAGAGAAGGGAGAATATGTGAGAGAAACAGCTCTGCAAACAGCAGGGTCAGTGAAGAAGGAAGGGAAGGAGGTGTTCCAGCCGCCAGAGCAGAGATTTCTCTGCAGCCCATGGAGAAGACCATGGTGAGGCAGCTGAGCTGATGTAGGTCCACGGGGGAGCAGAAATCCACCTGCCAGGACCCTGTGTCAGAACAGGTTAGCTGGATGCCCAAAGGAGGTTGTGACTCAGTGGGAAGCAGACTCCTGGCAGGACCTGTGGCCCCTTGGAGAGAGAAACGCATGCTGGAACAGGGGAAGAATGTGAGGAGTCCTCCCCCTGAGGAGAAAGGAGCAACAGACACAATGTGTGATGAACTGACCACAGACCCCATTCCCCATCCCCGTTGTGCCAATGTGGGAGAGGATGTAAAGAAAATTTGAAGTGAAGTTGAGTCTTGGAAGAAGGGAGGGATGCAAGTAAGGGTTTTTAAGATTTTTTTAATTTCTCATTGTCCTACTCTTGCAATAACTTAAACTAATGTCCCTGAGTCGAGACTGCTTTGAATGTAACCTTAATGGTGACTGATCTCTTCCTGATCTTAATTTCAACCTGCTAGCCTTTGGTTGTGTATTCTTTACCTTGTCCAGTCGAAGAGTGGAGTAACAGAGCAGCTTTATTGAGTACCTGGTGTCCACCTAGGGTCGACTCACTACAAAGTCACAGCTGTCATTAGTAGAGTATTTTAAAAACTGGTAGGACAATTGGGATTTTTTAAAAAAAAAGAAACAAAAAAGTTATTCTAAGAGAAATATAAATACTGCTAGTCTAAAGCAAGAACTGTTACACATATACTCACAGATTTGCAGTAGGCAACTATTAGTTTCTCCCATCTTTCTGACAACGCACATTTTCTCCTCCCTTCAGATTAATTTTGCAGCACATTACAGTGCCTGACTCCCTGAGGACTTGAGCTAACTGAAAAAGAACTGCTGAAGCACTGTCTACAAGTACTTTTCACTACTGATACAAACACCTCAGAGACATTTTCCAGTTATTTCAGTTAGTGTCATGTGTTCTTTATTTTGGAGATTGGTCTGAACCCCACTTTAACCCAAACACTCTTTAAATTGGTGCTGTGCAAAATCTACCAGTTTGATATGTTTGCAAATGGATTATCTGTGTTGGCCATATTCTTTTGTAATAATAACTAATTAGACCACTGTAATGTAATCCCAGTAATCTAAAATGTTGGTTTTATTCTGCTCCTTTTGGATTTTTTGTGAGTTTTTTGGCCAGTGTACTTAAGGATTTTCTGTTAGTTTACTTTATATGTAAGACCATCTCAATCCTCCTCTCATTTTGCAGTCTCCCACAGGTGACACATAAAGGGACTACAACTGTGAAAGTTCACTGGATCAAAATAAGCATAGTCCTCTGATCAAACAAAGCTGAGGGGAGATGGCTTCTCAGGCATTTGCTAGAATCTGGGATTCTAGTAAGTGCCGACCAACTCTGAGGCACACACTCAATGTGCTGGAAGTCTTCATAATGGATGAGGTTATTCTTTCAGCTATTTTTTCATGCTACCATACCCCTGACAACTAGGAACTTCTCTCTTTTACGTGGATTAAGTCTGTGCCAGCTGCTGTTTTTTCTCAGATTCCCATTACATAAACACTGTCTTATTAATGAGACTATATTACTCACAATCATTAAAAAAAGAAAGGCAAAATATTCTATTATGTAGTTAATTATGATTGTTTTTATATTGATGATATCAAATCCTTATTTATCTTGATTTTATAGAGTTTTATATGTTTGCTTGCTAACAGCATAGTCATTTCAATGAACAAAGATAAAGCCACATACATATACAGCCTCTGTGTTTGACTTATTTACATTAGGCACACAGTAAACACACTTCATAATTCACAGAAGGATAAGCCAAAGTCATCAATATGGGTGAACAAACCCATGCTTTGAAGCCTATGCTCTGTCTGATACTCTAAGGTGGATATGCACAAAATCATTATGTATTCTTCACCACAGGTCAGTTGCTTAGCTACGAGAGAAGTAGATAACTACTAATTGAAAGTATTCAGTATTGCTGGCAGCATCTGTTGCAGGACACTGGTCTTGGAAACAGTCAAACATAAATGTTGCAGAAGGAAGAATGAAAGAAAAATCCATTTTGCTGAAAATTACGAATGCCTTTCTTCAGTATTCTAATATGTGGATTATCATCAGTGAAATGATATTGATTCTGATGACCATCATCCAAAGATCCTGTGATGAATTTAGTCGTTGTAGAGATTAGTTATTACGAACAACTATATATACCGTGGTAATACTTTAGATGCAATTGTAATTGCAAATAGTGGAGTAATTTCTTATTTATAAAGTTCCAGAACATTTCCAAGTGCTAAATTACATTCAGGGATCTCTAGATAATATTGAAGTCATTAAAATAAAAAATAAAAAAAATAAAATTAGCAACTGGCCAGAATATCATTCTCTTATGAAATCCCTAATTGTCAAAATTCTTGCATTTAGTTCACGTGTAAACCTGAAAATTTTTAGTGCAACAAGCACTCCTTTACTTTAGCTCAGAGAAGAATTCAACAATATATTATCAACTTTTCACAGCATTCTCCAGTGTAGGTGTTTTTTGTATTTTTTTTCCATTCAGTGTTTTATAACTTCATTTTCTGCCAGTGTTAAAGTGTGGAATATAAAAGTTAAGGCCATTCTGCTGGGATAAATAAGTGACTCTTTTTAATCTATTGTCCTCACATTAGACTTTTCAAATAAGATAGTTTCAAACTTTACCTTTCAACTGCCAGGTTAAAAAAAAATAGACTTGGTCCAGAATTACATTCTACTGTAGTCTTTGCACCTAAAGCATTAGGAAATCATTCCTTGAAACAAAGTCTCAGGAGTTTTATTGAGAAACTTCAGTTAAATTTCTTCCATAGAGGAGTGTCGCACAGATAACTTCACACAAATTCAATAAATCTATATTCCCATAAATAGATAGTTTTTAAAGTTAGGATGGCCCATAATGATGACTTTGTTTATGCACCATTTTGTAGATTTGACAGACTGTAAGTGAATGAAAGATACAAGTTTGTCATATTTATCTGATTTCAAGAGACTTTAAACCCAAAGACAAAGTTTCATAGTTTCTGGACCTACTTAAAATAAATTATTTTGTTATTATAGAGCAGATAATGCTATTATGGTTTAAAAAAAAGTAATTAAAAACCCCCTGCACTGCACTACAAAATCTCTTGTCCCAAAATTATCTGTTCACATAATAGGGTTTATATTCTCTTACCTGGGAGGAGAATCCAGATCTTGAGTAAATAAAAGAGGTTTAACTTACAGATTGCCCCATGTTAATTTAGCACATTTTTATCTTGTGTTAATAAATCAAGTGTGTCATTGCAGTTATGTAACTTGCAACTCAGTAAATCCTTTTTTTCTAATTTAGTCATTCATTGTGAATCTGAAAAAAAACCCCATCCTACTTTTTGCTAAAGTTGTATAGTTGTCCATTGTAGAGTGTGCCTAGAACTGTCCCTTGGATTCCTTTATAAAAATGTCCCTAATATGAATCACTGAGGAAGGTAACAAGTGCAGCTTGTTGCAGGCAACTTCAGCTCACACAATTGCACGTTCTAAATAAGACATCCATTTGAATATCCGTATGTTTATAACTGCATCATCTTGCAGTCAGGGAAAGGTCAGCAAAGTAACTGACATTGCCCTCCATAGAATTAATATATGATCCACTGCAAAACATCACCTGAAGTGCAGAGATACATTTAATATACCAAAGCCTCCTTAATGATAACCTATGAGTTCAACCAAGATTTCCGTTTTCTCAGACAAATGAATTTTTCTCCTTCTGTAAAACAGTTATAGTTCTACAAACACTAAAGCATCACTCAGTAGTCTCAGCTAACTCTCTGATGTCCCAAACCCTAGGGAATACCGCCAATGTCACAGCTTCCTTGCCGACACATGGATCTTGCCAGAGATGATTCTACTCTATTTAAGCTCTTCACTTCTTCACTTCTCTTGATTTTCTTTTCTATAACTTTATCTTTGAAAACTAAATTTTCTTTTACATGGAGAAAGTAGATTTAACTTCATAATTTAACACAATTTTAAGCAAGCAGCTGCTTGGTGCTTAGATACCAGCTGGGTTGAAATCATGACACTCTGACAAGTGCTTTTTGTCCCTTGTTATCTTTCTGAAATGCCCTGAAATAGACACAGAACATTCAGGGACAAATGAATCTTTGGTCACTTCTTAGGTATTCCTATTTGATGTAAATAATAAAACTGCTAACATAGAAGACTGAAGTGTTTCAGTAAATACTATTCTAAGTTTAAGAAATAAGTAAGGATTGAAGGAAAAATATGTTTCATCTGATCAGATATTAAGCAGAATTTAAACAAGAACTAATAAAGTTGCAGCTTTCAAATCACAAGGTATGGATAATTTAAAAACAATAATTGGAGAAGGTTCAGCTAATGAAGTCCATTTATATTCAGTTTTCATAACACTGAAGATCCCAAAAGACTGGTAAGAAACTGTCATTGTGTATCTGGTTTAAGAGGGTAAAAATAATAGCAAAAAAAATATATATTTTTCACTCTGACCATTTTCACAGATTAAGTAGCATAAACACTGATGGAAGACTCAGTAGAGAGAAAAGTAATTAATGATGATTAAATAGAGCTACCTTTGCATGTTTGGAGTATGAATAAGGACAGACTGAATGGGGCAAGGGAGGTTATATAGTACCTGTGTATGGGACTGGACTACTGTGTCTTCTTCTGTATTTCCCAATTCAACTCATACAATAACAAATTTGAAGGAAAAACAAACATATAAATATCCCTCAACTGATAGAACTGTTTGGTAATGTTCCAGACGGGTGAAAAGAAGTTGGTTCACTTAGGTGTAAAAATATAATAACTGTGTCCAAAGGTTGGTTGTGGAATTTAGAAATCTGAACAATAAATAAAGTATACATTTTAAATATCAGTACTTTGTTGTTATATTTTAAAATCAAGAATGAGACAAGAGTACTTGATCAGGACCTAGATTTACAGTCTACAAAACTAAGTCTGTGCCTTTGATTCTCACAAATTAATCTGCAACAAGGGTCAGCAATGCACCCTTACAACTAAGTCCAACAGGAAAATAAAACACAAAAAATTCATTTAAACACACGGAAAGGTGTAATTGCTGTAAAAGGTTTGAGTTAGAAGGGATCTTTGAAAGATCTAGTCAAACTCTCTGTCCTGGACAGGGACATCTTTTACTGGATCAGGTTGCTCAAAGCTGTAAGGTGGTTGAACACAGGAATACGTTGCCTAGAGAGACTGTAGAGTCTCAATCCCTGGAGACAGTCAGTGCCCAACTGGACATGTTCCTGAGCAATCTGCTCTAACTGGTCTTGCTTTGAGCAGTGGGATTGGGCAAGATGACCTCTGGACGTCCCTTCTAACCTTAATGATTCTGTGACTCTGTGGTGAAAAAAAAAGAGGCAACTGATTGCTGATGTATATGATGTATATGATGTTTGAAACAGAAGTTTCCACAAAACTTTGTTATTAGGTACTGAGTAGTTCAGATATTAAAATTTATCTATGAATTGTTAAAATAAGATATGTACACTTACCTTATGAACTTTCCCTTTCTTACTTCTCAGTACACACAGATGCATACAAATAAATTTTATTTTCTCTTTTATCAACCAAGCCTGTCATACAATCACTGAAAATTTCGAGACACTTCTAAAGTCACTGTGAGTTTTAGTAATCTTTTTTGGTTTCAGTTTTCATGAACCCCTGTTTCTGTCAAATAGAAGGAACTGTGAGATGTTGAAATGCTATGCACTAAACCATAGGCCTCAAGATTTCAGTTTCTGACATGTGTGAGATCTAGGAGGCATTCATCCAAATAAAAAATTTGAAGTTCTCCAACAAAAAATATGCTAGCATTGTAAAATAAATTATTTTCAGCATTTTTCTTTTGAGGATTTTCCTGACTTTCTATGTCTATTCTGTTTCTTCCTCTACCAATTTTCAGACTTTTCTAAGGAAAATAAAATTCTCATAAGGTCTATTATCAAATAGTTCCTTCATATCATTTTTTAATCAGGAAATAAAACCAAAAGCAAACACATATGCCACAACTGTTAAATTCTTTCCTCTAAGAGTTTTTCCTATTAAAAGTATGCAGGAAAAAAACAAAACCAAACTAAACCAAATCAAACCAAACCAAACAAAATGAAGACCAAAAAGTAGAAAAGTAGTGTTCAGAATAAAGAAAAGTTGACTTAGAGTCCCAATATTGCATGCTTCTTAACCCAGCATCTAATTTCTTCTTCAGTCATATATCACTGATGTTGACACAGAGAATTATACAGTTTTGTGCTGTGAAACTGGTAGCTTATACAAAGGAATGGTTTCCCACTCATTTTCTGACTCTAAGCTAGTCTTTGAAAATGTTATTCTGGATAATTACTTCCCATCCAAAAGCAAATTCAATACCTGTTTATACCCAAGTTTATCCATCCCTTTCATGGTTTGTGCAGCAACTGGGTACTTAGGCTGAGCTTGCAATAAGTCAAGCATGTTGCTTTCTAAAATTTACTGTTATTAGGTTGCTTTTCACTTGCTGATGTAGTTACCAAACGTGTAAACTGAATTACTCTACACAGTCTCATTGATGGTGGTAGGAGCTAAGTCAGCTGCAGTCATCACTGTTCTGGAGATAATAGTAAGCACTTCCCACCTTTTTCTCATTCCTTGCTCTTCATACTAGGAGAAAGAAGCTAGTAGGAATAGCCTACATTAAGAACAATATTACAACAATCTATTAAAACGTACCAATTAATCTTCTATTAGTCTGTCATCTCCCCTGTTTCATTCCTTTAGCATCCTGGGAAACTGGAAAGAAAAAAGAGGAAGCATCCTCAAACTTTTCTTGGTGTTTCATACTCACAGGGAAGTTATATTCAACTCTCAGAATTTGTACTGCGAATATATCTCTTGATCATACAGCCAATAAGACATGCATACCCGATGTCGTCACTAAAATGAATAAAAAGAAAAATTAACTTTTATTTGAGTATAGTGAATTCTCGTATTACATATTCCAGTCTTATTGGGTTTTTCCTTATTGTTTCATTCCTCATACTCTCACTGTGTTTTTCTGATGCCATACCAAGAGTTCTGATGCTCCTTTTTTTCTCCACTCCAAATTATAAATGCACTCTTCCTTCTTCAATCCAGTAAATACCTTGCTAATCAAAAGCTAAAAATGTTTCTTTTAAACCCATTCCCCCATCTCTCCAACCTGCTTTCTGGATCACTCTGCTTTGGATTCCCTGTCCTTTGGGAATCATGAGCTGAAGCAATGGAGGAGTTTTGCTAACTGGTGGATTTATGTCCGGTAAGGTTTTAAAACAGTAGAATCATAGAAGTAGAAATCCAGAAAAACAATAATCTTCTAAATTCCTACCTGTACTAACGTTATTTTAAGTCACTCAGGACACCAGCTTATTGAATTTTGACTTACATTCCAATGTGTATTCTTTAGTTCAAAAATATAAGAAGTGCTCTTTTTTTTTCCATATAGATTCAGTTTATGCTGTTTGTATGCAAAGCAAATAATTTGCTCATACTTGTAAAGGATATGCATTATCAGAACAGAACACCTGCAGGACAAAAAAGAGGTTAATTTCATTGTTGCTACGAAGGAAAGAAGATCATTATAGAGCCTGCAGTAACCAAGCTCTGTGTATTGGTTGCATTAGTCATTAACTTTCCAGCACTAAATTTCATATCAGACTCAATTAACTACTACATAGCTTTTAATGACAATATTTTTCAGATGTAGCTTTTGTTTACTAATAAGATTTTCCATCACTAACCATCTTCGCCATTACTTTGGTGGTGTTAATATTCAAATCTTGTGTTTCTCTGAAGAAAATGGGGCTATGAAAATCACGTTTGTTGAAAGTACTCCTTGAATTATTCTTCTAAATTTTAAAGTATTTAGGTTGTGCTTTCACACTAAAAGGCAATAATAGTGTAGAAGAATGTCATCTCTGCTTTATATCCACAGAACAATCTGGACTTGTCATAGAATTTCCATGTATTTGACCAGGACATCTCTGTTGTTTGAGACTTCCATGCTCAAAGCCCTTTAAATTAGAATTGTCCTTCAAGTTTGTAATTTTCTTATCATACTGAAAGTCAAAACTTAGAATAAAAACAGTCGCAAAGCTAATATAACCAGGAAATAATTTACATTGGCAATTAGCACAGCATGCATGTATTAAGACCAACTGGATTAAGAGATCGGATCACCCACAACCTACAGCAGTGGTGTGCACTCATAATTTTTAACCTTTTTGGAGAGGTGGGAGACATCCTTAGGTTCAGATAGCACCAGCTATACCTTCACCTTATTTCTTTATCTGTTTTGAAGCCTTTGAGTCACTTAATATATTAGTTCTGAGTTTGGTGGTTTGGGGGTGTTTTTTGTCTGTGCTATGGGAGGAATACAAGTGCTTAATTTTAATTTTGAAAAATACCCAGGTACACACAGGCAACCTGTGAGAAAACCTAGTTTTGAAAACAATTGTGAAAGCACTGGCCTCTAACTTGGAAATAAGTGCCAATGGTACACTTGTCATTTATATTCATTGTTGGGTTGTGTTTGTTTTTATAGCCCCAGAAAGCCTAAGTAACATGGCTATATTATAAAGAAAGAACTATCAACCATCACAAAGACACATGGGTATATTGTTCAAAAATAGATGATGGTAAATAGTTTTAAAATTTATTAGGAAAGCCCATGCTTATTCTAATGTTAAAAAGTGTTCTAGCCCTGTGGTTTTTTTCTAGTTTCTATGATTTTTTCCTTCTCCAGCCTTCTCACTTTTATTTTCTGCATCTTTCAGTCATTGCCATATATTATTATTCTCTTTTGAATGTGGTTGGTACTATAGCAAAGAGTAATAAGTGAGCAAGTTTTATGCTATTTTCACTTTTATTTTTTTAATAAGGAAGGTATTTAGCCTAGGGAAAGCCATCAGATAAGACTATCAGAAAACTTTCATTTAACTCTCTGGGACATGTCAGTCACAAGGCATTAGTACTGACCACCATCAGTAGCTTTTGTATTATTTATAGCAACCATAGTTATAATCTGTTCATGACATCTCACAGATTGTGTATAGGGCAATCTCTCCATTTTCCTTGTGCTGACATCAGCTGGGATTACTGCCTGGAATTACACCACTTGGTGTTCCCTTCAGGCTGTACTCACAGCCAGTTGTCATCCAACCTGTCCTTGAACAGAAAAACTAAAGGAGCAATATCTAAATGGTGTGGAAGGCCCAAAGAAGGACCTATGTTTAGTGGAACTCCCCAGTAAGGAGTTGGATTGCTGCCCAAAGCAATATATATGTGAAAGACAGCATTTATGAACTCTACTTTAGTTCTCTTTAGTAACTTGATGTGACACAGAGAAGATGCATTGCATCTCATGGTAAATCCTTGTATCATAAAAACATCGTGAGGGAGCCCTAGCCACTTTTTTCCTGGAAGCAAAAGCTATTCTGGCATAGCTGCTCTCAGTCACCCACAGGAAAGGCTAAAGAGAGACAGCAACACGAGAAGCAGTGAGCAAGCACAACCAAACAAGAAAACCAAATGCACTTACTCTGCAGAACACAGAGTGCCCTGTATGTTTGTACATTTATTTTTTTATTCTAAAGTTCCCACTTTAGATAAAGAAGTACAATTTTCAGATAGATCATTGTCAAGGCAAAACTTGTCATTAAAGAGGAATGATCCACTGTCAGAGGAGTAAATTATCTCAAAGAAATGTTGTGCATTTGATAAATATTTTGAGAAAACTGCTTCCCTATCTCTTCTTGTGCACATAAAAGGATCCTAATAAATGGCAGCAGAAACTCACTTCATGTCTTCTTCCAATGGTGTAGCAAAATAAGACTTCTCGGGTAGACTTAATTAACAAAACTAACTAAAGAGCTCCTTTACTCACCTTCCACCCTGTTTTCACAGTATTTTTTGCATTATAATGGTGTAGGGTATTTCATAGAATCATAGAGTCATAGAATGTTAAGGGGTTGAAACGGACCTAAAAGATCATCCAGTCCAAACCACCACTCCCACCCCCACCATTTCTCCCATTTCAAGTGGGAGAATCCTTTATTCACTATAGGGAACAACCTGTACTGATAAGAAAAAAAGTTTTCATGTTTGGAAGCTTTGTTGTCTTGTCCAAACATTTTGCAAGCTTGTTGAGCTCATAGAGGGAGATCTCTAAGGTTATACGATTTTAATACCGATTCAAAACATAATTTGATATCGGTTACTTCTCAAAGTTTACAGAGTTTTAATTTGAAGTGTGGCCTCAGGGGTGAAAGGCCATTAAATAGCCTAGTGATCCATGAAAACAATTTCAAAATGTACAGTGGGTAAAATAATATGAGCTTGTTTCTGTATTTGCATGTTTAATTTGTTGCTGTTAAAGAGCATTATTAAAGATCTTCCTCTTTGATAAAGAGTTTTTCTCTTTAATAAACCAGTTGAACTTTTTAGGACTGGCAATAACAGATTCACCTTGAGCTCTGCCCTCATCCTAAGCAATCATTTAACAAAGAGTTCTCAGGATGTTTCTGTGGGTTTTTTTATCTTTTACTCATGTCCGATAAGATAGTTAGATGTAAAAGTAGAAAGGAGCTAGCTTCTTTTTTCATCCCCTCAAAAAAATGTAGGGAATTATACACTGGTTTTGTGCATACCTGTAGTAAAAAAAATTACTTCCTTCTGAATATCTCACCTAGCTTTTCTCTTCTTTCAGTAAAATTGCTTAAGGTAAATTAACTGAAATCATCTCAATAATAATAGGATGCAATATCTAAAGAAGAAATCATAAACCTATTTGTGCATGACATGATGAATTTGATGGCTGGTAAATATCCTAAGGGATATTCTTGATCCTTTACAGCATTAAATGGATGACTGGCGAAGTTAAGTCCAAATGGAAAAATTACATTTACCAGAAAGAAACTACCCTTATAGATTTTTATTTTAATATTTTTAGAAGTATAAGTTGTGTTCCCTTACTATTTTTTAAATTACAGAGTCACTGAAAAATCTAGATTATCTGTTCTAATATGATTTTGAAAGCAAGGCCTCTGATAATTTTCTCTGGTCAAATCTCAAATATTTTCAGTGAAGGGGAGTCCACCACTTCTATGGGGAACCCATTTCAATGCTGACTTACTCACAGGGTAAATAATTTTGTTAAAAGATTGCACTGCTGACCGATGTTCAGCTTGTTGTCCACCAGGACCTCTAGGTCCTTTCAAGTAGAACTATAGGACAGTCAGGCCTCAGGATGACTTGCTACTTGGGATTATTTTGTCCCATTTGAATAATTTCATGTGGTCTGCTCTCAAGGGATTAATGAAATACTGTCATGTGGAACATTAGAAAGTTTTCTGGTTTGCCTTCTGTTACTATTAAAGGTTCTAAATTATTTGCTGGTGGAATTTGAGACTATAGAAAGGATTAGACAACAAAATGACAGAGCTACCAGAGTAAGAAATTGAGAAATTTTTATAAGTTTTCCTTATACGCTGACTAAAATATCTGGACTATGGAATATGGATATTGCTTATACTGAGATCTTTCCTGGAATGAAGTGTTGTCCAACATTTGGAATTATTTGAGAAATAATCAGCCTTAAAATGACGAAACAACCCTACGATCCATCTCCAGTTTAGTATTACAAGGATAAAATATTTGGTGATATCATTATTCTTTTCATAGTACTGCCCTGGGGTACATTGTATCTTTCTCTGTTGGTACTGACTTTATTACTGCTTGTTGGGAATTGATCTGTAACATGGATATATACAGTAGCATAAAGCAGGATATAAAATAGCACAGTGTACAAAGGTATGCAGGATATCACTTCATGCTTTCCGGTGACCGTGAAGGATGGACTCAGTGACTCTAAGATATATAATTCATCTGCATTATATGCCGAAGTAGTTCTAAGATAAATATTGGTCTATGTCAGCATTCAAAATTTTTAGCTATTATATGAAATTCAGCACCTCAAGTTGTTCCTCTTTCTTTATTTGGTGTGAATATGACTCACTCTAATTTTAATTCTCTTTTTCAACTTTGTATAGGAAAATCTTTCATCCTAAAAATTACTTATGTTGCTTTTGGGTATATTGTAACATTTTTTTAATTGAGGTTAAGCAAATAATAGTCATTCTTCCGTTGGTGTTTTAACAATGGATATGTAAATAGGGTCATATGTATGAAAAAAAAAATCTTCTGAACAACTGTGAGAATGGAAAGCTATTTACAGAAATTATAAATAAAAGAGTTGTTGATATGATCCCACAGAAGTTCCACTCCAAGTTCATGCAAATGTCTACGAACATCACCATCAGAAAATTTTCCTGGCTGTCAGCTGAATGGAAGATGACTGTTGGAGCATTGCAAAGGGCCACACTTCTGCAGTGGAAGTAGCTAAACGGCAGGTGGAATACAGCAGGTGAGGAATAATATCAAGGAGAAAAATATAACTAAAGAAAGGAGATTGGAAGAGACATGGAAAAATGAAAGCAAATCATACTATTTAGAAAGAAGAAATGCTTATTCATATCAGTATAACACTTTCTCTTATTAGCCACAGATCAGAAAGAAATTTGTAGAAAAGTAGAACAAAAATTTAACTTTTCTACACCCAAAATTAGGTAGTCAAAAAAAGTAACAATCAAAATATTTTTCATATCAATTTTCCAAATTTCTGTTTTATTTAAATCAGCCCAGTGATTCATTTATCCATAGTCAAAAACGAGTGGAAGTTAAAATAATACTGACATTTTTAGGGTGTTGTTCACGCTGCAAGATAGTTAGAGAAACAGTAATTACATTTTATTTCTATTATCTTCATTAATTACAAAATTTTTTTGTAAAAAATAAGGTATTTTCCTGATCGTACTGGTAGATACACAAAGAATAGGTACTGTATAAAGTGCTCTCTACATTACCAGAACCTGTCTGGCAGGCACTTGGAAAGCAAGGTTGCAGTAACACTTCAGCTGTTCCTGTTTCAGTCTGCAAACATCAATATTTCCAGGTCTGGACCCTTAGCTTGTAATTTCATAAGTTATATCCAAAAGATCAGAAAGTTCATAAAGTTAAGAATGAACACAATAAGTTTATTAATATCAACAGTGACCTTTTTCCTTTACTTTTTAAAGGTAAAAATTGCATCTATTTAAAGGCAAAAGAAGAAAAATATGTTATTCCTGCATTTTGTTGTACAATATCAGAAAAGAGCAACTTTAGCTATTACTGGTCATATTATTGCACCTGAAAATTGTTGGTTTGTACCCATACAATAGAACAACAGAAGTTAGATCTCACCATTTGCTCTCAAAATTCCTTATATACCTTGTAATTTGTAGTCATGCCATCTGAGCTTCTCATTTCAAAACCAATTAGCCCCCTATTCATTCACCCACTCCTGGTTTTGAAATACTCGTTAGGCACTTATCTCACCTGTATTATTTTAGATCCTTTTCTAGTTTCTGCTGGTTTTGCCCTTTGGAATTTTGAATAGAAATAGGCAACATTTCTGTTATAGACATATATGTCATTTTTTCCTCATCTATTCATCAATAATTTCTCCAGTAATTCTTCTGTGACTTCCAAGTATTCTGTTGGATTAATCTAGTAAAGCAGGAAATTCACAGGTCTGATTTTGCACCCTGGAAGAGTATTTAAAGTATCAGTGAACAGCATGTAAACAGTAATGTACCAGATTGCATTCAAAACCAAAGAGATCCTTTCCCCTAATTGCAGCATTCAGATTAGTATACAAAATTAAAGCACACACCACTTTTATATACTGCTCCTTTGGACAAGGAAATCAGACAGTTAGGAGAATTAAAATCTATATTAGACATTTGGTTTCTTTTTAATCTTATAATAGCAGTCACCTGTGAATAGGATTTATAGAATCATTTTATATGTCAGTTCAAAGGTCAATATTACCCCAAGAAAGGCGCTCACAATATGCAGACAATAACTGATATTGGGGTGACTGCTTGTTGTCTTACTTTCTGCTATGTGAGAAATGGCATCAATGCTAAGTTTTGAAAGAATGAGCCTGAATATTTGCCTCTAGGGCTTTTAAATTTTGATGTTTGTTTTGTTTGGTTTTTTTTTATTTTAAAGAAAATGAAATTAGGATAAATCAGGCTGGCAGAGGGGTTAGACAGATTTATTCTTTTATTAGAAATAAAAAAACCCAACAATTTTCACTTCCCCATTATATTTGATGATCCTTAACTGCTGCCTTTACTACTGGCTGAAATATTTAATACTATTTATAATAAATACTATTTAATATTGGCTGAAATACAAAGATTAACCTGCCCAGAGAAACCTTACAGTTATATTCCTATCCTAACTAATAGAAAAGAGATTGAAAGTGTTTCATGAATTTACTCTCCTAATAGTGACTATTTACAAAATATTTCATGCTTCCGAAATGATCTTGTACTTTATACCTGCTTAATAATATTTGTTGTGAACAAGCATGGCCTCAAGAGCCTCTGTAATGGAGGGGTTGTCTTCCGTCAGTCCACATCTTGGTTTCTGCACAGTCACTAGACATTGAAACAACTGAACAAAGAAGCAATTTAATTACTATTGCCCTTCTGAGACTGTAGTTTTCCACTGAAGTGACCATATAACTCATAACAACCTCTCAAGTGGTGAAAACCTCCTAATAATGTCTCATCTATATTGACTCAGAGATGTCATTGATACATAAGTTCCAGAGTTCAGAAACCATTTTTTCCTGTCAACTGTGTTAATACAAATGAATATCTGAAGGCCTGCACAAACTTTAGAGGATAACCGGAAATAATCTCATAAAATCCACCACATTAATAGCAATACATATGAGGAAAACATTTTAAACTGAGGAAACTGGGAAGAATTCTCACAGTCTTACCACAGAAATATTCCTACAGATGGACCTGGGCAAACTTGAAGACTACTAAAGAGGAATGGAAGCTCAAAGAAAAATAGTGATACATTCCACTTATTGAAAAGACAGATTCATACTGTGTCAGTACACCTCTTCTTCAGATTAATAATTTTAAAGATTGAAAAGTAAAAATGTACAAACACTGAATAGCAGCATCTACAATAATAGTTCTTAACTAATCTGAATTTTAATCTCGCTTGAGTTTTCAAAAAGGCACCTTATTTATGTCATCAGATGGTAGTCATCCTCTAGCAATTCTTTTGAGAAGTATTAGACTGTAGTTCCTCGTAACAAACACACTCTGATCATCTAACTGCCAGTTACCAAACTTCCATCAGATTTCCACTTTCTCATCTCTCACATTTTTAAAGTTAATATTAGACTCAATGTAAGTCCTGTGGTCTTTTTCATATTCACTCTGATAAGAAAGAGTTTTCTTATAGTTACCTATCTTATACTTACCTCACTTTTGACTTATTAGGACAACAGCTTTAGGGTGTAAGGAGGGGAATCCCCAAAAGTGATATGGGAAAGAGAAGTAAATTCAGGCATTGAAATATTCATGTGTCCAGCTTTTCTCACTGTTTATACAATATAAGTCAGATCTTCCTAGTTATTCTGGTGGACAGCAGCATCTTCTGAACATCTGTCCAATATCACAAAGTAGAAGTGGTTTCTTAAATCTGGGACAAATAAGAACTATTGAAAACAAAAGTTTATTTGAAAGATCCCATTAAAGTTCATAATAAAAGGGATAGATTACCAAGAACATTTTAAATATGAACTATTTGCATCTCTGAGTTTCAAAGGAAAGGTATTTGAGACACACTTGAATTCAATACATTGAACTGAATTTTAAAGCAAATTCATGTGGTGTTTTGTTCTTTTGGAGGTTTGGTTCTGTGTTTGTTTGTAGTTTGTTGAGTTTTTTCAAGTTGGTTTTTAAGAATTGGAAAGTTTAGCTGACCCCTTACATAGGCAGCTCTGTTTATAAATTTTTTTGCCCAGAGAACCTACACCCTTCAAGAAGAAATGGCGTATGGAAGTTACCCTACTTTTTCACTCAAGATCATATACAAATGCCTCAGAAAAAAAAAAAAAACGAGTTTGAGAATCAGTTCCAGCCTGCTCTTAAATAAAAAATTCAACAGATATCTTAATCATAGTTAGGTCCAAATTGTACCTTAACAGAAGCAGAAGACTATTACACCTTCAGCTCTAAACCAGATAATTTTTTGCAGAATGAATAGTAATGTACATTTCAAGACCAATTCACCAAAATGCTGCAAATATACTTCCACCTATTACTGTTATGACCTGCGGTGGGTTAACTTCTGCTGGTTACCAGTTGCCTACTAAATTATACTCTTACTCCCTGTGCGGGGCACAGGGAGAAAATAAGATGAACGAGCTCATGGATTAAGGTAAAGACATGAAGGTCAATTCACATCATGGGCAAAACAGACAACTTTAGAAAGATTGGTTTAATTTATTGCCAATAAAAAGTAGAATAGGACAGTGAGAAACAAAAACATAACTAAAAACATCTTCCTCCTCTGCATCTCCACTTCTTCCCAAGTTCAATTTGACTCCTTCATTCATGACTGTTCTACTTCCTCCCAACCCCAAACATGACAAAAGGGATGGGAATGGATGAGGGTTATGGTAATTTCAGAACATTCATCCCTGCCGCTCCTTCCACCTTACACTTTTCCCCTGTTCCATCATGGGTCCACCATGGGCTAAGAAACAGACTGCTCTATCGTGGGTTCCCCATTCCTCCCAAAAAGCCTCCTACTGCATGATCTCCTTTCAGTGTCCTTTGGCTTCCTTCAGGCATATGCCTTTGCTCCAGCTGAAGTCTTCTACTGGTTGCAGTGTGGTCCTTCATGGGCTGCAGGTGAACAACATGCTTTGCCATGGTCTTCTCTGCAGGCTAAATGGGATTCTCTACTCCCCAAACTTCCTCACTGACCTTGGTGTCTGTGAGGTTTGTTTCTTTCACATTTGCCTCTCACAGCTTCTGCACAGACTTTTTACCCTGTCCTAAATGTGTTATCACAGAGGCACAGCTGATTGGGCTCAGCTTTGGCCAGTGATGGGTCCATTTTGGAGCCAGCTAAAACTGACTGTGCCCAGAATGGGGACAGTCACTTCTCTTCTCACAGAGGCCACCTTTAAAGCCCCCTTGCTACCAAAAGCTTACCATATAAACCAAATACACTATTTGAAAAAACTTCAAGTTGCTTAAAAGTCTCAAAGAATACTGATATCTCAGCTTTAAATGCTTCCTAGGCTTTTCTGTCAGACAATGTTAGCAATTTCTGCAAAGATGTGTTCAAATCCAAGGTATAGTTCTCATTTTTAATGCAAAGAGTATTTTCAGGCATAGAGCCAGAAGGCAACTTCCATCAGAGCCGACAGGTTCCTTAGCAAATCTGCAAAAAGTGCTGAGGAAAAAAAAAGTTTTTTAAAATGGAGTTCCTGAAGGGTCTGAGAGGAACTTTTCATAAAGTACTTGCTGATGTTGTAAGATTGAACATCTTTTCCCTGTGTACTATAGTATATCTTTACTGTGAATAACAGATTGTGGCGGTAGCTGGGGAGGTTCACTGGTTGTTCTGAAAAAAAACCCCTTAGCTAATCAATAGCTAAATCAAAAACTTAAGCTTGAACAGAAGGTTTCAAATTTCTGTGCATGTGAACAAGAATGAGGCAAATTCCTTATGAATCTGGAACCGCAGTTTAAGATAGTACTTATGCTTCATGAATTGACATTTTACCTTTCCTTTCTCACAGGCCAGCAACCTTTTCCTCCTCATGACATCCTGTGGTGAACCAAATTGAGAATCTGATCTAAGTTAAAATTAATCTGAAAAAAAAAAACCAGTTTTACCTCTGATTGGTTCCCTGATCTAGTTCAATGAGCAGCAGTACAAACATTTCTGCTAGCCCAAGGGACGAAGCAAAGCAAGGTGAGAATAAGCTGTCAGGTAGAGAAGGAGGTCAGAACTGCTGCTTGAGGCAGCAGTGCTCGCTGACAGCGTACTTGAAATTGCAGCTTGAGGTGTTTCATATTAGTATTTTTTTTCATCAAAACCAAATCTTCATGTTCTGCTCTTGATTAATTCTGTTGTTGCCTGAGAAAGGACTACAGTATGAATCTTTACTTATAAACACTTCAAAAGTATTAGCCAGTTCTGCTTTCTTGAAATGAACAACAAGGTTTATTAATGATAACAACGGTGAGGTCACTATTTACAACAGTGGGGCAATAAAAAAAGAAGCTGAGATCAATAGAAAAATAAGCTAAATTAGATGCGGGTGCTCTATTAGTTCAGGTCAACACTCTTTATAGCCTCACTTCCAGCTTTTAGCAACTCCTGTCTTTGAATGTTGTGGAAAATTGCCTCTCCTGGAGTGCCCTATATTTAAAGGTATTACCTTGATATTTGGATAGTTTTGCAGGCCACTGCACATATGTAGCTGTCTGACACAAAAACTAGCTGTGTGGGAGTGAATCAGTATTCTGATCTGCACTGGTTATAGCTTTTAAAGCAGTGATGCTTCCACATAAGACTAAGATTCAATTTATGTACCTATAAACATGGAAGACTCAAACAAACCAGCCTTATGTTGGAAAACCATTCAGTGAAATTTACAGCCTTGTATTCATGGAATGACTGCTGCACGGCAGATTGCATTAATTTAGGGATGAAAATCACCCGATAAACAGCAACTATTGCATCTCATTTATACAATCACTGACTGGAAATGAGGTAAGGATTCAGCAACACATCGTCTAGCAGTATTTGCTACCCTAAGACAAAAGATCACTTACATGGCAAAGAAATCACCTACTTTTTCACACATTTGTGGATCACAGACTCCAATTAAATACAAAGATCTTCAAATATCTGTCAGGTAAGCAAACTTCATAGGTATTGCTTAATAAAGCAAATTGAGGAAAACAATTGTAGGTGACCAACTGATCTTATTATTTTGAGTGACAGTATTAAATAGAAATAGCATTTGCTTGACTATGCAATGACAGAGAGCATTTCAGCATCCTGGGCTCACAAGACAGCAAGATGTGATGCTTTGTTATAGCTGTCAAAAATTTACTGCATTGCAGGCTAATGGTAGTGGTTTAGGACAGCAGTCTTGTACTAATATTCAGAGACTCAGTCATTAACCATCACAGTCAGATTTTAAAATAAGGTATTAATTGAAGATACAGGAGTTTTAAAATGTAAATAATACTGTCTGTTAATTTTGAACAGTAGTAGACTTCTACTAGATCTTTAACTCCACAATTGCAGCAACAAAAAAAAAAAATGGAAGTAGGTTTTTCATACAGCAACCTCGTCAGAGAATTGCTTAGACAGTCGGACAGATGAATGAGATAATGGAATGGTAGATATCTATTTCTGCTCTCTCTTTTTTGCACATGTATATAGAAACACTCATACAAAAGCACACATATGTGTTTTTTTTTTAATAACCTAAAATACCCTGGTGGATGATATCTACTTGTAGCTTGCTTTTTAACATTTCACATCTGCATCATTAAAATAGATTAGAAAAAACAAGCATAAATTATAATAAAATACATATTGCAAAATTCCATAAAAAGTTATAAATAACTGATTTGGTTTCTTAACTGAAAATATCAATTTTTTTTTTCTGCTAAATACTGATATTCAGCAACACATTTTCTCCTTCCCATCTCTGATTTTTGATAGTTATGCAGTGAATAAAAATTTCAAGAATAAACACACAACCATAGAAAATCACAGCATCATTTTATATGACTAAGGTAGAAAAGAATCCTGTTCAAAAGGCATTTTCATATGGATTCCGTATGGATTTCCTTCAAACTGTTTTTGTCACTGGGATTTTATGTGAACCAAAATTATCCTTGGGAATTAAGTGTTTCCAAAATTCATCAAAGTTTCCATAAACCCAACGAGTCCTTTTAAAACCTGTAGTCTTATATGATCCCAAACTGCATATTAATGTTCCCATCATAAAATTAATCACTCAGTTTTCCACAGCTACACACAATGCCTATTTCCTTCAGGACACAAACTTGAAAATGCCATTCTTATAAAGTTTTTGTCTCTAGATCACTACATGTACATTCAAAAGTGTGATAGGAAGGCTCATGTACAGAAAGGTTGAAAAAAAAGCCTTGTAGCCAGTGAGTTGCTAAATACTTTGTTGGCTTAAAGGAACATACTGTCATCACTGAACCAGAGGTACCATCCTGCAGCATTAAATTGAACCCTGCCTATCAGACGTGCCATATAACTTTTCGGCATGCTGCTACCATCTGTTTTTGTCAAGATGATTATTATATAGGAGAAAATGAGTCTTACCAATTCACATATATAACTTAAAAGAATTAGTAGTATATAGGTCATTGCAGAGTATGATGCTATTTTTCTTCCTGGGTGATTAAACAGGAAGATAACATTAACTGGAAGGATGCTAAAAGATTTTGGTTTTCTTTTGTTTAAATCCTGAAAATAAATTCAAGAGATTACAGTACAATGTTATCTGTGATATTTGGATATTTTTTTTCTTGGATTGTTTTGGTAGAAAGCAGAGTTTGGGAGTGAAGGAACTGCACCAGGGATTGGTGGAAGCACCTAGAGGCTCTGATGCTGAGATGATGGCTTATTTGAAAAGGATAGTCTATGACTGGGACGGTATAGTACTAAAAGGACTATTTAGTGGTGGGGTGTGAGAAGAATTAGAGATGAGAGTAATAGCTCTACTTTTTTCTCATATTGAAATTTCTTATGCCATTAAAGATGCCAGATGTTTGCAATGGATGTAGGCCAACACCCAGGGAAATCTTGGCTTTCAAATATAAGGAAAGATTTCTATTTGCTTTTCCAAACTGGCTAAATAAAACAGCATTAGGCAGCCTGAGCATCTCTCCCTAAACCCTTGAGTAAACCAGAAGGGAAGAGGATCATTTCCTCCTATACATTACAAAAAGCAAGAGATAGGGTCCACATGGGTGAAACAAGAAATGTCTTCTCCTCACCTGTTCTTTGATCTGGAACTGGAAACAACCTGTTCTAGGTATTTTTACTCCAAATTGTGCCAGAACTGAGTAACAGACCTTTTGATAGCCTTTTTCTGAGCCGATATTTCAGGAATTCCTGATTCTCCAGCAGAGATTATAATCTCTGGATTATAATTTACTAATGATTTTTTTAAAAGGAAAAATAAAATGCTGATGCCTAAATCATGTCTATAATTTCTTTTCTTGAAGTTCCAACTCCACAGCAATGTCACTTCCAAACATTCAAAACATAATTATTACCCCTATTATGACAATCCTAGCAAATAATAAAATAAAACTATGAGTCATAGAGTACCTTTTCTGTAAGCAATACCTTTCTTATATATCTGTATGCAAACTACAATTATCAAAATAGACATCAAATTCTAGAAGTAGCACTTCTAGGTCTTTTTGCAAAAGAACGACTGCAACTATAAAGGAAAAAAGGAAGAAACCTCAGAGCATTGAAGTAGGAAGTAGCATGACATGGCAGATAAACCTTCAATCTAGCTCTTCAAGCAGTGATAAGCACAACTTGGGTATTGCATACTCACCTTTTATCTTTGCAGATAACTCAACATTCAGAGAAAATGACAAGCTAAGCAGAAGAGAGGGTATTTCTCACTTTCTCTAGGGAAGGCAGTCAGTACAATGAAAATTTACTCTTGGATTAGTCAGGAAGTCTGCTCCAAATTTGCATTGTTATTGCTCTGCTCAAGTTGAATCAAGTCAACGTGCTCACAGGTAAATCAGCTCAATAGCACAGGTGTGACATGAAGAAAAGAAAAAAAAGATGAGTCTTTCTTTCAAGGTAATTTTTCAAGATTATTTCTTTCAGAATTAGTTCTTTCAAGTATTTCTTTCAAGGTTACTCAAAAATTGAAAGAAGGAAATTGACAGTGATTCATATATCTTAGTCTTTCTACTTACTGCACACTACATTATGTCCTGCTTCTTTTGGGAGAAGCAATGTAACATAGGGACAATTTCGTAATATTTTGCTCATATAAGGAAAAATACCAACTGACTCTAGTCTCATACTTATTGCATCCCTCTCCCATGTTTGCGTTGTTGGGGGTTTTTTACGCTAAAAAAGAAAAGATTAACATTAACGTATTTGATGAGCTCATAATCATGAACATCAAGGAGTATGGTTCAGAAAGGCAACAAGGAGGTTAGCGTTTACTGGATTATTGTGCACTCACTCACATGTGTATAGAGATAGCTCCTTGGGAAAAATACAGTGGAAGGATTTTATAGTTAGTTAACCCAACAACGCAACTTCTGAGGTGTGACATAAATTGCCACTAGTACAAGACACACTGTAAAGAATCAAACTTCAGAACCAATAAAGACTATCACCATGATTTGCCATTTGTTACCCTGAACACACATTTTCTTTCTAAATGCATTTTTTCCCCAAGCCCTACTCTCTTCCTGAATTTTGTAATAGTGCTTAGTCAAGGCAATTTTAAGATTAAATCTTATCTATGATGTAATATGTTTTTGCTTGTATTCCCAAATTACTTATCCAAAGTAAAAAAAAAGAAAAAAAAAGATAAATCCAAATCAGCATATGAGTTTTAATTCAAAACTCATGCCATTAGTGCTGATAGAGATTTTCAGTACAATCTTTACCCTGAAGGCATTCTTAGCCCTTCTACCCTCCTCTGAAGCAAAAGGAGAGCATACATATGGCACAAGGCACCAGTGCCTTTTTCTGTCTGCGGGTGAATATGCTGTAAATGTGTGATCTTCTGGATCTGGTTGTTTTTTAAGAAAACCATTGTTTAGAAAGACATTGAAAGTTAAAGAAATGCATTGTTTTCCCTCATCGCTAGGCCTGATCTTTTTGTTAAATTCCTCTTGAGCTATAGCCTTAGGGATGCTGCTGTAAAGTAACTCCATGAGCCTTCCCTAAACCACATTTCAGATTTTTAATCCTCAATGTCACTGCAGAAGTTGGTACATACTGGGACAACTGGTGCTAAATGTTAGGAGATGAATTTCTCAATCAGGTCTGGAAGCTGACATGGACAATATATATTTCTGACTAAGACCTCAAAGGGAAAAGGAAAGCTTTCATCATACTTTTGATAATTTGTGGAGTGCAACCCCATGTCTTTAGCTGAGTATGATATTGCTATCATCTGGAAAAAGTCTAAGGAAATCTGTTTCTTGTGAGATTACAGCTGAGTCAAAAAGCCTTAAACTTTGAATTTGATGAAATAAACGTAACATCATAAATATGTGTGAATAAAATACTATCAAAATGATACTGTAGATTCACAATAGCCATTTCACAAAGTAAAACAAGGGAAGAAGTATGTTAGTGTCAGAAATAAATAGGCATATTTGAATACTGATATCGTAAGCCCTAATTCAAAAGTCCTTAATGAACTTGTACAATATATAGTAAGACTAAAAATGAAAGACACAAAGAAAGAAATTAAATTTGGAGAAAAATCTAGTTTGATCAAATAATTTTTTTTTTGCTTTAAACATGTAAAATCTGTGAAAACGTCAGTTATTATTAAACTTCCTATTTCATTTAAGAACTCTACAGCCAAGTTGATAAAGGTCATGGGGACTTAATTTGTCCAGTGAGGAACTATCTTCACTCAACAGGGAGGAGTAAAGGTTCAGGGACACTTTTTCTGGTCTGGTTTTTCCAGCCTAGTTGGTGTCAAGGGAACAAAAATCTTCCACAAATGCTTGAAGGTGTATGGATATCCAAACTGGTCCTCTGCCTCTCTATTCACAATCTCAGTACAGGGGACGTTTCAAGGATGGGGGAGATTAGGAGTAGAGGAAAAGCCAGATGACATGCTTCAGTGATACTTCAATGATGTATGTTCCCTGGTGGGTGGAAAGGATTCAAATGGAAGTTTATTTCAATTTGTTAAAAATTGACCTTAGAAACTGAAACAAATTACAGAACATTTCCCATTAGACTTACTTCTTCAACTTCTTATTTTTAATTATTATGCATTTCAATAGCATTGTCTACATTTAATGCTCATGACCCCACTACATAAAGGAAAGTGTTTGCCCTTTTACTATAGATGGTGTGCCTGTAAATTCTGCTAGTTAATTCTCATGAATATGAATGTGATGAATTTCAGGAGAACTTGACCTAAAATGATTGAGGGACTGCATGTTTTTTCTCCAAAATAAATGGCTTATACCTAGGTTAACAGAAACACATATGGATGTGTTTCTGAAGCAACAAAAATTAATAGCTTACTTTCTTGTTCCTTTAACAAGTTGTTTTGTTTAACTTGCTATTAAAAAAATATTTTTTCCTAATTACGTACATGTCAATTTTGAAAAGAGAAGGTATTTCATATTTATGTGCAAACAAGATATTTACAGATCAGCTGAATTTGGCCACAGGAAACTCTTTAAAATGTATTACAGTCTTAAAACCCATTCAAGCTATTCCTTAAGTCTGTGATTAGATTATGATATGATCTTTAATGCATAATTCCAGATTTCTTGGGAAAAAATCAAGTATACATAAACTTAACTCAGAATTTAAAGTCTTCACATCAGCCACCAGATATAAAACTACACAGTGTCTACCTGTGAGAGACCTAAGAATATTCCCAATTTTAAAATACTGATAGGGCCTCATATAACAACTATTCCCCCTTACTTAATACAGCAGGTAATGCTCAGGGATTTGGGGATTTTTTTAAGACTTGAAATCAAGCACAAACATTGTTTATGGAAATATCTTTACAATAACCTAGACTGTGAGATCGAGTGCACCCTCAACAAGTTTGCAGACAACACGAAACTGAGCAGTGAAATTAACACAACAGAAAGAAGAAATGACATCTAGAGACACCTGGACAAACTTGAGAAATGTGCCCATGAGAACCTCATGAAGATCAACTAGCTGAAATAAGAGCTGGGGGAGTGGGGTGGCTCAGCAAGTCCAGATGAGTGCCATGAAGTTGATTCAGGGGCTGGAGCACCTCTCCTATGAAGACAGACTGAGAGATTTGATGTTGTTCAGCCTGGAGAATAGAGGGCTCCAGGGAAACCTCACTGTAGCCTTCCAGTATCTTCCAGTAAAGGGTGCTTATAAGAAAGAGGAGAGCAACTTTTTGCAGAGATTGATAGTGATAGGACAAGGCAGAACTGTCTAAAATAACAGCAGAGAGATTTAGACTAGATGTTAGAAATAAATTCTTTATTCAGAGTTTGCTAAGGCACTGGAAGAGGTTGCCCAGAGAAGTTGTGGATACCTCATCACTGGAAGTGTTCAAGGTCAGGTTGGATAGGGCCTCAAGCAATCCACTCCAGTGGATGGCATTCCTTCCCATGGTGGGGGATTGGAACTAGATGATCTTTAAGGTTCCTTTGAACCCAAACTATTCTACGATCATATATGGAAGGAGGCTAATATGAAAATTAAGAGGAGGTTATTTTATTTCCAGGTTAGGAAAACCATATTGTTCTCAAAATCATATTGTTTTGGAATTATAAGGTGGAGACATAAACACAGAAAAACCTCTACAGCAACCCAAAAAAACCCCTATCAGTATCAACAAAATAAAAAAGCATCATGGTGACCTGGAGATATTTTTTTTTTTAACATCCCCTTTCACCTTCATATACACAGAAGGTGGTAAGTCTGCCAAACATCCACGTTAAAAGTCCAGAGGGTATAGGTTTTTAATATGGTGGAGTCTGCTCTCCAGAAAGTGGAAATAATTAAGATGATCTGCATAGTTCCCAGATGAGTTAATAAAGACGCAATCTCATTAAGTCACAGTCCTTGCATCTTGTCTTCTTTCATGTCTGGGACAAAACCTAGTTCTTGAATAGTTTGTATGCTCCACTGAAGAGAAAGAGTTCCATTACATTTTAATGGCTACTTTCTGCAAACTTTGCTTTTGAGTCTTTGTAAATCTGTGTCATTCCTCTTTTACTGAGCCAGCCAAAAGATATGTACCTTGTAATGAAAGATATGTCCTTTGAGTGCTTTCACAAGAACACCATCTTCTATCATGATGTTGTGTTAGGGCACAGTTGTAGGCAAGATGTAGCATAGTCGTACTGATTCCAGTGTCCTTGCTACCCAGGGGTTGCTTTCAGAGTGTTAAAGAGATGAAAGAGGCAATCAAGAAAGAGATTCTGTTTCACTCTCTAGTGAAGGAACATTCAGTTTGTTTTTGTGCAGTGTCTTGCTGATGACTGCTGACACATGAATAAGAGAGACCTTGAGGCAAGTCCACATCCTCTTATAAGATGTAACAAAGGCCACAACGCTGGCTCAATTTTTTCTTACCATCTGACTTCATTCAACTACCATTCCAAATAAAGCACCTCATAAGAACAAAATCTGTTACAAAGTAGAACTAAGCCAGGAGGGAAAATTCTTCATAAAAGAGGAGGTACAGGAACTTGGCAGGGATAGACACAGCTGCATTTTTGTCTTGCTTGCTTAGTAGTGTAAACAACTTTTGTTGGTTAGGTTTGTATGTGACCATTCAGGAAACCCTCTGTATAGACAATGTATCTTGTCAGCCATTTCCTCTGTGTGTAAAATGTAATTCGTCACCCTGCACTGCCTTGGCAGCAGCCTTGTAAAGAACTCACTGAATTAATGAATATTTCATAAAGATGTGATTTATTAGCATTCCTCCCCCTTAGCTTTGAAAAAATCCATCCTTCAAAAGCTGAGTGCACAAAAGCTATCTGCAGGTATGGAAAGGAAACTGAACCCCCTGAAGACAAAACCAGGATTTCTTAATAATCTCTGGGCTCTATAGACTTTAGAAGAGATATTTAGTCAATCTTGTATTAATGTTTTATATGGTAAAGAAATGCAGTACTAAGCTATTATACTAAATTTGGCTATCAGAACCATGAGCTATCACAACAGAAAATATTATTATCAACTCAGAATCTTTAAGTTTCATATATTTAGATGAACATATAAAAAAATAGGTCATAGTGCAAATACCTCCAGGCCCTCTGAGCTACCCAGATTTCCATACTGCTATAGAACACTTTTCCTTCCAGAACCCACAAGCAAATTCATCACAGGCTCATATTATGAAGTTATATGTACCTGCGCTTTTGTCCTAATCACTAATGTCCTTGGGTACTATCTAATACAATAACTGCTGTAAAAACAGGTGTTCTTTTCCTGTGAATGTAAATATTTATTGTGCACAGTTAATATGTATAGTCCTCTCTCTTATACAGAAACATTTATTTTTCTGAGAATTTGCAGATTCTGACACACATTGCAATATAGACAAAAATAATCAAAAAAATCAAATGTGTTTTTGATATCTCAAGCAGCTGGTGCTTTCTGTCAGTGGCAAAAAAAATAATACATTTTTACTGGTTTGTTTTGTTGGTTTTGGGGTTTTTTTAATAGGTATTTGTACTTTTTTTTTTTCCTGATGGACATCCCTTATTTGCAGTGCTAGTGCAAACCCAGTACTACTTGTCCTTTGTATGTTTGATCAACAACACCTGTTACACTGGATTATGAAGCTCTTATCTTCAGCTGTAGGAAGTTATGCTTTCAAGTCAGGAATCCTCTTATTCTGTGAAGATGGCAAATGCTGCATAATATCAGACCATGACAAAACAATACAGAACTACTTCACAACAAGAATCATCCATTATGGTTGTGATTAAGTCTCTTTGACTAAAACTTTCTTATGTCTCCTTCTCCAAGGAAATATTAATAGCTCAATGCATAGCTTTAGGATGTGAGATAAAAGGAGAAAGATGCATGTGTGTGGCAAGTTGTAAGGACAGGGTGATTTTCCCAGGTGATAGATGATACTTTTGCAGTGATTTTTTTAAAATCTCTCTTAATTAGTTAATCTAATATTTTTTAGTGGAAGAAGTACTTAATGTTTGTGTTTAGACTTCAGGGAGACAAATATATATGAGGGGGAGAAGGCTTATGTTACAGGAATAACATTGCAAACAGGAAAAAGAAAACTAAAGAACACCTGAGGTATATTCAAGCATAATATGATATCCATGAGACAAGGAGCTAGCAGGACTGCGCGAACTTAACATCTGTATAGACAAAATTCCTGCAGTTTCTTTCAGAACCCAGAAAAATTTTTTTGCTTACCAAGCTACAAATCTAAGCCTGAAATATTAAGGAGAAATATTGAGATATACTTCCTAGAACTGATCCTTGTGCAGAAGCATTCATCTAGGAAAAATATACTTATAATCCATCAAAAGTATGTATGAGATATCATGCATAGCTCAGATAAAGCTTATAAAATGCTCAATCAAATATTGGTATGTTGACCATAGAGAAATGAAAAACTATTGTGTATTATTGGAAGTGAATTTTTTTAGACACGTAAGAAATAAAGCAAGAGATTTTTTTGAAGCTAGTGTTACTCCCTTCTAGGAAGCCATTCCCTGGAGTCGTGATGGATATTGTTGGTTTATTCTATGATCACCACAAAAGGGGTAAAACTGTGGTTGTGGTCATGTTTACCTAAGTTAGGTTATGTTTACCTAAGTTTTTACTACAAATTCCTTGATGAGTTACTCATGTAAAATAAATTATTATTGATCCAGTACAATGGATTTAACTGGAAAACCCTCTTTCCACAGAGAAAAAATAAAACCTGTTCTGATCACTGATGGGAGCCAAGATCATGTTAAAAGGCTGACTAGTCCTTCAACTGCATATTGAGGAAGGTCAGCTAAATGCTGCCTGAATTACACAGTGTGGCAGTTTGAGCCACATTAGAAATCCAAAATCCAATTTCCAGGCTTCCTACACACCTTCCCACAATTTATCCCAACACCAAAGAGAAAACTTTCAGGCCAGAGGCTTCTATAGGGGAAGGGGGAAGAATATATACATTTTATTTACACAAATAAATACTATACAAGCTAAAAGCAACTATATATATATATATATATATATTACACTTCTATCAGTCCCTTTGAAGCTTCTCCTTTTAACTTTAGTCCAGGAAAAGCCTTTCAAGGATGATAGGTAGCACAGTCTCTCTCTCGTGGAAGTGTTTAGGGAACCTGAAACACTCCCTCACCAACCTCCAGCTGGTTGCTGAAGTCCTTTCTCGTCACGAAGTCCAAGAAGATAGCTTTGAGTCCTTTCTCCTTGGTTCTGTGTCATTTCTGCTGTGTGATCTCTCTCTCAGTCTCATACCTCGGTTCTGTAGGTTGCTGTAGGTCAGTCAGCTTATCAACGTACGCGTCCTGGAATGCTGATTCCTCCTCCGAGTTTTCAGCTATCCTCCGTTTCGATCACAGCAAAGACATCCTCCGGGCCTTTCTCCAGTCCATCTCCAATTTTGCCTGGGATTCTTCTCTCTGGCACCGAACTGCTTTCGTTATCAATGCTGAGCCTCTCCTCCACTCATGATGGGAGGGAAAGAAAAAGCCTCCCTCTACAATCTAACTGCAAAAGTGGGGTGGGGGGAAGAAGAGGGCTTGGCTGCAAGGCCTGCCTTCTCTCTCTCCTGCTTACCTCAATGGTTGTGAGCCTCTCTCCTCACAACAAACACACTCACTCCAATGCTGCCACCAACTCTGGCCTAGGCAGAGTTGGGCGGCCGCAGGGCTCCCCTTCCCCCTCCGGAGGGGGGAAAGAAGGAGGCCCTGCCACCCCCTGGCCTTCTACACCCACACACAGCAGCAGACACAGACAGAATTGCCAACAGTTTCTGGTGGTTGTGTACATATGATTTTTCAGCAGAAGTGAACAAAACAAGCGGTGATTGGCCCTCCAGGGAACACTGCCCTGGCACCCAATCACCTCTGAGCCCCAGTTCTCAGGGGGGCCAATCTTAACCCATGGCACATAGTCATGACAAACTCATATTGATGGCATCACCACCATTTGAGGCTGGAAACAGAAGAAAGCAAGCATGGAATTATTTGGGGAAACATATCTACAGATTTCACACTATTCAAAGGGGTCTAATGTAGTTCAAAAATAACTTTGATGATAAAGGAAGAAATGTATCCCATTCACTTAAATGCAAAGGCTATTTTAGATTGACCCAAATGCCTAAAATCAGTCTTTCACAGGCCTTCAGGATATTCCAGAAGTTTTGTTGAAAATTTCAATGACATTATTGCACCTATTTCTGAACTGTGTAAAAAACAGAAGACTAGCAAGGTTGGTGGAAACTTCTCAGAGAGACTTTAAGGAGATAAAGGCATTCTTGGCATTCTTGTCTCAATCTTTCTTGTCCGACCTTTGCTGTCCCAAACTCTGAGAAAATATTTGAGCATATCTCCAATATTTGAGATGTGCTTGTGAAATTTGGGTAATATGGAGAAGGAAAAAAAGCCACCTTCTTTGTTTTCTTAAGGGAAAATAAAGAAGTAAGCAAAATTTTTCAAATCTAGAGAAGTTATAATCTCAAGCACCAGAACCATTATGTGATTGATTGTAAACGTAGGCATCTGTCATTCTAGTCCCCTTTAATCTGGTTTAACAGAATGAAAGGAACATATTCTAAAGTGCTTCAAGAATTTAATAGGAGAGTTGTTCATACCAAAGGCAGAATGTGTATATCAAAGTAGTAGATTATTTTTGTCACTTTCCAAAATAGTAAATGAGATCTTTACGTTTAAATTATGCAAATATAATTTTTCTTTCTCTGCTTCAACATTTGTCTTGCATCAAGAGAAACTTCAGGATAGTTGGCAAAAATCAAAGTAGTCTTGTCCCTACCTGTGCCATCTTTAAAAGAAATACATTAGACCACTTAAAAATATTCAATTTCTTGCATAGGTCTCAAGTCTAGTGACAGATTTATTTGGGTTTTGTTTGTTGGTTGGTTTGGGTTTTGTTTGTTCGTTGTTTTTTTTCCCTTTTAATGTTGTCAGTATTTCAATAGTTTGCTGTATTTGCCCTTTCTAATTTGAATGAACAGAAACTCACTTCTCTGTATTTTGAGCTCCTTAGGTTACCTGCAAAATCTAACCATGGCAGGCTCACTGAGGACTGACATTTTAGACTTAATGCTCAATTTTCTACATTCCAGTGATTTAAAACAAATCCTTTTTTATTACTTTTAATGAATGTTATTCTGGACTCTAAAAACATGAATATTGACTTTAGTAGTAGAATAAAAATATGCCTATGGACTGATAGAAATTTATCTTTGGATGTTGATTTAATGTTTTCTTTCTGTATGTGTGGAGACCATGATATTAAGTAATGAATATAAATAGCTGCACTTGATGAAGAATACAGAATTGTTTAGCAAGCAGTCTGAAAATTTTCATATATTATAATCTTATAAAAGTATATTGCAGAAAAAGAGAATAAGCAAAAGGATAGTGTACATGTCATTTGTGAGTATATAAAACTTCTATTGTTAAATGGCAATTGCTGATTTATGATGTGTCATTTGCTATACAATTCATAATGCATATATTATATCTAAATTCTCCTATAAAATGTATGCCATGGTGAATTTGTATAAGAAGATTTTTAACTATTCTAAATTTCATGATAATGTATTTATTTATCCTGACTTATTTAGTAATATATTTATTAAGTTTAGATGTACAGATGTACATCTGCAAAACTTCTACAGAGCTCCAGGTAGGCACATGCCTTTGAAATTGCTTACAAACATCTTTAACCTGTAAATTGAATGTATTCAAGAAGTCTGATCTGAAGGCACCTTTTTTTTTCTTTTTTTTACGAATAAATAGAAGTAATGCCTCTGAAAGAGGTGGATAGGAAATTCTTGAGACTGGCGGTCTGTTGATTTATACAGGAAGGAAACCATAGAAAATTCCAGAAAATATAACAGGCAGATTGTTCACAAAAGTTAAAACTAAGGACCCATCAAAAAACTGTGAACCATATCTTTCTTATATTGCAGATGTGACATTTGCAATTCATTTTGGTTTATCTTATCCATCTGAAATCTGGTTCTCTAGAGCTGAGAACAACTATAAGGTTGATGTAATGGTTATTTATGATGTGTCAGCTGCTGTACACTTTATAATGCATATGTTATATTTAAATTCTCCTTTAATATGTATGTCATGGCAACATGTCAAGACTTTTGAGGCCAGTCCCGTTTAATATCTTGATCCAGTACAAGCTCAATATGTTTGCAGATGACACTAAGTTGGGCAGGAGTGTAGATCTGCTGGAGGGTAGGAAGGCTCTACAGAGGATCTGGACACTTAGGAGCAATGGGCCAAGGCCAATTGTATGAGATTCAACTCAAAAAACTCAAAGAACTATATCATAGATATATAATTTTGTCTGTTATGTCACTCTCCCCACATTGACAATTCTCCATTTAATTTGGAAATTTTTATGCCCTACTAAAAGAAACCAGTGTTTTTCGCATGTGATTAGGCTTAAGCAGACATCAACTTTGATCAGATCTTTTTTCTTTATGAATTTTAATTTGAAAAAATGCCAGTTTTGGTGGTTTTACCAAAGGAAGCATTTTGCTCATTTGTTTTATTTACACTGAGAAACATATTACCCTATTAGTGAATTGTTTTGCAAATTACCATGCACATTTATATAAAGAAAATGACAGCTGTTCTTGATAATTTACCAATTTACAGAATATTCCTCGACTCTCCAAATTATATTGTAGCTGAATAAAATATTGAAAAATATTTTTCCAGATATGACTTCAGATATAGTTTTCTTTGTATGATTTGTTAACTGTTATAGATTAAAAGACAGAAGCTATAAACCCAAGTTTTATTTTTTTTCTTTTCTTTCTTTTTCTTGTGAGATCACTAAAATGTAGTAGGCCCTAGGGACCCAGAACCTAAGATAAACCTTCTTCTTGAATTAGCACAATCAAAGTAAAGATTTCCAGACAATGACCATGTTGTACACAATTGAAAAATATCTGTTTTAAAAGAGGTTTCAAAACTGCTGAGAATTGGACCATGATGAGACAATAGGCAGGCAAGAATGGCACTTGACCTATTGCTTTGTACAATAAAAATTCAATACTAACCACAGCATAAATCTGCATTACAATACTTATGTTTTAGCTGTTAGGAGGTTTTGGATCAGAGTCTTGAATAGAGATTAAAAACTTATCTCACACTAATTTTAGTGAGATCAGTTCTCTCAACTTGCAACATCTGACAAATTCATTATATGAACACATAACATTCACAGGTAAAGAATGAAATTAAATGGATGCAAAGTTTGAATGAATTTTAGATAATGTCTTGCAGAAAGTAATTATCCTCTCAGAACAGCAAACATTAGAGTGATGTGCATAAGAACAAAACTTGTTTCAGAACTTCCTCCTTCAAGGTGGCATGCTTCTTTAAAATTGTGTTTGGTGGTAGTCCTGGGCCAGTGAGTTTGCCTAACATATTTTTTAAAACAATACTGGAAAGAAGCATTTCAATGGGGGGAAATTCCTATCAGAATCAGAAGACAGAAGTCAAATATTTTTCTATTTAACCAAAATGATAACATGTATTGTTATTAATGATAGTAATAAATAATAATATCTACAGTTGTATATAAAGAGAATTTATTTCAGGATCTATTGTGTTATGGAATGCTGATTAACTATTCCCAGAGGGTGGCTGGGCACTGGAACAGGCTCCCTTGGAAAGTGGTCACAGCACCAAGCCTGACAGAGTTCAAGAAGCTTTTGGACGATACTCTTGGGCACATGGTGTGACTCTTGGGGATAGTCCTATGCAGTATTAAGGGTTGGACTCAATGATCCTTGTGGGTCCCTTCCAATTCAGCATATTCTGTGATTCTGTGATTCTATTTTATAGTTGGGATAGTTAGGAAGAAAAATAGTTTCCATATTTTTCCTACCATATGTGAGAGGCATGGGGAAGGAAGAAAAATAGGATGAATGAGGGAAGTATAACTGTGATCTGGCTGCTCTACACCATTATAACAGTTTGGAATGTACCAGTTATACACTAATGTTATTTAAAACACTAACCTTGGTACTTAATAAAGAATGCATAGACTTTCAGTTAACTTTGAAATATGTGATGTGCAGAAGTAAGTCTGAATTTTATCTCCATTCTTGCTGTTCATAGGAGAAAAATGTAATAAAGCAAAATAATGGTTTCTGCATTCCATGAACAAAGCTTGTATCCTTCAGGTTGTTTCACTCTTTCTTCACCTTTATTAATGTGTCTAATTTTAGTACTGATGCTGTTTTATTTTCTATGTGTGCCAAGCCAGTATACCTTAGAGCCTTGTCTCACACTTCATTTATAATGCTGAAGTCTTATAAAATTAAATAATAAAAGAAACGTACAAAATGAAACCTTTATAATATGTTTACGTTCATTTTTGCTAGAGAGTATTCTCATTCTAGAGAATCATTTTGCTTCAAGAGAAATTGATAGTAGTACATTGTTAAGGAAACCTTTTTGTCTCAGATCTTTTTTCTTACTAGAAATATTTCATCACCAATTATGTTGTGTTTTCTGTGGCTTGTAACTTCTCATGCATACCTTGCTTTTACCTTAACTTCTGATTTTAACTTTGTTAATACTGTAATACACTTCTCCTAAAATAATAAAATTCATGTTCCATAATATTTATTATTTTTGCACCTAAATAAATTCAAATCGGAAAAAAAATTATATCATTGTTTTGCTCATCATAAGTTCTTTTCAAATGTGTTTTTCAAATGTGTTACATCATCTTTCAAATGATGTATTTTCAGTGTAAGAAGAACGATTAAATGTAATTATCATTACACTGGCAAAAAAAATTACAACAAGGTAAGTTGTTCTATTTTACTTAAATTTTCTAAGGAATGAAAATTTTTACTAGCAAACTGTCTTTCAAGCTTTATTTTTCCCCCAGCTTTGAAATGAATATAAATAACGGTCATAAACTGTGCCAACAAACCCCTGAAGTAATACAAACTGCAAAAGTGAGACTGGTTTACTGTGCTGCTGTGCCTACTACTTCACATACTTCACAATCTCATGTGTACCTGCACATACTTGCACATCTGTAATGTTCACAGCTGCTCTATAAAACATCTTAGGTTACTAAGGATGAGGCATGCACGAGTTTCCGATTCTTCCTGAAATAAATGTATATTTAAGTGAATAAAGGTTCAGAAGGAGACAATAGAAAAGAATAAATTATTCAGAGAGTTGATGAACCTAGTCATAATTACAGTAGGCTTAAGATGGTCTCAGACTAAAGATGAATTTCTGATGGATTTTTTCCTATAATAACACAAACTATTTTTAGAAATATATGCATAAATTTAGATGAATATATATAAATTATTGTTGTATACATAGTTATGCTTAAAGTATTCTAATATATAAAGTTATAGCTATATATAAATGCAAAATAGTATATGAATCATCAGATACATATTTATTGCAATATAAAAGCTATTCTATCAAAGCTAGATGAAAGTTAGAAATAAATTCTGCACTATATTTATTACTGAAATATATACACAGAAACTTCTGTGTCGTTCAAGATTCTATTAACTTTCCAACCTCTGAAGTGCTATGCACTGATGTGCAGAAATAACTGAAGTAGTTCATACAGCAGAAACAGTATAACTAGGCTAATATTGGCCTCTGCCCACAGTGTTCCTGCCAAAATATAAAATAGGAAAGACTAAAGTATTACTAGTGTAAGAAGGTCCTTGGTACCCTTCTAGAACAAGATGACAACCTGTGAAATGCTCACTAGTCCTAACTTAGATAAAATAAAACAAATCATCTCAAACCTCAGTTTAAACTGATCTTGCTTAAATTGATCTTGTTGATTAAAGACAAAAAGTCAGATGAACCAGTATCAGAGCTTTTGGGATGGCAGAACAAAAGAGAAGCAGAGACAGGTGGCTCTTTGGTAGTAATATCTTCAAAAGCTGGTTGTCTGCTAAATGAATGCCTTTCCATAGCTCTTAGTTAGTCTTTTCTACTGAAGCAACTTTGATTTTATTACTTGAAATAGCACAATATCAAATACATATCTGAGTTGGTTTTGATAAAGCTATCTCATGTAATGAATGCTTTTAGAGCTGTCCTGATCTGCTTATTTAATGGCAGGATCCATGACCACTGAATCTACGGCTATGTTAGCCAAACAGCGATTCCTGAAACTATCTGACGGTTCTCCTTCCTCTTGCTATACACCTCTTTTGCATTTATCTTTAGCTTACTTGTGTTCTGACACTTTTAGTAGGCACCTTGTTGTTTTTCCATGTGTAGCTGGATTTCCACTTTTTATCTTAACGAAGTAGCACTGCTAATCAATATAAAAAATGCTCTTAACATAATATCATGATCAGATTACAGTATCACAGAATTATTTTTCCAGATAATTTGAGAAATAATTTTGAACACTTTTAAGCCTTGGCTTTACCTATGACTCTAAATAGATATTTTACTGTAGAGCCGTTTCAGCACCAGTGTTTCTGCAGATATTAACACACCGAAGATTAACCACCAAGATTTATGCAATTGTAGGTTTGAGTAACAGCTGAAAAGCAGCCTTGGAGACTTTGGGATTTTAGGAAAGTAAAGAGAGAGGTGCATACATATCTTTTAAGATGCAAATCAGAGCGTTTAAAATGCCAAGTTGTAAAATTCACCTACCGACCAGTCTAAGTGAAAGAGTTAGCCAGATAAAAAGCATATATGTAAGGACAAATAAATTATCTCTATTACTAGAATATAATTTTGCCAATATATGGGAAGAAATTGTTCGGAAAATAGAATGTCCATAAAATGTATATTTTTAACATTTGATCTCTTAATTTTATTGTTTTCTAAAAAATCAAAGTCAACAATTTTCAAAAGGAAACTTTTATTTCTACAATAAGATTATACAATAAATGTAAGATTATTTTTCTTCAGAATACACTTTTAGAGCACTTGGGATATTTTTATGAAGCAGTAAACAGGTGGCATTATTGAACACCTACTTTCTACCCATGGATACTTTTTCATAAAGTTGTAACACTGCACCTTTGATAATGATATTATGTTGCTCAAAATGTTAAGATTACAAGAATTTTTGTGAACATAAGTATAGCAGTCTCATTTTAGACCTCTGAAATCATTACCTTTATTGCTGCCTAAAGACATAATGCATCACTTGCACCAGAAGCCAGCAGTGGCATTTGTCTTCCCTTACTTCCAGGCTAGGCTTCAGTTTTTATACTAATTTATGTACTACATCTCTTGGACCTAAAAAAGATTAATGCATAATGGCAAAAAGTTGCATCACATGCTATAAAATGCCATACTTTTAGGGTAGACATTATAAGTCTAGGTATAAGAAATGCCATACTTCGTATTGTTGTTTTTATCACAGAGTAGTAGGTGGTATCTGGGACATCATACTCTCTTACTGCTTTATTTATATGGTTTCATACATGGTAATGACTGGTAAAAATTAATGGGATCTTTTAGGTAATGTGAGATCACCCTCCACAGGAAATATCATAGATTGCAGAATTTCTTGATATCTTACATGTTCCCATAGTACAACCATGTGCTGCTATAGTTTTCCAAATATTCCACAGCATTCTTCACCTGTGATACATCCATGCTTACCAATCTTGTGAAAGCAAACCATCCTTTCAAAAGTAAAGAATTGAGACATACAATATTTTTCATATTTCACAATTTTTGGTCACAGTTTTCATTAATTCAGCCTACCTGATTTAAATCTTATAGAGGATAAACTTGGTTGGATAATAAATTACTGCTCTTTTCTCTCTTTATAAGTCCCTTTTTAATTATTTTAATTTTAATTTTAGTTATTTCTCATTTTTATTCTTTCTGTCCCACTTGAGGTTACTAACCTCTTGGAAGGCTGTCCCAAACACCTGGAATTAATGACAAACTTTGGGCCTTTATACAGTTTATTTCTAGAACTCTCTCTAGACAATGGCTTCTAGCAGTAGCAGTGTAAATGGGTCTACCACAAAAAAAAATTACAGCATCCTTCTCAGGTGAGAAACACTGGCATTTCAAATTATTCTGTTCCAGGAACATTATGATGTTTAGAAGTAGCTATTTGTAAGCCCAGTTCCTGATCAAACAGGACCCATGATCAGCTTTGAGCAAGGCAACTGTGACTGCTTGGCGAAAACAAGGCATAATGCTTCCCATCATGATATCTATGTCTTTTTCCTGTTGTGTACCCTGCAGGGACAGTGAGCAGAACACTCTGATTCGTACAGAAATTTACAGCACAAATATCAGAGCAGTGAATCTCAAACCTGGTACCCTGCAGACACCAATGTTATATGCAGGATCTGGGGGCAGAAGTCAGGTATTTGCAGTGGGCCCTGAGCCAGTGAGGAGGCAGCAGGGCACCAGCCCCACCTCCCCTCCCACCTGGAACCTGCACAAAGTCACTGCTGGCTCCAGAGTTTCTGTTGATCCTCAGCAGGCAGAGGAGCAGCAGCTCTCCACGGCTGCCAAAGACAAGACCATGAGATGGATAATTGGCAGGTGTGAGAGGGGCAGATTTTGATATGCCTTTTGGCACTAGCATTGTACACACCATGCCTTGAGACCCCTTTCAATACACATTCGAATGAATATAATTTCTTACCACTAATATTTTCTTTTTCATTTGAACTCTCAGACCAGTGATCATCTTAATCCTATAGTTTATGTCCGTAAAGTGTTATTACTGTTTGTCTGAATTTCATAGAGGTAAATATTTTGGAGAGAAAACGTATGTATGACATGTATAACCAAATAAATGTTTTTCTTAATATGAAAACAGTATTCGTAAAGTACATAAAATAAAATATCTTATGAATTTTATAAATTTTGTAATTTGAACATTGCTAACATTTTCAAAGGTTTTGGACTGATGTCCCACCTTAAAGAAAGAAAACATTCAGAAATAAAACTATTTTAAAAACCCTTTAAAACAATAAATTTTTTAACATCAAAGATCAATTTGTATAGCTATTATAAATGTATATATTATTTTTTATTGGAGGGGTCCTTAATATTTTGTCTCTGTAAAGAGAAAAAAAGTTACAAATTTAGGGCATTTATCCTCAATATTTTGTCTATAGTAAAGGGAAAAAAAAAATTACAGAAACTTTAAGAAAACTGAAATTCAAAATTATGTATGGGATGACTTGTAAAGAAAAAAAGTGAAGGTAAGAGATAGCTGACAACCAGTAGATTAAATTTATTTAACCTTTCAATTCAAGTAAAGACCGCATTGCTGAATTTTACTGGCATATCTAACAGTAAGACAATAGGTGAAAGCAGTGAATAAACTGAAAGTTAGTTGATTAGATGATGCACTGAAATACCTACCCAGGATTCTCAGAAAAATTACTGTCAACCTGGTCTTGACACTGCAGATACAAAAATAAACATTCTTTTCCAAGAACAATACAACAATCTCAAAAGATTCTTGTGTTGGTTTAAAAGTAAACAGGCAGGAAAAATGAGCCCGACTCAGGAGAGATTACAGATCAGTTATAACTTACTAAAAAGATTACAATAAATACAACGATACAGAGAAAAGTTGGTTTTAATCCACTAAGACAGATGTATAACCCTGCACCTTTGGGACAAGGGCAGAACAGTGTTTGTCAACCCCTGTGCTGAGCACCACGTGGTTCCCCTGGGTGCAAAGGTAAAGGAAAGGAAACCTGTTAGTCTGGATGATGGTCCCAGTCCTGTTGAAGTAATTATCACAGTCTCATAGAAGGTGGCAGTCGCAGTCCTGGTGAAGCTCTGGTCCTCCTCTGAATCTGATGAGTGGTACCAGAAATGCCAAACCCCCACAATTATACGTGCTCAAATTCAAATGAGAATGCCCAGTACCTCATCCAGGACAGACAGTTTCAAAATTGGTGATTTAACTCAGTGAGTCATGGGATATTTTTAGAATCTTTGGTGGTCTAGGACACTGCAACTGCCTATTATGCCAGTCCAGTGTGGTCCATTAGCAGAGGTGACCCCTCAGGCTGGATGTGAAGGTGTTAATGCCTTTCCTGAGGGGAGTTATCACAGCTGAGTCATGGGTATGAAAACAAAAGAACACTCCCCTGCCCAGTTTGTACCCTGAGGTGTCAGGTGTGCCCTGGGCAGCTGCTGCAAACAATCCATTTGTTAACAGTCCACCAAAAATGACATAGCCCTCTATGTAGAATACATAGTTTTGGTTATACCCACATACGGATAAGCTGGTCCCAGCCCCTGTAACTAGGACCATTCTGCAGTCATAAGAAACTCAAAATTTTCTGCCAAAATAGACAATTTGGTAGGTAGTCTAATAGGGTTAAATACCGTTTGGAATTTGCTTTTTCTCTCTTTATTTCCAACTGATTTTTTTTCTTCTCATATCTCTAGATACTCAAAAAAAATTGACTTTTTTTATTTCCCATGTACTTTCATTCACTTTGATAATTTACAGTCAAAATTTCTTCAATATACACTACAACATTTCAGTAGGCTGTTAGAAACTTGAAGAGAAACAAATTTTCTGGAATAAAAAACCCTGCATATTTATCTTGCTCTTCATAAAAACAGGAACAGGTGAAAATTGTTTTGCAATCTATGAGGTGATATTTGCAGTATCTTGGTCTCCAGAATAAAATTACACTCAGCAATTAGTAGATGAAATTCATCCAGTTTATATTTTTGTGATTTGGTGATGTAATTACAGCTGAAGTGTGGGAGAGTCTTTGTTTTCTGCCCAAGAATGAATTTCACTGTATCTGAACCATTTTTTGAAATCAAACCATTCATACAGAGCTTTACAAAACTATTTAAAACAATAGCTAGCTTATGTGTCTTCCTTTCTAAGAAGAGGTTATATGCATATATCACAATAACAACAGAAAATTTGATTCTATATAAGTCTGCTGAAACTGGTTTTAAAGCTGCTTTTCAGTGTTTACCTCCTACTCCCTGCTTTCTAAAAGATTTTTCTCGGGGTTCCATGCATCCTCCTTTTCACCTCATCTCTACTGCTGCCTGTTTAATACAGAAATGAATTTTCAAACAAATCTGAAATCATATGAGCAGAAACAGAGAAGATAATCCAAATAATCCCTTCTTCACTTTTATTATTTTTATATCTATAACATCTTTAACACTATTAGTGTTGCTGTCCAATGACTATACTAACTATAAAATAAAAAAAAATTATTCTACATTAACAAAATTTAGAAATATATTTATCTGGAATATAATGTCAATGGAAGATATACCACAAGTCATATGCATTACTCAACTTTGACATGAAACTGAAAATCTTTATTAATATGTGCTCTTTTATGGAAATTCACTCCTACATATTGTAGCAGTGATCTGAACTGAAAAGTGCACTGATGATGTCATTTGAACTCTGGTTGCTACTTCAGCTAAAAACAGCAAGAAAACATTTAAAACAGATTTTCTATTTTCTGAGGACAAACTGTTTTTGTCTTAGTAAAAGACTTCTATTTTTATTTGCTTCACTCTTAGAGAAAAGATATTCTGCTGGAGTATGTTTCCATTATGCTTCTTTCCACACATTGCAAGCATAATGATTTTGACTACCTGCCTTCATGTTGGATATGTGGGGTGCAGTTTCTACATAACAACATGAGGATGACAGGAAGGGTTTCGTGCTCAGTTCCAGACAGCAATGAGACAGACTGTCTAGGATGGGGTGTCAAGAAGACTGTTCACTTAGCTCCAAATATGACAAGTGCTTCATATTGCTACTTCTCAGGTTCTTCAAGATGTATCAGCCCCTATACATGTGGAGTTCACATTCATGAAGTATCTTGAAAAGCTATAAAGTGTGTCCTCGTGCAGAGCATGACCTTGGTTCATATATAAATTCAGAGAGAGCAACCTTATAAAGTCTGGGGCCATGACTGAAACATTCTTCTGTAGGTTGCAGTTAGTAAAATCTAACAGAGTTTTGGCTACTAGTTGGGTAAATAAAAGATTTAAAAAAAAATTATATTATCCACATTATCATCATAATTTTATGCAACAGATTCAATAATTTGGGATGCAAATATCCAAATTCAGAGCTCTGGGAACAACCTGGCCTCCATAAGGGCTTACTATGTCCTGTTCTAACTGAATGTATTTACCAGCTTAGGGTTCAATTACAATTATCATCTTGAAATTGGAGTGAACCCTGAAGAAGCTTAAAATGATAGATATTGGAGTACATTATGTCATAAAGGGACTTTCTGATCATTGAGATCATTCCCTTGCTAGTGCTAGAGCAGATAACCACATTACATAATCCATTGATCAAGTTCCATTTTGAAAGAAGCTACTTTTATGGGGTTTGTTGTTTCCTCTTCCCTCTCACCCTCCTCTTGTGACTCATCCTTCTTTCCTATACTGCAAAATCCTAACTCTCCAAAAGGAAATAAATTGTGTTTTCATCTTGAACATTTCAAACACAGAATTTGCAAAAAATTATTGCTTGGTATAATCTTAGTAATTGTAGCTCTAAGTAATTGTTTTAATTAAAAAAAAAAAGAAAGGAAAGAAAAGAAAAGAAGGGAAATAAAATCAAAATAATACTTCTATTTAGTTCTGTTTTCTGTGTTCTATTGTTATAGTCTTCTAGCTGTCTCTTTCCAACTTTTTCTCAGAGCTTTCTTTTTCTTTACTTATTCCCACTAAGACTTCTATTTTCGAGATGTTTATCTTTCAGCCATTACTAATCAGCACTGTAAAGTACACTAAACTTGATTAAAATTAAAAATTAAAGATTACAGTAATATTTTAGATAGCATTTGGTTCATCTCATCACATACATCAGAGGAGTAACAAATTACTCTATCCATGCTTTTACCCATTACATAAAATTATTGATAAAAGATGGTTGGCTAGTAAACCTAGGTTAGGTGTTGAAGCTCAGGTTTCCTCAAACTTTTACCTGCATGTCCAACAGTGACTCCTATTGTGAGCATATCTTGTCTGAACTGTCATCTCTCTTTTCAGATAGATATTTTTCATGTATAGAAAAATACTATATTACAACGTGTTGCAAATGTGGATTTCCTTTTTTGTTTGAAATGATGAGATTTTAAAATGTAATTCATTCTTACATTAAGATATAATGTCCAAACCCCCCTCAAATGTATATCACGAATGTAGAGATCCTATTATAAAGATACATATGCATCACTATACATAAGGATAAATTTTTATAGGCATACCAGATGTAACCAATATTTTATATTTTCAGCTTTTATATTTTCTTTTAAATACATCTTGATTATAAAATATAAAAGCAAGCTTCAAGTTCTAAATGTCAGAAATGACAACATAATGTTCTAAGATCTAATTTTACTGAAACTTAATTTTTCACTGGAAATTTTTTAGTCAGTTTTAAGCTTAAATTGGGAAATTCTTAGGTGCCTGGTGGGTATTAAACTAATAAATCATCTCCACATGCTATAATACCACTGTTGCAGTTGATAGTTGCACATATATTCAAATCTGCAATATCAATCGTGTTTAGACCTCAATAGTTACATCTTCAACACACACTTGACACCAGTTTAACCAGAATACTATGTGGTAAAAATACTCAAATTTCCTCAAACAATTCTAGTGAAAAATTTTAAAAGACGGGAACAGTTATTTTATGTACAATCTTTTGGAAATCTATTTTAAAACCAAAATATTTATATAGTCTATATATATTTATATAGTCTATGGATGTTGCTTTTTTCAAGAATAACAAGCTATTAAAACCCAAATAATTTTCATGTCTGGCTGAATAATATGTCTATCTTTTTATATGAAATTAAATCTAGCAGAATAATCCAAGAGAAACATCGGTGATTTTCATGGAATAACTCAGGTAACTTTAACAATAGTTCATCCCATTGTTTTACAGATGGTTAATTTCAAGTGTTCTTCAAGTTAAATTTTTGTGGCATATATGGAGAATTGCCAAGTTCAACTGACTTTATGAACATTTGTTTTGCAAATGATAAACTCATTATGTTTGTTTTTATGGTTTTCTTCTTCTGATGTTGTCTTCTAAATGTCTAAATATAGCATGTAATACCAGTCTGTATTATACTAACCTTCTCAAAAGTTCTAATAGTGAAAAGAAAACCTTGCTTTAGGGTGTAACCTATTCTACTGTAAAACATAATGTCTTTGTAGTCAGCATCTGTCACATAGTTCTATCCATTATTTTATGTGCACATTTTATAGAATTCTAGCCCAACTAAAGAAATGAAAACAATTTTTTATCTCTTTATTTCAATGCATAACAAACAGACATATATGTGTGTACCACCCAGATGAAGAAGTTATTTTGAATCCTGCTACACGCACATTTTTGTTGATGTTTTGTGGATGGTCTATCTGGAGACTTAAGAACCTTTCCCACTGTGATGGATATCACCTCCAAAAGAGAAAAAAAGGCAAATGGGATAGTCATGGACCTCAATATCTTCTAATCATGCAAGACCTGTTGGCTGGAATTAGCCTTCTTTCAAATAACCCATCAGTACTGGAAAATGAAAATAAAAACATAAGTCTGTTCCAGCCATATGCTGCAGTGTAACAGTTTATGCAACAGTTCAACAAATGAGAGATACAGATAGAAAGGTAAATAAAATAGTGGCGCAAGCTATAACAGAAATAAATTGTCAGAAAAGCAGAAGGATTCTCATTCTTTTGATATGTCATGGTCAAGATATGAAGCCGAATGTAGATTACTGGGTTCAGTACAGAGATTAATTTAATATAACATAATGATGTGGTCATGCTTTTTCTCAATATTAATGAACCTAAGCCACTCAGTTTATACCCCCACTCAGATAAGAATGTCACCTGAGTGATTAAAGCTACCCTATGTATTGATTTGCTTTTTCTAAGTATGATAGGATAAAACATGAGTATAGTTCTGAGTTATGTGCTACACCTTTTGCTCTGGGAAACTACAGCATGCTATGAACTCCATCCAAGTGATGAAAAAATATAAATTAATTGTATTTGAAAGAAGAACCTCAGAGACACATATTCCTTTTCATGTATACTTTAATAAGTCAACAAATTAAGTTTTAAATGGATTGGACTGTTAAGATTCAGGCTGAACTCTGTGTGAGACCAAAAAACGACATAATAGAAAATCTACTGCATGTTCTGGGGTGCAGCAAAATGAAAAATGTTATTCATCTGTGGCGTTTTTAAGTTTGGTTGAAAAGCTGAACAAAAATAGCAAAAAACAGAAGTCTGTCTGTAAAGATAAATAGAAGTCTGTCTGTGTGTAAGTAAAGAAATCTCAATTAATCTCAAGTAAGCTGCCTAATAAAACAGTAGCACTTTAATTTACAGATGTATTTTTTGTTTTAACAATCTTTGTTAAATAAAGACACATCATAATAGTGTTATTTAGTTTATGCAGAGTTTATAAATTGTGAAGGATGTATCAAAGGATTTCCTCTTAGATCACATTGAAGGCTAAGACAAACTGTGAGAGATTCCACTGGTTCTCAGACCACATGGTGAATAAAGGCTGATCTCCATGTAGCCAAAGGCTAGACTGGTCAGGCTGTCTCCATACTGTGTTAAACCTTGCCAAGGTCTTTTCCAAACTCCTTATGGTGTCCCTCTGAACTTAAAACTTACTTTTTACTGTACATGTTTCCAGTAATGCCATGAGCAACTAATGGAGAGTTATCACTTGAGGAAATAGGGGACACAACTATTTTACAATAAATGTGAGACCTCTATGGATAACCATGAAGAACTATAGAGAGTTAAAGGAATCAGACATTTGTGATTAATCCATAGAGTCTATCAAGAAGGATCCCCAGAGGGAACCTCCACCTAAACAAAGACTGGTCTAAATGGGAGCTAGTTGATTTACTCTAACAGGAAGCTTGGAATTAATGTGTAAATTAGGAGCAGAGAAGTAGTTGGATCAAGTCTGATAGCTGAATTACTTGATGATGAAGAAGTAACCAGAATCTCCCACTCATCTGAGAAGTAGAGTTCCATTACATGATGGGAAGGGAATTATCTTGACCTGCAACTCTAAGTGCACTTACACTGATGACTTCATGCTTTGGAATGGCTCTTTTTAGCTGTAGATTTGGTTTGTGTCTGTGTCTGAATTAACTGTTTGTTGAACACTGTAGAACACTGCAATGGTCTTGTTGAGGTTTTCCTCATGGATAAGCCAAGACTGTTATTGTGCCTCGCTGCACCATCAAGAAGTCACAACTTGCAATATAGAAACATTACCTTCTGGCACTTTGCTCTCTACATGTGTGCAGGATTTTAGCAATGGAAGCAAAACAACTTGGAATATATTTACAGAAACCTACTTAGCATTGCCTATTAGGTATAACCATACAGCATGGTTCTATAAACATAATAACATGGTTCTATAACCATAATGGAACATCAAATCTTTCTACCTTCTGCTTTGTATAGAAAGAGTCAGTAATGTAGGTGCACCCTATGTGGGTACACTGGAAGTTTTAACTGCCTTTTGAAGGACATCGTGGCTTCAAAATGCCTGTAGAAAATGCCTGTATAAAAAAAATTAAACTGTGTATGATATCATTTGACATTTCTTCATATGTAAGGAAATTTTTAATAAAATTTATGTATTCTGGTGTAATTATTACTAGCAAAAGTTAAAGACACTCTTCACAGAAAAATACCCCTTCATAAATATTTAATAAAACTCATGTTTTCTCATTTTGGCAGACAATTCACTGGTTATTGCACTGCCCTGCAATGCAATTCTCATGCCCTGAATCTGAGGCATTACTGGGAAGCCTAATTCTATCAAGGATCCGGCAAATTTAGTAATCTGGCTTTACAGCACACAGGGTGGACAACCTCCTTCTAGGGCTGTCAGAGCTTCAAACCATATTGCCATACTCTTGTCTCTAACTAGTAATCTTATGCTTTTCTCTCTTTTTCTTTATTTAGTAAGCAGATGGTGTTGGTGCCCGACTGTGTTCTAAAATAGTTTCTAACTTTGCAACCAATTCTACAATTTCTTCACACTCAAATGCATTTCATCTTAGCCCTTTGCTCTGCATCTCAGCACATATACAATGTACACCTAATGGTAGCTTACATCTCATTCCTTTTTGCATTTCTATTCACTTTGTTTTGCTTGGGTACATATAGTCTGAAAACTCCTAAATGAATATAGCCCTACAAATTGAATGAAGAAAAAGATTTCAGCTAGAGATTATATTTCTGTACAGAATAAAAAAGAAAACCTATAATAAACTTGCTATAGCGGCAGAGTCTGATGTTCAGTCATGAGTCCCTGAACTATATTGCCCCATATAAAAACATGAGATAGCAACAAAAGAGAAGCACTTTAACCATCCTGATATTCAATGAATGTGCTAACTGCTTTTGTGGAATACAGTGTTCTTCAGTGTGTTACCTTTATCAAACTGAGGCCTGCATAAAAATGAAATGTCAAACTCTAATACAATTCTAGTCAGTCATACAGTTTATCTTCTTGTCCCCTGATAGAGTTCACAAATTTAATAACTGTCCTTTATCCTTGTCTCAATTCTCTTTCAGCTTTCTATTTAGCTTTCCCTCTGTCCTGACTTGCAGGAAATGCTTCATCTTCCCATAGCAATCACAGTAGAGAGAACAGAAAGGCCCAATATCCCAATATCAACTGTCATTTCAAAGTATATGAGGGTGATCAAACCATTTCGATGGTCAGAGAAAAAAATGTTCATTGCTGTTCTGTCACATACAGTTTAACCTATTTAGACATTAGCTACCTAAATTAGCTGTATAGTTTAAACTGAAAAGTTTGTTAAGATTCTTATTAGTTGTGCTTCACATTTTATGAGAAAAAAATATATAATTTATCCTTAATTGAAAATAATAGGGTTATTTGCAAGAAACTGCTGATAACACAATAAAAATATTTTTCAACTGATTAGAAAGTATAATGATGAATTATTCCCCTTTTTTTTGGTTTCTCTGACTATAACTAAGAATGACTCTTCAGGTCTCAACATGGTCTCTAAATGACAACTATGGTATCATTATTATCAGTTTCTACTTCTTCCAGAACATTAAAAAATGAGAATGAACTGAACTTACATTTTCTCTGAATTGAAAGTACGAAAAGAAAATTTGCTAAACCAACCTGCTCCAATGTCATATGTGCCTTTGTGGAGACACATGCAGCCATTAAAGCCTTGACCCTTTAAAATACTGAGCAAGGTCCATATGTGAAACACTAGCTAGCTCCTTTACAGTTGTGAACTCTCACCTGTTTTCTTCCTAGTAGCTAGTCCAGTGCTGTGTTTTGGAATCAGGATGAGAATAATGTTGATAACACACTGATATTTCAGTTTCCAAATAGTGCTTACCCTGGCTAAGTCAAGAACTTTTCAGTTTCCAGTGTTCCACCAGTGAGGAGGTGCACAAGTAGCTGGAACAGAGCATGGCCAGGACAGCTGACCCAAACTGGCCAAAGGGATATTCCATACTACAGAACATCATGCCCAGTATATATAATCTGGGGAGTTCACCAGAAGTCACCAATCACTGCTTGGGAACAGGCATCAGTCCATGGGTGGTGAGAAAATATTTTGCACATCACTGCTTTTCTACCCTTGAATTTTATTTCTCTCCCTCTTTTTGTTATCTCCTTTTTCATTACTATCATCATTATTAATTACTACAATATTATTTTACTTTATTTCAATTATTAAGTTGTTCTTATCTCCATCCAGGGGTTTTTCTGATCCTCCTCTCCATCCCCCCGGGGGGGGAGTGGGGAATGAGCAAGCATCTGCATAGGATTAAATCACCACATTACTGATATTTTCATGGGTCCTGAGTATAGAGAAATCTTGTATCTCTACACATTTAGGAATAAGGGCATTTAATGAAAGAACAAAAGCATAAGAGATGCTGAAGCATTATTTTGCTAAATAAAAACCTGATTCTGTAAAGTAAAAGAGAAAAAGTAGATGTGGGCAGGTTGAACTCTGAGGAGATGAGTGGAAAGGAATGTGGGAACGAATCAAGGGACACAGTACTGCCTTAAACTCAAGGAAAACTTGATGAAAACTGAACTAGCAGCTAGAATGAGGTAAGGGAAGTCGAGGCTGTTGAAAAGCTTACCATCTTTTTGTAGTTGAAATAGAAAGTAACATGAAAATTTAATCAAAAACAGAGTTGATCTTATAGTATGGGAGATAAACCAGACAATATATACAAACTGAGAGAGAAGAAATGTGCAGTACGGGGAATAACTTCATTTCAGGCTTGAGTTGAATATTGGGTTTGTCAGTGGTCACTAACCACTACAGGAAGAAAAAATGGGATCTGGAAATTTTAAATGTAATCTGATCAACCAAACAGTAACTTCCTTTTCTGTCAACTCAGGCATTGGGTTAAATTTTTGGTTTCAGAAAATGTTACTGTAGAGATTTGTCAGCAGTTGCTAAGTTTTGAAATTCCAGGACTAAATTTTCTTGACAGACACTTTTTATTTCTTTTCAGGTTGTAATAACTTGCATTAATGTAGCAATATAATAAAATCAATCTTTGAGAAAATTATTTGCATTGGGGAGTAGTCTACACAATGTAGAATATTCTGTATATAAAAACTGACAAGAATTTTATAAGAATTTTTTCCCAAAATCAAACTGACTTTTTATTATTCTTGAAGTTATTTTCCATCCATGTAAACATCAATACACTAGACAATGACTGTCATTAGAGATACTTTTGCATCATTTCCTGTTCCTAGCATGTCTTCACAGAAAGCAGGTTCATGCTGTTATTCTAGGTAGACATTCAAATGCAAAGACTGGATACATTTGGTGTAACATCACTGCTAAACAGTTTGGATTTTAGGTTTATTTTTTCTTTCATTAGAGAGCTAACATAAAAAGAGGGGCATTGCTTCCTTTTAAAATTATTCCTAACTAAATCTTTTTCTTTACAGATACCACAAATTATATAGAACAACTATTTTGAGAAAAGGAAAAGATAAACCTGAAGTAGCCTGCTACAGGAGAAAAGTGGATTTCTAGTTAAGGTGTTCCATGTAGTTTTCTGAAGATTTCTCTTTAATTCATATCTCTCTAAGAAGTTTACTGTGTGACCTTAGGCAAATTGTTTAATTTCTCTGTGCTTCTTTTCTCTTCATGTAAAATGTTTTCTTTTTCACAGCATCCTTTTTTATCACCATGGAACCGACAAAATTCATCTTAACTGTGCAAACTCCCAACAATGTGCCAACATGTCTGGCTAAAATAATAGCACATAACTGAGGGAGAAAATAAACTAGAAGACACACTACTTCTGGCATTTCCACTGCTAGAAAATATGCTATCACTTTCCCTCATAATTACTTCAGGTAGCACATTGTTGACATTTACGACAAGAAACAAAACAGCAATAAAAAGCAAATATTGTGAAAGGTAAAAATCTAAAATAATAGGATACTTTGGATCACAATATTTTAATGAAATATTGATCCATTTCTTGAAATGTTTTTTGTGTAAAATATACATACAGTTATTAAATTAGGGTAGTAATCTGGTTTTCTTATTAATAAAAGGAAAACCTTATGAAAATTACTAAATCAATTTATTTTCTTCTAGTTTATAATTTGTTGTAAAATCTGTGAGACATCAATTGAAATGGTTCACTAGACCCTAATGACATCTCAGTTGTTGGAACAATGCTGAAAAGAGAAATGTCCCGAAAATGTACATAGATAGGATAGCTGCAGCCAATGTCATAAATATGTTTTCTTGCACGAGTAGAAGTTTGTTGACTTAGAAAAACATTTACCTCATAAAGGTTTGTACCCAGGTTTGTACATACATTTTGGTTTTTGCATGTGTTACATCATCTTCTGCCACTGTCACTGAGAAACAGCAAGTCCCCTGTTGCATCTTCCAGAGGGAGCCTTCTTGATTGTGGTTTGTGCGCCCATAACCTCAGTGAACCCTGGAATTCACAAAGAGTCTCCTTGTGCTGCCACATGCTCAACACAGATGGCATCTTCAGAGAATACGTTGGCAGACACACACAATTTAGCATGTGCAAACAACATTTTTTCTGGAGTTTGTAAGACAGCCAAAGGCAGGTGTCTTTCACACAGATAACAAAACAGCTCTCTGACCTCATGTTGATACTTTCTGTTTCTCCAGATCCCCAGTTCCAAGACTTTGCTTAAAGTATGAAAACACTAGGTTTCTTCATCCAAATGAAGAAACCTAGTTTCATCTTTTTTCATAAAGATTTTTTTTCTATTTCCAAAGAATAGCTGATCTGTTTTAGCTGAAATTTATGTTCAATGTTCAGCCAAAAACATCACTTTCAATTCATCCAACAGCATAAGGAGGATAAGCACACAGTAAATTTAACTTGAAAATGTAAATTCAGATGTAAATTTTTAAGAACCTACAAACAGCTTCAGTAGGGATTGTCCCTAACACATTCTAGTTCTTTTGCAATAAGTTTCCAAAAGCTTCAAAAGAGTCAAGTGAATGCTATCCCCAGTTTATATAGATTGTGGATCTGGTTAAATGCACTTTAAAGTGATGCAAGATAAAATTTCAAAGCAATATCTAAAGCTTCAATAAAATGAATGCCTGAAGTAAGCTATTGATCCTACTTTGTCTAATAATCCTTCTTTTCGAAACCAGCATTCATATCTGTATGTGGTTTATAAAGTACATGAAACATACATTTTATTCAAACACACATTTTACAGGCAAATGAAAAAACTTACACCCCTGTATACTCAGTTATACCTATGCCAGTAACTGTTTCAAACAAGCATCTTCATGAAGGCTTCTTATTAAGTCACCAGTGAAGACTAAACAAATATTCTAACAAACATTAAACAGCACTGTAACCCCAGATTGATTTTTCTGTGTTACTCAACTGTTGCATCCATGGCTTTTGATTAACTCAGTTTAGAAAGCTATAATCTATGGTGAATATTTTTTCTTCTGAAAAAAAAAGCCAATCCTTACTAGAATTGTGAAAGCATTGGCAGAGCTGAGGAATGAGGACACTAAGGGTCAAGACTCAAATGAAAAATTGTGATTAAATACATTTTTATCCCTTTCTCTCTGCTTCTCAAAATGTGTAATATATGTTTGGCAAGAAGTATCTTTTTGTTATTTTGATCTACATTCTGAAAATTTGAGAATTTAGCATAGTTGCTTAAAAGTATGACTTTGTACCTTACTTTGAGCATATGCTGTATTTGCTACTCACATTTTGTGACAGCAGCTTCACATAACTTATTTGCCAAACACCTATGAATATTATTTTCATGTGTGAAATAAAAGATTCATATATTTAATGAGACAAAGTTAATCATATTTATATACATATTGGGTTGAAAACATGAACCCAGCAATATCAAATTGTAAAATTTTACCAACATGGTCAGTGATTTCAACTTTTAACACAATAGCTATTATAAAAAAAACAGTTGGAAGAAAGAATGAAAGGATAAATATACCACCTTGCATCTACAGTACAGATAAAGAAATCTAATTTCAAACATTTTCGTTGATTTTCTATATGAGCTTGGACAAGTTAGATAACAGCATGTTTCCTTTCAGAGATATCAAAATGGCAAGTTGAAATGGAAAACAAAATGTCTTCTCTGGAAATAAACTGAAAATAATCCTTATTTGTTAAACAGTTAAGTTTGATTAAATAACATTTATCAGTGGAATGATATTTAATCAAAATATCCCCCAAAACATAGTACAATTTCTGTCATGTTTCAAATATATATACTTCAAGGTATGTATCTATGTCATTATATTTACCTCACTGCTTTCAAGATATGCGTATGTGGTAGACTGCAGAAATTTACAGAGACTCCTGACCAAGCTTTCTAAAAGCAACGAGAGAATGAACATTAGTATGGTTGTCCCATCAGGTGAACCATGTGATATCATGTAGTGTTGAAGCCTGCTCTGCTGGACAGCTAGACCACCCGTGGCAAGCAGATCAGAGGCAGCCCCCAACAATCCAGGACCCCTTCCTGGCTTCCCTGTTTTGTCTTATGAGTCAAGATATATCCTGGGGCCCAAATCTAATAGCTAGTTCTCTTGTTTCTCTACCATCACTTCCTGGATGGGTACCACACACAAATAACTTATTTTTCATCTACACTGAAATATATTTCTAAATATTTTAATGTGGTTTTAGAGCTGAGAAAATTGCAAGCTACAGCTGAAATAGTCATTACTGTGTCTCAGAATGGTCACAGTAGTTAAAGATGGAAAATATCACATCAGCTATTTCACTTTCCTGCATTATAGAAACCTCTTAGAGAAAATATACCAGTCCCTACTCAAAAGCAGAAACTTTCCATCTCCTAGGTGTTATTCAAAGAGTAAAAGAAATAAAGAGAAAAAAAGTTGAAAGGGAAGCTCCTTTAGTTGATGGTTTCAGCAGGAATGAATGTTAGATGGGCAGTCTTGCTGCAGGTTAGAACTTGCAAAGATTTCTCCTTAGTTGAAAGGCAAGAGCACACTCTTTCAGTGTAGTCAGCCTAACTGTAACACTTCTCCATAATCACATAATAAATTTCTCTCACTCTTGTAAATCTTTTAGAAAAGTGCATGATGGTATCCAGTCACAAATTACTGGATAGTTTCTTTTAAATAATTACATTCCTGCAGGATAAAGGAAGTTCCACAATACAGGTCAAGATAGAAGATATCAAGTTCTTTTACACATGCCATTGAAGAAGAGTATAGCCAGACTTTAATAGAATAACACAGAGAGAGCAGAAATAAAGTATATAAATTAAATACAAATGTACCAGATTGCATGGAGGAAACTGCAGAGATATGCTGATGCAGCCTGATATATCATCAATGTAAAACAACTGGCTACTACTATAAAACTGGAAGAATAAAGTTTCATTTTAAATGCTCTGAGAGGAGTATTTCAGTGTGGTAGTTTAGATACAGACAGTCATGATGGCACATATACAAACACACTGCAGATTTTTTTTTTTTTACATGAGCAAAGCCTGAGAGCCTGGCTTTGTGTGGTAACAACTGCATACACATTTGATAATATAAAACTAATCAATTTGCTAATTAATAGATCCAATAATTTACTGACAGAGGCAGATATTGATGATTATACATTGATGTCCAGTTTTACACTGCTATTCAGTATGTATAAGACAGAGAAAATTATGGTGAACATTTGGGTTGAAATGGTCACGTTCTTTTCACATAAGTAAAGCATCACAAGATGTGAATATATTTGCCATACATTATATGGCAAAAAGAGTAACTGTAGTAGCTCTACACCTTGTACGGTAGAGGATGTCAGTGACAGAATTCTTTAATGAAGGTTTATGTTTTGTTCTTGAAAGCTATCAACTTAGAAGGTAAGACAAAGCTGACACAAAACAAGAATTAAATAATAACTGTCGTGGGTTTATTTCCTGCAACATTTCATTTATTTTATTTCTACGGCAGCCTTAAAGCTCTGCAGATCTCTCTTATTGGAGGATATGGAAAAAAATAACAACAAGTAAGTAAATAGGCTGAAATGATGCGCTCATAGTGTTATGAATGCTTGCACAAAGGTTCCCCTGGTAACCTATTGACAGATTGCTGCCTGTCTTGTAAGCTTCCCCCCAGTAAGTCATTCCAGAGCTTTGTGTGCTGGGCCAAAGAATACTGACTGATTATTCAAATGTCTGGCATTTCTGGGCAAGAAAACTGTACCATTGACATTCTCAGCATATATTATGTGTCCTTAATTTCTGGTTTAGGTAAACAAGCTTTTCTTATCAGCAAAATCCCCAAACATATAGCTTTGAAGTAGCTCATCAGAGGATGCTTTTCTTCAACTTAGTGGTGACATCTACAACTCAAAATAAACTTTCTCTTATAGATAGCATATTCACTTGGATGCTGTCTGACAGTACTCACTGAGAAATTAATAGAAATATCTAATGAAATTTACAGGATGGTTAAAATAATATTTAGAACATAATATTTAGAAAATAATATTTATACCATGCAGTCCAAAGTAGCTTTAGCTACTCAGTTTAACAGACCTTAAGGATAGAAAACACCATTAAATCTGTATCACTACATTACATTTTATCCAATTATGTCTGCATTGAACTCAATGTCAAAAGTTTGACTAAATCATCATCACTTTGTGAATAAATTGTACCTTCTAAGAAGGCAATCAGGTTTAATCAGGACTTTAGCAAGGGAGGAACAAGCTGACACGTCCCTTGGTAACTTGCTCCAGTGGTTTGTCTTTTCCCTTTTTTAAAAAATATACAGGTCTGCTTAATATGCCTAAACTTCTCTGATTTCAATTTCCAGTACCTGGTTCTAAGTTTTTATTTCTCTACAAGATTTAATAGTTGTTTACTAGGCCATCAGTCATATGACTGATTGTATACTGCACTTAAGTCACTTTCCAATGTTGTTAAAAATAAGCAGAATGATTCTTTCAGTCACAGCCATAATACAAGCCTGCTTTTTTTGTTTGAGAAGCTTTTGCACTTATTTCCTCACTCTTTTTTTTTTTTTAAGTCCTTCAGGGACTGCGTGCATCAAAACTTTTTTAACTATTCCTGTGTGTCTTATGCCAAGGTAAAAATGTTGGTCTGCCACCTCTCACTTACTGCTCTCCCATTTTTCATTTTCCTTGGTTCATCAAAATTCATGTCAAAATTTCAGAACAGCATTGAAATTTAGTCTTCTTGAAAGAGAGTATAATGTCAAGGATGGCTAAACAGATTCAAAACAAATGAATGTTGAAAGTTATAAGAGAAATATAAAAATCCATGTAACGTAATATGTAAACAGGAATACGTACTATGTCAGCTGTAGCAAAATTGTCCTTAACCATTTTGGAAAACTTTTGCTAGTAACCACAAGGCAGTCATCAGCTATGCATAACACTGTACATTTATACACAGAAAAGTTGTGACTGAGAAGATGGCAATAAACCTCATCTTTTAAACTAAGGGCCATGGGATGCATAGTGGGAAAGGCTCCTACTGGTTCCCTGTGCTTTTGATCAGGCCTTTTATACATATACAGAACAAAGAGCACTTCTGCTTTGGGGATCTTCAATAAAATTCTTAAGTCTTCAGTAGCTGGGTGGAACTCATTTATCTCCCTCAGTGGGATAAATGAACAGTTGTTAAAAAAAAGATCACTTCTGTCTGTTTCCAGCATTACAAGAAAGGATCAACTTCACATAGTCATTCTTCTGTTTTAAGCTCTTTAATTAAGACATGATGCTTTTTAAGAGTATTGTCTTTCTTGAAAAAATTATTTTCACCTCAAAGTAAATTCTATTAAAATAGTAGACTCCTCAGAGGTTAAATGTGATACACACATGGAAAACAGCTGTATTTGCTAAACAATAAAAGATATATGGATAATGAGATGCTATTCTACAAGAAAAAAAAATGAGAAAAATAATTTTGGAATTATCTGCATGGAGAGAAGCAAAGCAGTGCAGCAGTTTTACTAATGTCAGCATGTATACTTGCTCAGTTCATGAGAGGCTATGCGATTTTGCATAAGCCATTTTCAAAGGTGCTCTTTCATGTGTAATTATTGGTGGGCACTCACACAGTAATATGTTTTCTCGTATCCTGTCATCTCTCTTTGGTCACGTTTAGACTTGTTTGTAAATGACTTACAAATAATGACATTGAAATGCTTTACCACTTTTACACATAAATCTCATCAATAGCTGATGAAACACCAATGGACTCTGTTAAATGGACTGTGCCAACTTCTTCATTTTCAGTATGAAAAAGACCATGCATAAATAGCAGAAAGTGCTGTATAAAGTAAAATGAAAATATCTGTCATATTGTAAATATTCTGCTGAGAATCTGAGGGAGAAATAAAATCACTACTGAAATATATATAATACTTGGTAGATAGGTTTTAGACACATAGAATTGCATATTATTCACACACATTTTCTCTCTCTGTTTTTCAGTCCTAGCAGTACCACCTATTTTTTATGAATACATGTTGACTTTGGTTGAAATGTTTATTTCATCTAATAAGAGAAATCAAATGAGAAAACAGTGAAGAAATAATGTTCGGTTACCCTTGGCAATTATTTGAATCATCATAACATGTTCTGTTGATGACGTAGAGTTAGACCATTTTTGAGTGGGAGTAATCCAGTGACTTCTCTCAGCTTCTAGAAGTTAAGAATGTGCCTTATCATATCCCTCTTTAACCTTTTTTTAGACTTGTCGATTCCCAGGCTTTCATCTTTCTTCATAATTTATTTCATCTTTCTTCTCTAGACTTTCTTAATAGCTTCTTAATAGCTGTAAGTTTCAAAAATCCACTGAGATTTTGTTCTGAAGAACTTAGAAATTATCTAATATTAATGGGAAATTTCTACAGAAGAGGCATTGTCCACTGCGTGCATCTCTATGGCATTATGTTAATCCAAGAATCACCTAGATTCTCACTGGATTTAACTCCATTTGATTTATTTTTACAAGATTTGATTTGGTCTTCACTTTACCTCACAAATGAATATTTGCACATCTACCTATAATAATTCAGCAATTTTCAAGAAACTTATGTCTATAATTTTTAGAAGATAAGTGTTTTTCCATATAAAATAATCAATTTTAAATATACACAATTGCACAATAACAAATTTTAATTAATATTATTATTTCACAGTTAGTAAATCTCTTGTATGTAGAGAAGGAAAAGCAGGAAGATGAGAAGGAGGGGGACAAGGAGTAAAAAAATGAGGTATTCTTATTCCTTATGATATTTGCAACTTTATTTCTGCATCCTTTCTGTGTGCACACATCATTAAGTAGTGAGTTTTTTTTGACTGATAGCTCAGTGTGGTAAAACACGTATAAATTATGCACAGCTATTCCATGAATGTAGCATCCACAGGTGAGGACTGCTGACAGACAATGAGGTTATAATGAACTTCTTTATGTCTGACTCAATTTTACATACAGTAAAAAAAGGTTTTGGGTTTTTTTGGTTTTGTTTGTTTGATTGTTGTTGGTTTGGGTTTTTTTCAGTATTGCAAGAGTGTTATAGCCTTAATCCTTCATTGCAAACACATTTATCCTACCTTCTGAAAATATAAACCTTGTGGAAAGGGTACAGTGATAAACTAAAAAATACACTCCTACAACATTCTTTCTCAATTTTTACTGTACATACAGGTACTGTTATTTTATATGTTGTTTTGGATGTCCTCTTTCACCAAATAAATACTTATCCTTCCATTATGCTTCTACACATTTAATAATGTAGTTTTAAAAGATGTTTCAATTTGAAAGTTGACTTTTTTATCTCTATATATTTGCAGTTGCACTGACTGTAGTGATTTCAAGTAAATGCCACTAAGTTAATAGAGTCAATACATTTCTATGTTAATTACACTTTGTGCTGTATAAATGGAAAATAAAAAAGATCTTTTTATTAGGCCATCAGCCAAGCTATGACTTCCCCTCCCTAAAAGCACTACGGTTGCAGTAACTAGGCTCACTTTTTAGAGAGTTAGATGATGTGTCATATTTGGATATAATCTAAAACTTTATTTGCATGGTTGGTTATTATTTTCTCCTCTTGGCTTCAGCCTGTCAGATTGAGAAGGATTAAAAAGACTGTTATAGACATTGGATTTGTGTTGCTACAGAAGATGTAGCAGTGGATGGCAGACCATCAGGCAACAACATGAAAGTGGATGTGTCAGATGTTATGCATATCACTACTTGAAAAAATACAGAGCTATAGTTGTATTCCCTATTGCTGCGGCTGAGAGCCACGTTTCTATGATTTACAATGTTTCCACCATTTGGGAGAATAGAATTTGTTTCAATGTTATTATGAAGTGGAAGTAAAAAGACTAACTGCAAGCTTGTTTATATTTGAAGTCGTCTTCATGTGTCGGTACTAGTACGATAACTACTGTTTACATATATAGGCAATATATTTATGGTGAGAGTTCACAACTCAAAACACAACCCCCAAATTTTCACTGCCATATTAAAAAAATAATTAGAAATAAAAGAAAACAAAAGACAAAATAAGATGTCAGATGGTCAGAATTTTTAGTCTACAATACTTTTGAAACAGTTGATTTGTCTTATGGTCTGTTCTTCATGGATTTTTCACCATATATCTATATATGTAGCAAAAATGTTTCATGTTTATGTTGCATCAAAATGCAACATAATATATAGTCATATATGTGTCATTTTTAAGTTTTTAGGTGATATTAATCTTCAATTTATTCGCTTCTGAGCACATTGCAAACTTCCTTTCCTCTATTCAAATAATAAATTAAAAATTACAAATTGTTTTACATTTACATAAGTATTTCTTAAGTATTTATATAACTATAGCTCCAAAAATCACTGATCAATTTGAGTAACATAAGGGGCATTGGTGTACCTTCACAAAATTTTTGATGTAGAACATAATCATGCAAGGCTTAAAACATCAAAGCAAACAGAAATACTATATAAAAAGAAAAGGTATTAGAGGATTGTAAGGAAGAAAGGAAAAGGATAAAAACTAAATACAGCTTGTGCTATTGTTTTCTCTACTCAGTTTCCATCCAAATCCTAGTTCTGATATCTGATTACTCTCAGATACTAATAAAAACAAATTTACCTGAGAGTTACATAAGGAAGGAGTTCAGGTGTCTGTTTCAAAAGTACATTTTTCGTTAAATGAACTCTAATGTTATTTTCACATTCACTTTTTAGTTAGTCCAATTATTAGAAATGATACCAATTAGCTTCAGAATTACTTTAACTACAAAGATAAGCTGAAACCTCAAGACAGAAATATTTATTTATAAAATACATGTCAATACTTTTAGGGTCTTGAGAACATTCTGCATGATGTTTGTATGCACTGACCTATTTTTCTATCATATCTCTTCTTATTTCATATGAAAAGTATGGAATTCATAAGTTTTCAACACAGAAAGACATTTGAGATCCTGGGCTTTCTTGGTTTCAAGGCAAGTGCTTCTCCTAGATGAACTCAAACACCTGGTTTACCAGCAGACTGCTCAGCCTGTTTGCATCTGAGAACAGAGGTTAGTTGATTTTGCATGACCCTAATTAACAGGAGATTTTGTGCCTTGAGTGGCACTACAGTTTGTGCTAACAGTGAATATTACCACACTTACCTCTGCAGTGCGTGGGTTTTTTTGTGGGTCTAACAATAAGTATGTCAATAGGCTTTGAATGTCAACCCACTGCCTAGAGAATTATCACTTTTCATTATTCTTTATCTCCTATCTTTGACATGCAGATGAAAAAATTACTGAGAAGTTAGGCAATAATAATTAATGCAATAATATTAAGTATGAGGCAAGTGTCTAAAGTCAGGCATTGAAGTGCAAAGGTTGTTTCGTTGGGTTTTTTAATCTAAGCACTTTTGGCAATGTTTTGGAAAAAAGTGTGCAACTAGCTAGGGAGAAATTGCATTTTGAACACATGTGCTCTAAAATATATGAGCACTTTCAAAAATTCTATTTCTTGATTTCCGTATCTTTTGCTGTTTTTCTAGCACTATTGTTTTTTGCTAGAGAGAACACTGTGTGAGTCCTCTAATATAGCAAAGGCTGATGGCATGACATTTCTGTCTTTGCCCTTCCTTTAATTATGTTTCATGCTGACCCTCTCGCGTGGAGCCAGTACCAGAAAGCACAGCTTTGATAGTAGTGTTTACATGAATGTTTGATAAGCATCTGTCAGCCTTTAGCACTCTACAAGACTGTGTAACACAAAAGACAGCCAGGAAACCCTGGAGCTTTTACCACCTGAAAGTGTAATCTGTGTGTTTTCTGAATTTCAAATGAGGACAGAAATTGTTCTTTTGTAACTCAAAATATAATTTATGTATTATTTACTATAAGAATATATTAATCAAAAAAGATGGTTGGTACTTTTCATTAAATGCAGCTTTCAGGAGCAAGGTCAAGATATCTTTTAATACATGCTTATATTATTAAATTGTCTTTGATCCCTCTAGATGAAAAAAAAAGAGACATATAGCATGAAATAGTTGACAAGACTAATGACTACATCAATATGAGAAGTGAGAAATTAATTGCAAACATTTAGACTTATTTTTTTCATTTCAACTCTGTTCTCAATTTTTTTTATTTGCTTTCTGTAGAAATTTCAAGAATCATAGAATAATAGAACTGCTTATCTTGGAAAGAACCTTTGGACTGAAAGAAGCAAAACTTTGTTTCTGTTTGTATTAAGCCGTTACAGTGCCTCACTATCCTCATCGTAAAGAATTTCTTTGTAATATCTTATATAAATCTGCCCAGTTTCAGCCTCGCCCTCCCTGTCACTACAGGCCCTTGTAAAAAGTCTCTCTTCAACTCTCTTGTTGCGCCTTTAGATATTGGAAGGCTGTGATAAGGTCTAGTTGGAGCCTTTTATTCTCCAGGCTGAACAACCACAAATCTCTCAGGCTGTCTTCACAAAAGAGATCCTCCAGCCCTCAGATCATCTTGGTGGCACTCATCTGGACTCACTCCAGCATTTCCACATCATGTCCAGAGCTGGACACAGTACTCCAGGTGGGGTCACATGAGAGCAGAGTAGAGGGGTAGAGTCACCTATCTTGACCTGCTGGTCAGGCTGCTCTTGGTGCAGCCCAGGATACAGGTGACCTCTGGGCTGCAAGAGTACATTGCTGCTGGGACATGTCAGTTACTCATCCACCAACACCCCCAAAGTCCTTGCTGGAGAGCTTCTCTCAATCCATTCTCCACCCAGCCTGTATTTGTGCTTGGGATTGCCCCAAACCAGGTGCAGGAGCCTACCAGAGTCCTTTCGTTCATGATGTTCACACAGGCTGTGGTGGTTTGAGACCCCTAAAAATCCAATTCCCGAGTCCAAGCTCCCCTTCCACAACTCAACCCAGTGTGAGAGGGGTTTTCCAGACACAATACAAGACTCAATATGGGGGGAAGGGAATTATATTACAATTATTACACAAATAACTATTATAATACATTATACACAGTCCTAATTATCTCTCCTATGATAAACCAGTATTTACACTGGATCAAATCTCTTTTCCCTCCAATAAAAGTCCAGAAGGGAAGAAAGAAAGATTCTTTCCAGCTTTAGGGCAGCAGTCTCTCCTCTTCAATGCAGCAGCTGTAGCTGGATTGTTGTAGCTGGATCTCTCTCTCCATTACACACAAGGGGGTGTCCTCTCACCCCTCTCAACCCTTTGACTCCAAGCAAAAGTTTCTCTCCCATGGACTGTGAAGCCGGGACAAAAGCTCACCTCACCACATCATATCATGGGGTGTAAGACCCCCATGAAGGTCCCTTTCTCAGGGGATTCAAGCTTCCCTGAGTCAGAACGTCTCGGGCAGCTTTCAGTTGAAAGTCTTTGCCTCAGGTGTTCTATCAGAACTCCTGTGCTCTGTCTCAAAGCTGCCAGCCTGGCAGCAGTGGGGGTGCAAGGCCACCTCCTCCACATTCCGTCTGGCCATCCTGGTCCAGCTTCCAGGACATTTCTGAGCTTCTCAGCTCCTCTCTCTGGTGCTACGGCATTTCAGGACTCCCTGAGAGTTTGGAAGTCCACCCCTCCTCTCTAGGAGGTCTCAGAGGGGTTTTGGGGAGCTTTAATTCAGTTCTTACCCCAAAACTGTCTCTGTAGAGCTTAGTCCTCTCTCTCCATTAGATATCTCTGTGTCTTCCTGCTTGGCTGCATGCCGCCTTTGCTGCTTCTTCTTATCTTCTTGGCTTTCAACCATAGCCTTCCACTCAGCACTGCCTTTGCCACCGCTTTTCTGTCTTCTCACAGTGGAGAAAGGCTCCCAGCTTTTCACTCACAGACCTTTGTCCAGTTTAACACTGTTTTCGAGTTTCTGCAGCCCCCCAGCTGGGGCTGGGGGGCCGTGGCCCCCAACAGAGCTCCCTAGCCCCTCAGCTCCTCGTGGCTTCACAACATGGCCACTTCTCCAACTACATCATCACCCTTCTTTTCCAGTCTGGCGTGATATGTTTAAATTTTGCGGGGACGCTGATTGGATCAACCCTAAGGGACACCACCCCCTTGGGGGTTACCATTTTTTTAACTCTAGGGGAAAAACACTTTTTTTTCACCACCACACAGGCCCTCTTGTCCAGGGTCCCTCTGGATGGCATCCCTTCCCTCCAGTGTGTTGACTGCACCACGCAGCTTGGTATCATCAGCAAACTTGCTGAGGGTGCCCTCAATACCACTGTCCATTTTGCCAACAGTGAAGATGTTAAACAGCACTGGTCCCAATACCAGCATTCCCTGAGAAACACCAATGGTCGCTGGTCTCCACTCAGACATGGAGCAGTTGACTGCATCTCTTTGAGTGAAACCATCCAGCCAATTATTTATTCACTGGATGGTCCATGTCTCTCCAATTTGGAGATAAGGATTTTGAGTGAGACACTGCCAAGTGAAGATTGAATATTCATGAGGCACAAGATATCTTTTGTGTCTTGATATCAGGCACATTGCTAGTCCTTAGCAAATACATAATATTATTTTTTTTAGTGAATTCATAAAATGCATTTATTTATTGACTGCTTAAGAATAGACAGAAAAGAAGTCTGAAAATTCATGAGTTGATATATGTCATTTTTCCAGCCCTATGCTCTTTATACACTTTTTTAAATCAACTTGTAGCTGTTCATTGTTTATTCTATAGGAAAATTGGAAATGGACCTTTATGAGATCATGCACATAACAAACATTTTATTTGTTGATTTGTACTTCATGTAGATGTTCTACAATATAGACATGACAAGCTTAGTGTCTTCTGTGGTGTAAGTATTTATTTCAACTTGGAAAACAGAAAACACAGTATTTTCACTGCTTGGAATCATACTGAGGTAGATTGAGCACATTTAGGCATATTGAAGAAATTTGAATCATTTCACATCATTTGAGTGAACATTTTGATCATACTGCTAGATAAAATGAAATTCCACTTAGATTAAGACTACCTTTTACCACAAGAGATGCTTCCATGCTTCTTCTTGTGACAATTCATGCTTGTATCTCACAGCTTTTAATGACTAATACAGAGGGATAGGTCAATTTTAGGAATTTTTTTTGACTTCCATTCTTTAGGAGGTAACATGGACTCTGACTTTTTTCAGACTTTGTTCACTGCAAACAGAATTTCTTACATTGCCAAGTATTAAGACAAGCCCTGTGAGACAGCACATCCATTCTCCCACATAGAGAAGGTCAGATGAGAGTCATACAAGCCAAAAAAGGGGATGGAAGAGGTCCTTCTTAGCATTAAACAGCAAGCAAAGGAACATTTGCAGGAGCATACAAATCTAACTCCAGACCGGAGGAAAGTTCTTGATGCTCTAGTACAGCACTACACCTAAGTATTTCTAAGTCCTTAGTCCTTAAGAAATGAAAGATGAGAGATGACTGTATCTGTTATTGAATAAATACTAGGCAATTCTTCTGTCCTTTTTTATTAAATAAGAGCAAGCTAAGTTAGCAGCTTCACCAAGAATCAGTTGGCTCTTTCGTACCATCCCATCTCTATGTGCTGTATGCAGGATTAATGTAAGCATGCAAAAATGGATGGAAATCCACCTGCGTCAATTAGAGAAGAGAGTTCTGAAATACAAAATGGAGAGTGAAAAAGCAACATAATATTAATGAACATTTAAAGATTCCACTCAGTGTTTGAGGTGCCATTGATTAGCCTGCCTAGCATGCAGTCTCTTAGTGTTCCCAGTTTTAAACCAATTGGTGTTTTCTTTCAGACAAGGGCTTTGTATGCTCAATTCTGCTCTCAATTACACTGCCACATATTAGGGGCAACTGTTATCTTCAAAGGAATTATTCTATTCACTCCAGTGTAACTCAGATTAAAATATGCCCCTAAAAACTCTATTAAAAAATGTTGAAAGGTTATGGCAATTTCTATATACTATGTGAATCAGTTCCAGAGAAAACATGCTTAAAAGACCATGTTCATTGCTATAATATTAGAAACAGTCCTTTGTTGTCTTTAAAACCTATTTTAAGTTGATCACAGATTTTTAAATTGGCACATGTGCTTGTCAAAATATGCTGCTCTAAAATTAATTTTCTTTGAGGAGTGTTTCCCTGAATATTGCAATCAATTAAAAACATGCTAATTTACACTCCCTAAGGCTAGATATCTATATTTAATCTTTTCAATGCTTTCTAACACTACCAGCAATTTTCCTCTACACATTGGAGTAAGTACAGGAAAATGTGGAAGCAGATTTCAACCAGTTTGTAATGTTTTTCTTAAACAAACAATGAGAATATTGCTAATTAATATTTTCCATTTTTGTGCACAAGCTGCGAAATTGCACAGCTTGCTGAAACTAATGAATCACAGAAAGTCGCAATCTTGAAGGAAGAGAAATACACTAAAATCTAGTACTTATAGGTCTCCACTACATAATTTTCACAAACAACGAACTCATCACAGTCTCAAATATCCAGATATGCATTCCTAGTATAAGATGCAGGTGCAAAAATGAAAGTGTAAATTGTGCTGGTAGACTTGAAAATCAAGCCTTTCAGGAAAATGGTTTTTAACATGCAAACTTACAACTGTAGGATACCTATTAATGGTATACCAATTTGAATAAACACACATAGGACCTTGTTTTCAATTGCTTGTCACTTTGCCAGATTCGTTTTAATAGAAATTTCTCTCTTGAACAGCTTGATAAAAAGTGGATTTGGGAAGCACCATGTTTACAGTCTATTTCTCCTAGACTTTAGTAAAGCTGAATATAGTTACATACTTACACAGGGATAAGAAAGACTTTCCTTGCAATTCCCATCTACTTCTGTCAAAGAATGATATAACTGCATTTATGCTAGAATCATGCAGGGAACATGCTGGATCTTTGGAACATAACCATCTGTAAAAAACTCTCTGGTGCAGTTCTGGCTCTGGGTCAACTATGACTCTCCCAGACAATTACCATGCACAGTTGGGAGTTACAACAGGCCAAGGACTAGTCCTGTTAGGCAATTTGGATGATGTCACCCTTGTTGGAGGGGGAAAGAGTGCAATAGTGTGGACATGAGATGCTCTATTCCAGCTGGCCTCAGTGATAAGAATGGTCCTGGGAATGTTTGATTTATGAGTATAGATGTAGTCTATGGAGCCAAGGGGAGGAATTGAAAACAGTTGTCCTATGCTCTCAGTGCCCAAACTGCCAACCACGGGTAGTACAAAGAGGCAAGATATTGCCAAAGAACCAGGAAGGAAAGACTAAGACAGATGTTTTGTTCCTGGACTTGCCTGAGGAGGGAAATAGTGGGATTGTTTAGGTTTGGAATCTTGTTTGGGTGAAAAGTGGGAGTAATGGTTAAGACAGTAAGTAGTCTTTATGCAGTCAATCAAGGCTTTAATTTATATCCTGCCTGATTTAGGACAGCTAATAGAGATACTTAACAACTATGCCAAGAGCTTTCCAGCAAACCGCTTTCAGTTTTTCCTGTTGATGCCGTTGCACTTTGATCAAAAGACAAAATTTTCAACTAGGACAGGAGAAAGAGGGGCCTGGAATCAAGGCCAGATAGTGCCAACAGCAGACTGCTGGGCACTCTGTTCATCCTCTGCTAGGTATGTCTACAACCTAGCAAAAAAGGTACAGTCTAGTCTTAAATAAGGCTTAATTTCACAAAGTTTCAATATTTTCTGTACAGTAAATAGTGCATCCTTCCTTACACATAGTTTAGTGGTCAAAACTAGGTCTGAAAGGTTTGTACACAAGATTCTATTAATTTTTCATTATTGCTATTTTTTATTTGTTCATTTCTACTCTTCAAAGTACAAATACATAATTTCTTTCGTGTTTTCTATACAAAGGACTTTATTCAGCTCTTTCTTACATACAAATGGTAGTATACCTGTGACCGTGCCTTTTTTCCTACAGTTAGAAATTTTAACACCATGCTTCTTGACTTCAGCTTCTGCAATGTAAGCAAGAGTAGCACTCAAGTTATACAAGACATGGTTCTTCAGCACTTGTGGAAACAAACTCCTGAAATTTGGACGCCAACAAAAAGAGGAAGAGTCAACAATGCATATTACTCATGAGCATTAACCCACATGTCTATTCTAACTGTAAATCCATCAGGTTTAAATACAGTTAAAATAACATATAAAGATTCTAAGAAACAAATTGGTGCTTTCTTGTCCCCTTCACTTTTGGCTTTATTTTATGCCTGTAACAGGTGGCTCCAACAAAAAATAAATGTTATCTACATTTGCTGGTTATTTATTGATGTGAAATTATTCATATTCATAACAACTACAATATTAGCCCTACTGTAACAGGAAGCACCTGTCTCAAAATTCATTTTTGTCTTTCTGCCTCCTGGCTTGCAAGTTACAGATTTTTGTCAATCTTTTCCTATGACATAAAACTTGACTATTAAAAGTCAGCAAAAACACTGAGGTTGAGTCTGGCAGAGGCTGAACTCAGTACTCATACAGCAATTGTACTGCTTCTGTAGCCTAAGTAGTACCTACCAGTGTTTTATCTTAAGCCAATGAGTGAACATATCTTCCAGACAAAGTATCTGACGCACTGAAAAATAATTCTCTCTCCCCTTTCAATGAAAAAGCCTGAGGAAACACAAACTCATTTACAAACCTTGTTTCATGCTTAACAACACTGTGGAATAAGCATATAGTGTTGCTTCTGCTTTCAAATACTAGAGTATTGATGTTATCTGATGTAAGGAAAGTGATTTTCCCAGAGAGACATGCAGAAAACGACAAACTGGGCAATCATGTCTTGCAATAACTGTCTTGAGAATGGTGGCTGGAACAAAAACGGAAAAAGTTAAAATCTGTTGAGGTGAAACTAAAACAGAAATTTTGATATGAGTGATTTAACCAAATAAGATAAAATGATACATTTTGCTTCAACTTAATGTTCATTTGACTTGAAAACTAAAGTTTTCCCTTTTTTTCCCCCCTGCTTCTAGCTGGTTGCATTCTGTTGAGGAAAATCTCAAGTGCTATTTAAAAATGAAAAATTGCACAGCTTTAAAAATGTCAGAATAAATTTCAGTAGCATATATTTCAAGAAATAAAGCCTTTCTTTTTAGAAATATCTACAAATTTTTAAGTTTTGACTTTCTGACCAACTTTGGATAAATTTGAGTTTGTTGAGATTTACTGTCCAAACTAGAAATGCAATTTTCCCACAAATCTTGTGATTTTTTCACTGAAAATAAAGTTTCCAATTCTATATCATGGTTCTGACTCTAATTCCATATTTGAACTGCTGAAATATAACAGCAGAAACACAAAAAAAGAATAAAAAAACTTTAAGCTTCAGAAGATACAGGATACAGGTGCCAATTTCAAACAGAAGTACTTGACATACTTAGTTGAGCTATTATAGCATGAAACTTCAGATCTGGAGACATTCTAACAGTGTAGGAAGGATAGATATTATTTTAAAAATTAATGTAATAGAGCTGGTGCTTTCATTAACTTGCTATGTAATTACATTTTTTTCCCCCTACCTTTCTCAGGTATTTCACAGGAGTCCAGTCTTCTTCTTTGTGTTATCTAGAATGCTGGTACAAATGTTTCTTGATCACACTTGTGAGTTACAAATTAATAAAAGTTGCATATAAAGCTACAACACAGTAAGAATTTTTTCATGCTTTGAAACATTTAACACATGTTTACATAAGAATCTTTGTGTAAAATCTGGGATAAATCTCTCCCAGAGCTTAACTTTGAAAAAGGCCTTTCACAGAGACCTTTTCACAGAAACATGAGTAAGAAAGTGGGCAGGGGTGAACCATCTTTGATATGCTTGCCAGATTTTAGAAAACCCCTCCAACATCTTGATGCCTCTCTCATACAGACTAGAACATGGATTCCTCAGAGGTCTTTTATGCTCCAGGTTAGTATAATGGAAAATATATTTCCGAACTCACTTCTTTCTGGCAACATATGGCTTTACGACATCCAGGGAGAATGTTCTTGCATTATGAGTACAAGGTGGCTGATGAGAACAACAGAATTGTGACATGCGGGTGGTGTAGGACTGAACATGAGCCCTGAAAGAGAGGAAAGGGATATGTCTCCTTATCCCTGTTCCTCACAATCCTTCAGTTCTACAGTGTTAAAAAATCCAGTCAAACCTTTAAAAGAATGTCCTCTTTTAAGTGATACTGCTTGGTATATTTATCCATACAGACCAGTAGACAGGCAGTAAATATCATTTTATTGAAGATGGTATAGAAGCAGATGTATTTTTCAAGAATGACTCTTTCTGTGAGGTAGCCATCCTTTGACCAGTCTAGACCTCTAAAAATGGTTCAGGTGTACTCTGGTACTGACTGTGAAGTAAACTGGTTAAAAGGGGGAAAAGCACACTTTTCCACACAATACCATGACATATAAGCTTTTGGCAATTAATTTCTTATTGTTTTCCATTGTGTAACTGATCAGAAGTAGCATAAAGCAGGAAATCAGAATGTAGATCCCAGAGAAAGTATGATATATAAAAACCCCATACGTACTTCTATCTGCTTTTTTTTTTTCTTTTAAGCACACATTCATCAGTAATAGAAGCTGAATGAAGGTTCGTTATGTAGTAATAAATTAAAGAAAGCACTCACAGATTTTCTCCCCCATTAAAAATGCTATCTTGTAAGTTCTCAATGTGACAAAACCTCTTAACGTCACTTTGTAGTTCTCACACTATAGGAATGCACAAAGTGTCATATTCAACAAGCAGTGTAACATGGAAATTAATCCATTGCTATTAAAATTGTGATTCTTCACCACAGAGGTTAATACTGAGGTACAGAAGCAAAACTGTACAATCAGGCTATAAAATGACCCTCACTTAGACCTTGAAATAAGTACTACTGACCTTCACTGGGGCTAAAAAAGTTTCAAACAATTGAATCAGTATGCTTTTAAATGAGCCTCCCTTTACCATATTGAAAATTAAGCTTTTCAGGCAGAAACAGAGATTTTCCACTAACTTTGTTGAGCCATCTGATCGTGAAAGGTGAATTCTATATGGCTGATTTTAAATGGACTAAATGACACTTCCATACCAAAACTTTATCATTCTGCTCAACTTCAAAAGGGATTTCTACCTCCTAAGTGAACCATATGCAAATCTTCCAAACTGCCTTACATGCATTCCTTTGAGATGTCTTACCTGACTCTGATGACCTAAAATTGTTTTTATTTAGTCAAATATCGGTTTTAGAGAAGGGGAACTTAGATTCACTCTGCAGGTACTGCCTAGGCCACAGCAAAGCTAGGTTTCTGTAACATTTTATATAATATTCTGGCAATGTCAAAGATAATCTAATACATATTTTCATATGTGGTTTCATTATGAGTTAGTTAATTTTATTCCTTTTTATTCATATACATAGTATATGGACCATAAAGATCCTGGGAACACAGTGAAAACCCATGAGAATACAGACTGGCTTAGATATCTGACATCACAGCAGTATCTGACAATATTTATTTAGCTCATACTCAGATTATTTGTGTTCACAGTACAAAATTCTGCTTTTGAAGCACTTGAAGATTCTTTCAGTTCAGCTGTTGGGCATTGCTCAACAACAAGGATGAAGGGTACTTACAGCGTCAGACACTGTGCAGGAGGCAACATTTAGCCCTCAGTTACATTCACAATTGCAGGACAGTGTCTGTTCATTGCTTGGTGGCACAATAGCCTTGTTTTTTCAAAAAGCCATAGGAGTTTCCAATTCATCTGGCTCACCCTGTCTTCCATTCCCCAGTTGTGGGTGACAGCAGAGGCAGAGATTTCCTTAGAACCACTAAAATAAAATTGATACACAACCCATATGTCATATTGTGAAAAAATATAAAATATGCTGGATCTGTAAAAGCGGCACACCAGGCCATATGCTTCAGACAGAACAGCTTGCATATGTCTAGGCCCCTATACTGATTTCAGGAACTGAAAACAGTGGCTAGTCTACTCCACTTTTCCATGTGTTAAATTTGTTTTGCTAAAGTCAGGTTTATATCCAAACCCAAGGGAAAAAAATCAGCCTTTATGAAAAGCTTGAAATTGATGACTAGCTGCTTATTTTCTGTGCTGCTTTGATCAGTCATGTTATGATCAAATGAAGTGGAACAACTGTAAGGTAGTTATTCAAACCCAAATATTAAATACACAATGAGATATAGGGACCAACAGCAGGAGAGTTTGTCATATGAGGATAGTGTGCTCTGCACAAAAAGCGACACTCTTCCTAGTTTTGCCATTGTCTCAAACACTTTCCTGGCACTTCCTAAAAGGCTAAGTAATGTTAATTCTTTTACTCAGACCCAATTCCCACAACATTATCTTTCACACAACAAAACCTGCATGAACACTGGATTAAAGGTCTGTTTCAGTCTGCATTTGCCAAAAAACCTTGAATCATTAACCCTCCTTATTGCGCACAATATTATGGAGGTCTTTGAACAGCAGGATACTTCACATATAGTATTCTGTGTGGTATAAGAGCTAAAATGTACACAATTAAAGAGGTTAATATTCAGCATTAACCTCTGTGTTTTGATGATGGAACATCATCAGAGCAGTTGGAAACTCTTTTTTATATAAGAATAGTGCAAATGTTTGCACATTTTGGACTTTCTACAAAAGGAGACTTTTGAAGAACTGTGAAAATTCAGAATACATTTAATCTTGCTATAGTCAATCTTTACTGAAAAGAAAAAATAATTTAAATAGTAAGTTTTTTCACTTCCCTTTGTCCTAGACACCTCAGAAAACCAAGAGACCATTTTCAACATTGTGCAAGCCAGCTTCCCTAATATGAATTTTGCAGAATTGTTTCCCTTAGTTAATGACTCTCAAGTCAAGATATATTTTCTATAGGACAGCAGACTGGATGACATTATGATGTCTTCTGGCTTTAAAAACTTAATAATCTGCTGTTACCAAGTGAAATCCTAGACTCCCAACTTATGTTTGCAAACTTCATTTTTGCATCATATCTCTATCTAACACTGAATGAAGGTTGCTTCTTTCCATAAAGAATAAGGCAATGCTGGCTTTTCTTGGTTTGGCATTTTTTTCTTAAACCCAGGGTTTGATCACATGCTCTCTTTCCACTGCAGCTGTGTCAGTGAAAGATTTCTTCATGACAGTTACTTGCGATGATGTCCACTGGGAGGTTTGCATCACCTCCAATCTATGTACTAAACTGTTTTGCAAATGCTCACTTATTTTGTTCTGTCAAAATGAATAGTGTTACAAAACCCTGCTCATTACACTAACTTTGCAATTTTAGACTGAAGTAAGTCAAAGTATATCCATACATACAGGTCATCAGGCAGATCTGAGGGAAAAGTTGTGTTGTGTGGGTGGAGATGTGCAGTTGCAGGCTGGCTGGCTGAGTCAGGAAATCCCTCCAGCAGACCTGGTGAATCTTTTCAGCAGGATATATGATTAGTTTTTTCCTCTGTAAAACCCATATGGTGCTTCCATATTGCCATGAAAGTTTGAAAGGAAGTATTCAGAGTGGATCTAATCTTAACTATCAGGGAGTAGGCATGCAAATTACTAGACTATGCCTTGAAGAGGGTTTCCATGTCCCCACACTGTCTGTTCTGCAAGAACAGTTGGCCCCAAACATTTTTATGTGTAGTTTTGAAATAAAGACATTAAACAAAGTAAAAATCTATACAGTCATGATAATCCTATGAGGAGATTTAACAAAATATCTCTTCTGTTTGCATAATGGTGGTCTAATAATATCTCTTTTACCTAGATATGTATTTAATTGGTAGGTATTGTCTCTAGAGCTTTTGTCTCCCCTGGAAATGGACAGACATATAAAAATGCTGGATTTTGATGCTAAACATCAAGCATTAGATTTGTTTTCATCTCTTAAATAAGATAAATAATATATTTTTAAGTTACTTGTCTTTATGTAGATAGTTGTTTGAATAAAACAAATTAAATAAGATTATAAATAAAAATGTAGCTAGTTTTGATTTTCAAAGAAGAAAAAAATCTCATATTTTCCTTGCAGTTGTAGGCAGAAATCAGACAGTTTGTCAAACATATCTAAAAAGACACAAAATCTATCATCATTCCTTATGTAAGCCTAGAATTTTTTCCAATAATAATAATACTATAATTAATTTACCATTCCATATGAATATTACAATGTGTACATTAAAATGTCTTACGGTGGGGCAACAGATACAGTACACAGTCTACTTGGGTACCTATATTTGTTAATACTGTCAGAGAATCGTGTGTCACCATTAGGACATAGATATGGCTTTTATCACAGTTGCTTTACTTTAGATTTGACAAGATAACAAAAGGTTCATAGTTTTTAATATGAATTTTCTGAAAATATTTTAATATTTACAGATGCCTGTGCTGTTTTGTCACTCAAAAATAGTTTTGGCAAGTATATTTCAGTCATGATTCATTATTTTCAAGGATTCCAAAATTATATTGCTTAATCTTTTTTCTGTATACATATGAATATCCAAATGCCTTTTGTTTTTTACTTTTTCAAAGTTTTTCTGAGAAACCAGAATAAACAAATTCTATATTCTTGTAGTTAAGCTGGAAGCAGTATTTCAACTTTGTTCTCAGGATGGGGCACTCCTTAATATAGCACCCAGGTATTTCTATATTTGGATTCCTCAGTGCTCTGGAAACTAACTTGTTTTTATTGTTTTGCTAGTTACTATTATTCTTCTTTAATTTTTTTCACAAGTTTGTATTAACAGTCTATGAAGTTTTGCTATCCAAAATTTTATCTCTGGAATTGAGATGAAATGAAATTCAAGTGTTAGCAAAGATTAAAGAAAAAAATTACATGAGAACATTAGCACTCGTAGCTAAACTTGTATGCCCTGAGGTTCAAGAACATAAACTAAAGCATGCACTGCAATAATGCTGAATAAAACTATTCCTGTTATGTGCAGGAAAAGAACTAAACCAGGTATCATTTGTGTTTGCTGAACTGAAGATGTCAGTTACAATGAAGTCTAGGAAGAGTTCTGTTCTTGCTGCATATGCTGAGTCATTTATAGAATTGGATTAAATTTGTCTAGCTACAGTGGTTACCATCCCCATTTCTCTATCCCACTTCTTTGCCATAAATTTACACTCCCACAGCAGGGCTGTCTGAGCAATCTGTGAAAGGCATGGCTGCTGCTGAACCATCATAGTTTACAGACTGCTATGCTAACATAAACCACTAACTTTAATATACTTTACATTAATATGCCTGGCAGGAGATAGAAAGGCAGACTGTGGGAATGGAAACTGTCTCATCTGTCTCAAATTAATTCATTCTATATATGAGTCAAAGTCTTTAATGTCTATAAACTATTCAGGCAGAAGCTGTTGAAAGATAATGTCTTCCTTTCCACCTCAGATAGACTCATGGAAAGATACAGAGTAATAAGTTAACATTTCTGAAAATACATGCAGAAGGAAAGACTTAACAAACTTCTAAAAATTTTTGAGAGAAAAGATCATATTATTGTAGAAAAATTCATAAAAAATTAATTTTTTCACTGCATCCAATTATAAAAATATACCAAGTGTTTGAAAAAGGCTTTCATACCCAAGTTAAAATTTTTGGTTTCTAAGATTATTTTTTCTTTGTGATTAGTCAGAAGATTCTTTTTGTCTTCCCTCAGATTTGATCTTATGACTGTCATCTCCTTTGCTACCACGAGGTACGATTAGTACTGATTAGCACTGTAAGTCCTTGACACCAAAAGAAAATTTAAAACTAGTCAAGAGATATGTTTATTTTAGCAAATTTTTCCTGTGTGTTTCCTTGTATAATGTTCAGAGAGTGACAGTGTCATTCTGCAAGACTTGTATTTGAGCCTCTGGAACCTAAAAAGTTTGGAAACCACTCTACTCATAGAATCCTTTTCTCCCTTGATTCTGGACAGACTGCAGAGAATTCTGTAACATGCATTGTAACCTTGTTGATTCTGGAAATAAATTTAAGCATCACCCTACAACTGTTCTAGCTGTACAATTAAAAAAAGTAACCAAAGCCATTCTCCTTCCTATCGTTTGTATTTCCAGGGGGTTATGCTCGTATTTCTATGTGTGACAATCACTGAAAGAGAAAGAAAGACCAAAAGAAGCTGTGTGACAGAAGAAAGCATTCACTGGCAGTGAGGGAGGGCATTTCTAAAGAAACCTTTGTATTGTGCCTATTTATGGCGTGCTTTTGTGGGTTTTGTGTTGGTGGTTCTTCTGGTTTTAGATTTTTAATTACTCATAATGGGCTTTCAAAAGAAGAGTAAGACATAGTGAACATATTGTCTCATGTTTGAGTTTTACCAGGCATACTCCAGGTATTATGGAATTAGTAACCAGTACACTAATTCCTCCACCATTCAGGAAAAGCAATAGAATATGGAGTATGTTTCTTTCAAATAAGATCATCTACACAGGGCTGAAATTGAATTTAACATCTAGCCCAAAGAGTCTGAATAAAGCAATCATTTGCTCAAAATCTTTGTCAGGAAAATGAGTTATAGAACTGTTCATTTTTATTAACCACAGTGATAGAACTGAAATTGTGAGCTCATTGCTAAAATTACACAGAGTTCAGTGCAGAAATGTCAGGGGACTAGTTTCATTTTTATGATGTGAAATTTGAAGCAACTTATAACTTCTGTATCGCACTCATCTCTAAAGTGTAAGGACGAAAACTTTTCAGATTCTTCCACAGTCCTTATGTGTTTTATATACTACGGTGTGAAGTAGGGAGAATGAGTGCAGCACAAGCAGCTTTGACGAAGCACAGCAAAACCTAGCCCTGTTGCATTTACCAAGACACACAGACATTAGACCCTAAATCAACTCTTTACTCTTAGCCTGGTCTAACACAATTCAGAGAAACAGCTTGCAGAACAAAATTTCTTTGAAGACTATGCAAGCAGACACTGTTTATCTGTGAAATGTCTTCATCTAGTATAGAAATGGCAGGGATAGGATGTTCTAATGTTTCATCTGAATGGATGTTGCATAGAAAACTGCTGTCAGAACACATACAATTCTAAGAGCGATGAAAGGGTAATAATACAGAGATTTTAGGAAAAAGTTATACATTTACAGATTTTCATTCAGGGTTCATGTGGCCAAACTCAGGACATCTGTCACTGTAGTGAGATGCAACTGTTTTCAATTTAAAACAACATGTCTGAAACAGAAAATAAGGAAGTAAAAATTATGACAAAGGTTTTCTTCCCTCAAAAGATATTTTTTTCATATTAACTCATTGTCACAGAGAAAGACAAATGATGCACAATTATTTGCTCAAACTATTCATTTAGCCTCTAAACCAATAAACCGAATGAAAGATATTATTTACAAACTGGGAAATGCTTATCATAAAAGGGGACAGAAAGGCATTTAGTTATATCAAATGTTGTAATAAAAATACAGTGTCGAATATCAAAAAAACCCCAACAATTTAAAATTTTTATTAAAAAGAAGAAAAATAAATCTTCCAGAGTTAGGTAAAACAGAATGCTCATCCAAATCTCAATGAAGCACTTCAGAAAATTTCTCTTTCCAATTTACTCATGAAGATGAATTACTATAAACATATTCATTAATTTAAAAAATATATATTGTTCATAAAAATAAGTAGTAGAAAGTAGAAGGTTGTATACTTCTGTATAAGTCATATTTATTTTTATGATAATAAAGAAAAGTATTCAGCTGGAATAGTCTGACAAATAGCGGAGTTTATAATGCTAGAAGACATCAAGAATTCTCTTCTCAGAAGGATATATTTTTGAAATATCTGACATTTTGCACAATCTAGTTAATCCCCCAGACAAAGAATGCCCTTATGAACTTTCAAGTTCAGGTTTGTTCTTTAGTATAATTTATCAATACTTAATTCATCCAAGACTGGCAGCAGACTCTGTCAGGAGTAAAAAACTACTCAAATCTTTCTTGAGATTGTTGGGAGAATTTTAACAAGTAGTCCCAGCAGGCCTCAAGATCTTTCTCCAAGCAAATGCTACAGAAAAATTTACCAAATAAAGCCACAGTTAAATGATTTTTTTAAAAGTGGTGTCTCAACTTGTTCATGATATACATAGGGGAAAATAGACTTTGGAAACCAGTATTAGAGAAAGGTTTAGCATGGAAAGAAATAAAAAAAACTAACCAGAGTGAGTTTTGATGAGTTTAGCTTAAATAAGTAAATCCAAGAAAGGTCTTTTTCATTGATTCACAACAGGTCAAATTTATCTTAGAAAAAAAGGTACTTAGTTTATTCTGGTATCTTAGAGAAGGTGAAACATGGAGTAACACCAAGACCAAAGAGGTTTGTCTGATAGGAAATCATATTTGAAATCACCTTTTTATATATAGGAAAAGCAATTCTGATCTTTTAGGGGAGGACATGTTAGAGATATAGGGTTTGAAGGTTGGGAGGGGGGATTTTAAGTTAAAAAACTGAAAGGGTTGATTTTAAATAAAGTTGAAATAACCAAACATTCCTGGATAATAACAATGTCTTTGCAAATTAGTAGGCAAGACTGAGCTTCAGATTTGACTAAAGTAAACAAAATAAAAATCTTGATATCTAGCTATAAGCTGGATCTTGACTTGTAGAAAGAGGTATGCATGAAAGATGACACTAAAACTTATGGTCTTCATTACAAGAAGAGTCACATCCTCTAAAGTAAATAAGAAGGGATAATACAGAGAGGACTTTTGGGAGGGCAATGTGGATTTCTTGGTTAGATAAACACAAAGAGTGCTATACATACTTTTTGATATCAATAGAAGCAAATAGGTATGAAATAGAGATAGATCCATGAGTTAGTAGCACCAAGATAGGTGTTGAAATTTTCTCCTCTAGATAACTCAGAGATAAAATATTACAGGTGACAGAGATAAGGACAAAGAAAGAAAGACTTACCGAAAAATTAAGGAATGAAAGGGGTCACATATAAGGTCACTGAAAGAGCTGCTAAAAAGATAGAAGGTGAAATTAGAGGGAATGTAATACCAAACTGAGATACGATTTCAAAATATGTTGATATCTCACAATGTGTGAGGTTGTTGTTAGCATGTCAAGAAATACTGGAATTGGGTTCTACTGTCTAGGAAGAGAACTTTGGAGACATAGACAAGAGCAGAGAGGTTAGAAAAATTATGGAAGAGGAAGGAAATTCCATCAAGAAAAAAGTAAGTGGTAATTACAAGTTGTTAACAGGGTAGGATTTCTCTGTAGGCACAGATACTGCTTTGATTAAATGGAAATTTGCTACTGACGTGTTAAGGTGTAAGACTGAATCATTTTGCAAGTACTATATTGCTCTCCTCTAGACATTCTAGTGAGTTAATCAATCTTTAAAACAGTTTGGGAGCATGTTTTCTAGATTTTACCCTTCTGATTCCTGCCCTGATCCTACTGGTGGAGAAGTGAGCAAGTGGCTTCATAGTGCTTGATTTTTGGCTGGGGTTAAACCATGATAGCTTGTTTTTATAGTTCTGTTGTAAAGATGTATCTAAAGGTATGGACATTATAGGTTGGATAGTGTTGCTGAATGGCATTTCAAGAGCTTGTAGTGTTCTCTTTTCTCCTGAAATAGTTTCATATGTCTGTGTGGGGGAAAAAAACAAAAACAAAAACAAAAACAACAAACAAACAAACAAAAAACACCGACAAGCAAAAGGAGAAAGAACATATAAAAATTTATGATTGTACACTAGCTTTGATCTGGTCTATTTGAGAACTTCTGAAAATCTTAAAAATAAGGTTAATGACTAATCTCATGAGATTTCCCAAAAGAAATTCAAATCAGAAGGATGTGAGTTAGGAAGATAGCAAATTCATATATGTAGATATTTTGGTGTCTATTGTAACTGAATTTATTTCTAAGATATGAAGGTAGTCCATACTTTTTATAGAATATAGATCCTTATAACCTTGGAGAAAATATCTTCTTTCATCATAAAGCAGTCATGAGCTATTGCAGAGTAAATAAAGTAGGTTTGGAGGTTTCTTTTCAATTCCACCACTGGCTTTCCACACAAGTAGTAACTTTTTCAATATGAATAGACAAATTTACCTCTGAGATTGAAGACAGTACCAACCTCGTATATAAAGTGGTATCATAAGTTCTAACAAAGACTATTATGTAACATGTAGATGTGTTTATTTGAAGCATTAAATATTTATTTTCCAATTATAGTTGTTACATGAGAAATTTTCACTGAAATGCTATTGCTGTTACTGATCGTCTAAGTTCTCATATCAAAAGCAGCCACAAGCAAAATTATTTACTATTTCAAAGGAACACTTCTACAGTATATCTTACTCTTGATAGACATCACTGGGGTACATCGTGCTTATATAACTCACTTGCATGAGATGACATGTGATTGTATAATCCAGAATAGCACCCAAACAGTACTGACTTATGGGGGTTTTAAGTGTACTGTGTATCTTTTTAGAGAAGCAAGAAGAGTCCAGTTTTCATTGATGCTGCTTGTCTGCTTGTTTCTAGTCGTGAGCATTTCACCTCTATGTGCATGCTATTTTCTTCCCTTTCTAAAAATATTCTCCATACACAAATAACTCCTATCATAGCTGTTAAAAAACATTTAACCCATTCTGCTATTTTTCTAAACATTTCTCTGCGGCAATAAGTGTGACCTAAGTTCTTGGCGTGAACAAACCTTAAGTGTCTACGAAGCTATATGCAAAGGTCATTGTGTAAAATAATGATGAAATTAAGTGTTTAAATTAAAGCATGTTTTATTTCAGTCTCATTTTAAAAAAAGATCTATGATAGTCATTATCTGTTTCTACAGATTTTTTTTCTACAAGTAAACTAAGAGTTAAAAATGTTGTTCTCCTGTTTACAATCAAAGATTCCCAATTCTGACTCAAATTAATGATTCATATACAAATTTACACTTTTTTTCTACTACAGTAGGTAATAGTTTAGGTTCGAATCATGTGCTTCAATTATAATTCATATAATGCATTCTTTGATGAGACTGTCTACCATGTAGGTCCATATGTTCTTGGAGAAGTAGCAGAAAATTCTGTATGTGTCTGTAATGTACCCCAGTTTGAGATGTGTTCCTTGTTCTTACAGAGTTAGAATTTTCATGGTCTGGAGGTCTAGGCTTTCTTCCATTAAGATTTGGATTACCTCATGGTTATTCAGGAGGGAGATACCACCGTGCCTAAGAATAGGCTTCTTTCCTCAGTACCTTTATTTATTGCAAATTTTGTCATCTTAATTTATAATCAACAGCAAAGTACTCCTTCCAAATGAAGAAAAATGTTTGTGTTGAAGCTATCCATGAAAGGTTATTTATCTTGAGATAATTATTGAAACTAAGCATTCTACAAATTATGTGGGGGGAGTTAAATTAACCATATTCAGAGAGTTATATATTTTTAAGTGAATACCAAATCATACACAGCATTTCTGAAGTAAAGAGTACTCAAAATGCCATTTACATTAAACTATCTTTTGTCATTAATTCCATCTGTTTGAAATTACTGAATTGTCACATAATGAATTACAGCAAAATCCAAGGGAATGTTTTCTCTAAACATTCTACATAACTATTTGAATTTATATTGGGTTTTATGTTGTCAACCAGTGTGTTGCAGTATCTTACAATATTAAATATTGAAGTACATGACCATAAAAACAGTAAATAAGGGTTTATGGAGGATATCCTGTGTTTCATAACCATATCCAAACTTTAGAATGCATAATACTAAAATTGTCACATGATAAAAATGTCATAGACTTAAGCACCTCAAAATGTTGAAAATTGCTTCAAGTATTTTATTCACATTCCAAGTACATATAATTACTTATTTTGAACAAGGGCAGAAAATAAATCTCTTCAAATCTGCAAATTTTCTCTGGGAGTATTTTGAAGATACAGATATCATTGTGAAAATACAGAAAAATGTTGGCACCAATATCATCTGTGTATTGCTCTGCTTGTCAGTAGTCACTATATCATTGTCAATCCACTGATGAATATTTTATGAATCCAGTGGTTCAGGTGATTTTTTAAATAGTTTAACCTTACATTCATCCAGCCCATGTCTCCTCAGCTGAAGAGGGAATGGAAATGAGAGCGTGTCAAAAAGCCTTTTGAAAGAACTTTTCAAGGTATATTATATTGACTGTTTTCCACTTTTCTTCAAAACCAGGGATTTCAAGGTTGAGGGCAATCAGGTTGGTTTAACTTTGGTAAATTCATATCTTTCTGACACTTTTTTGCCTGTAGCATGTTTGGGAATGGTGGAAGTACATATTCTACAGTTTTTCCTAAGACTGAAGCCCTGGAACTCGATCTTCCATTTTGCATTTGAGGAGGATGAACATATTGTTAGCCTCTTGAATGTTATCTTTAGCTGTCTAGTGCCAGCCAACCAGTTAGGCTGGCTAGCCCCTCAGGAGTTATATTACGAAATCTTCAATACAGCACAGAACCCTCCTGGCTTGTTTGTACTACACTGTGTTGACTTGGTAGATGTCTGAATAGTTGAAATCTGCCATGCAGTTGAGACCTTCCACAAACAGCCAGCAAAAATTCTCTGGCTACCAGTTTTCATCCTTTGCATCCTGTTGAGAAAGTGGTTGGTAACAAGCAACAATATTCTTTCTGCTTCTAGCCATGATCCAGAGATTTTTAACAGGTGTGTCTTTGGCTTCATACTGGAGTTCTCTATAGTCAAAAAGTTACTAATATGGAAGATAAATACCTCTTAAACAGTGAAATCAGATTTTTTCCATCCCTTCATCTCATCTTTCAGTAACATTGAACACAGAATTGTTTACACAAGTCAGCATTATGAATAGGATTACCGTAATATTATATTCCTTCCCATGACATTTTAAGGGCAGTATTTTGTATTGTATTGTTTATGTGAAAACTGTTTGTAAAATAAATAAATGCCTAGAACAACAGAAAGAAAACCAAAAGGCTTTTGATCCCTTTCATTATTTGAGAGGGCTCCAAGTAAGACTGAACAAGTGGTAGGTTAAACACTGAAAAATGGGACTGCATTGGAGGGAATTAGTTGACTGTGATGTCAATTAACAAAAAAAATTTTGACAAACCATATTTTTATTTTTTTTTCCCCGAGGGTAATGTGAAAGGCAATGGATCAGAGGAAAAGCTAATGGAATTTTTAAGCATTTCCATATCACCATATTTACAGAAAGGTGGCATCTTCCAGTTTATATTTTAAAACCTTTTCTCTCTTTTAGGACTAAGACAACTGCAGTCAACTGCTCTGTAAAATAGAATGGTTTCCTGAGTTATCTGACAAAGTAACATCAAGAAATGTTCCCTGGATATCTTGTCCAATGGTATTATCGGAAATTATTTATCCATGTAACTTACGCAGTTTTTTAAGCAACCATTTAAGTAGAAGTAATATTGCTGTCAACTTTGCAGTCAGCATTTGCAAACAAATAGATAAACAGCCTCATGCAGTCTACTTGCATGCAATCCTAGAGTCATACAATAATTAAGGTTGGGAGGGACCTTGGGTCAGAAGCAGATCAGGTTGTTCAGGGCATTGCCCTGTTGATTTTTTAATGTCTAGCACTGGGATACTTGTTACAATCTCTGACTTCTTTCAGTGTATTTTTTTCCCCTGATACCTAATTAGAAGTTTACTGCAATAAATCCAGAACTTTATTAGTATAACTTTATATTCTTCTGAACTGAAGGAGGTGAAACACTTGCCTGCGGTATTTCCATTGCAGTCTGGATGACCGAGTCATCTTTATACTGCTACTGTTGGCCTCCTGGATTCACAGATGTCAGAATCATAGGGGAAAAAAATAAACATACATGCAGTTTCGAGAGACTAATACACATGTAAAAATGATGGGAGTCTTCTCAGTTAATTGTCCAATTGCACTCAATGAGTATGTTGAAGAAATATTGTATAGCTAACCCTACACATACTGCTTAGGGACAATGGGAAGGCATTTCACTTCATTGTCTCACCAGCTATAGATAAAGCCTTGTCATTTCTGTCTGTCACACATTTTCTTTGCCATTTTTGAAATTACACTTTAGTTTCATCTCCATCTGGGGCAGAAGCAGGGGTGCTGTAATCTTGCAAGAAAAACTGCTTTTTTTTAGTATTTTTAGCTTGATTGGATGATGAGAGCTCTGAAAAGCTATGACATACACTGGTCTTTTGATGGTTATAGAGAACATTTGCAGGTGCAATAGGCTGACCAACTGCACAGCAAAAAGAAGCTTAGGATGACAAGTACTACATTAGCACAGCTCATATGGGAAATGACATTTTTCTAACAGAGACAGATATACCCTGCATGCTGCAGCCAAATAGGGATTCTTTAGATCTGTTCTTTGGCTTTTTGAATATGTATTCAATTTTATACATGTCATTAGCACCTTTTGTGGAAAAACAGGAGAAATAGTAAATCAAATTATGGCCCAGCATAAAAATGTGGATCAAGAGTTTGGCTTTTTATATGAAGCTCAGAAATTAAACTTGCATGAAATGAATGAGAGATGATTGTTCAGCGTTAATTATACTGAATTAGATTGTCCTTAGATCAGGTTAATAGTAAAATTAAAAAATTATTTTACTTTTATGAAGTATTAAGCATCAAGCCTATTATATTAGTTACCATTTGACCTTTTGATAATTTGCCAAATTTACCCTGAGGAACCTTCATTTTCCTTTCCCTTCATCATCATCATCATAGAATTGGAGGTAGTAAAACAATTTCTTACATTCTTTAACATGGACACAGTTATTTATCAGGAAAGTCAGGAACTGAATTACATTGGTCTCAAGATATAGTTGCTAATGCTGTAGAAATTAAACATTTTCAGTTCTGTAGAGATTTGCTGGGTTCCTGCAATGAATTTGCTGGACTTCCTATTCCTTACTTAAGCTCTACCGCAACTGTCTTGAACAAATTTTTTTGCTGGACCCCTCTCTTGCTCTACTAGATAAAAGTAACTGCACATTGAAGAACAAATGAGAAGCTCATGTAATGTCTAAGACATGATTTGATGACTTTATTTTATTTGAAATTGTGAGTTTAATAAAAATTAAAACTACTGTTTCAGAAATGTAGTAATTGGACAGTGGAACAACAATACAGAGACTGAAAACCAAAAAAAATTTGTTCAGAAATATTTTCAAATGCTTTTGAAAAAAAATCTTCCTTTAACTCATTTATACATAGTATTCTGATATAAAATATAACCACACAGTGCTGTCTACTAAAACCGTGTGTTGTCTAGGAGTCTTAACAGAAACATCTCCAATTTTTTTATGGTTTCTGACACATCTAACAATTTCAACTCAATCTCAATACAAAACTCTAAATAGAATGCTCTTTATATAATCCCTAACCAAAGAAAACAATAATTAAATTAACAATATTTGCAAAAATTAAAGATAATCAGAAGTCATATGGACATCGTCCTGTGCAGCCTGCTCTCGCTAACCTTGTTTGATCAGGTGCGTTGGACAAGATGTTCTCCAAAGGTCTCTTCTAACATACAGCATTCTGTGATTGTCTGACACTTTCCAGGATTAAATTTATGAATAACTGCTCCCTATGTTCCTCCATTCTAGGATTTAGAGCTACTGTCTAATCCATGGTTTGTGTCCAAAATGACAATGTTCTAAAATCATTTCAACCTTTCCTGTCATCATTGTACATATTTTTGTAAGATGTCAAACCAAAGATTTCAAAATATTTTTTCTTTTTCCCATCTCTTGTCTCTTTTAACAAATCACTAAAGATTCTAAGAGTAGTTTCTAATAGTTTCTAATGCTTTAGTTATCCTTTCATTCTCTGCAGACAAGAATTTGATAAACCACATCTAAAGTTTCATTGGTATACTTCTGAATCTGGCAGTGCTAAACATAACTGTGTCAGAATATTCTCATTAGCAAACCAATTAATAAGACAAGTCAAACCCAGACATTTGTGAACCTCTGACTCATGTAGAAACCCAATTCAAACTGCATGGCAAAGCTTCAATTCATTCCATCTCTTTTTAAATGAAGTATCTAATCTAAGTTAAACGATTAGTTAACCATCAATTGATAAAGAAACAAGACTAATCAGGAAGACTCACTTTTGAAGGACTGTTTTATTCCATTGACTAACCAGGAAGTCTAGGATGATCAGGCCACTAATTTAAGCATGTTGGTGGTATGGAATGAATCTGGATACACGTACTAACTGTACAAATTGCAATCTGCAATGACAGGAATGTCAGGAACACAAACAGAGCTCATCTCCTAAAAAACTCCAAACAAATATAAAACACCTATCACCTGGCTCTTGTATCACAAGGCAGCAATTACAACACTGTTCCAGCTAGTGAGAGCTAAAGTTTCTTAGCCTCATTCTGAGGGTCTGCAACCTCACATTTTTTGTCTCATCTGATTGTAGTTTAAATGTTAGGACAATCCTCATTTCTTTTGGAGAACTTCCTTATGTCCAGTTATGTCCTCTCATTTCCATTTGTCTCCAGAGAGGAAATCTGTTTGTGAGTTTTGTAAAAATTTCTTTCAGTGATAGTCTCTTGCCAAATGCATAAAAAGCCACAGTAGAAAGGAACACAAATTAATGTCCTCCCATAAAGGTGATTTGAAATATGATATCAACAACTAACTTTCCCCTGTTGAAGTTTTTCAGAAGTAGAATGTTTGGCCATATTTAGAGATTATATAGGAACCCAAAGAGGTACTCTGGGATATTTTAGAACCTAACGCAATCCAGTTTTTCTTGATCTCTATTTTTAGTTGCTACTACACCTGTTCACCCAAACATTTTTCTTCTTGATAGCTCCAACTCAGGGCCTCAGAGCACTTCCTCCAATATGATGGTACCCTTCTTTTTCTAGAACTCTAGGGTCATAGAGCCATCCAGTGACATATATGGAAGTCATTTAGGAATCAATTCAATGGCAATTATGAGAGCATAATAATACTAAATATGACTATGTTCTAACATTAAAGATAAACAATAAATAACCTTGATGTAAAGCTTTCTACCTTCAGATCATGAAGTGTTCTATTAAAGAAATTTTGTCATTAATTCTTTTTTACAAATGTGAAAGCTGATAAATAGAAAACCAGAGACTTGAGAGTTTACTTTGTTTTCTGGAAAGAAAGAAAACTGATTTCCAAGAATTGTGCTCCTTTAAAGATTTTACTTATGTGAGAGTCAGATTTCTTAGTTCCTGAAAGTATATAGACACTTAAAACAGAAATGTGAAAGTGAGACAGAACAATAATAATAGAGGAATTCTAATGAATTCCATCAAAGTGATAGAGAAAAATTACAAATGTTTCAGTTTCACAGTTTAGTGTCAGTCTGCATCTTTATAATCAAAGGGAAGACTTTTTTAACAAAGAAAATTATCTTGAGGAGAAAAACATTAGATGCAATGTTTACTTCATCAGAAAAAAAATTACTATTGTAGAGTTATATTCATGTATTGTCACTCTTCCTTCTAAGGTAAATACCTCCCTATTTTTTCTTGCAAGAGACAGGAGGAGAAGTTTTACTAACCCAACAATTAACTTACAAAAACCGTTTCCTGAGATAATGAATAGAATGTAGACCTCTGGGCAGCCTAAATCAGTTAATGAGATCAATGACTCAAGGAGCAGAAGTGTTTATCTCTGTTTCATATTGGACAGGAATACAACTATTTTTTTTTTCATTCTGTAGTCATCAAGGTACTGTTGACACAGGAAAAACTGAAACTACTGTTGCACTGCACTAAGTACATTTATTACTATATTTTTAATTTTTTTTTAATTAAATAATTTATAAGCTCATTTGGGAATGACATATTTCTTGACAACTAAATTGTGAGAGTATGTAATAGATACTCATTATTTTAATTTTGATAAAGTTAGCATTAGGTTAGCTGCTTAGCTTTATTTTCTCATGCCATGTTAAAACTTTCTTCATAGTTAATACAATTTGAGTAGTACATGAAAAAACATTACTTTACATTAAATTTCTAAGAGACTGAGTTTGAATGATGTGTATTCCTACGTTCTTAAGAAGAGAAAGCTAATACACAAAAGTGATAAAGAGAATGCTTAAAGGGAAAAAAAAGGAAAAAAAAATACCCAAACATTTACAATTGCCAATTTTTATGTCAGTGAAAGATGTACCATAATTCTAAATAATTTTATTTTACATAAACTCAAGCTGATAGCAGCATCTTTAAGTAGATGTCACCTTTGTAAGCCGTATCAGTCCAGACGAAGACTAGTGGGCTCTAATATTGGCAGCTTTCCACTAAACAATTTTATCCTTAAATTAGTATAAGAAGGTCATGTCTGTTCTTAACGTGCAACAGTATAGAAGCACATAAATTATAACCATAATATAATCAAAAACAGCTCATAACTGTTCTATAAATAGCTTTTTCTTTGTTTTTACTGATTTGGAACTGTATCTGTAAGGTTTTTATAAATAAAACCTCTTTCCTGATAAATTGCAGTATGTAAAAACTTTAATATTTTATAAAAAATTAATTTTAAAAGAAGCATTTGAAAGTCACAGCATTGATGATCAATAATGGGGAAGGTACAGACTACAGGAAGGTATAGACTGCAGCCCCTAAAGCTCAACAAACATGGTTATGTATAATCCATAAAACTAATAGAACTATCTAAAACCTATTGTAAAAAAAAATTAATGACAATTATTATTACTATTATTATTTACCCTCATCATTAGTACTTTTAAAATCTCTTAGGATTTATCAGTGTTTTAGAAACTATGGTGAACTACTTCAGGGTATTACGACTGTTTCAGTCAACTTACCTCAGTTTACATTTGGTGAGTAATGCCATACAGTTGTCGTGTTAATGTGAGACATAAGGTACTCTTTTTATGCACTCTTTTTATACACAGTGATCAGCTTTGTCAGATAGGAAAGAGTCGTAAAAATCAGGTATTATTATTTCCAAATCCAGTCCTTACACCTCAATATGCTTTCAAAAAAATTAAAAAAAAAGTCACAACCTTAATCTGTCATATATTAAATAATAATTTTCATGTAATTTAACATTGCTTTAATCAGACAGGAAGTGAGAACAGTTTTTTTTACTTCCTTATTCTTAGGTTATATAAAAGTCATGCATCTGCTATATTTCTACATTGTCCTGCACAGTTGTAGTCATAGGCTCTAAAAAGGGAATGAAAAAATGAGTTAAAACATATAAAAGTTTAAAAAACAGCTCGGTGAAAAATTTCTCAATAACATAAAATAAAGGCTAGTCACAGAAACAGAGACAGGATCTGAATTCTGGAGAGAGAAAAGAAGTATATACTTAAAATCTTTTAAATCATAATGTGACTTAAATTTTCTCTCTAACAGGTCCAGACAGCCAAAACACATTGCCAGCTTCATAATAAAATAGCATGTGAGAAGATATGCTACCATTAAAAGCATAATCAAGAATAACTGACATATGTACGCTGTAAAACAACATTGTAGCAGATGGACTGCAGTTCAACTGCAAACTTACTAAAAACTACTAAAAAATTCTAGAGTGCCTCTCATACCATATTTTTAAATTGCTTCACTACATGTTTTTGCATGTGCCAAGTCTTTTATCTTTCATGCTCAGTTGTTAATAATACAGCAGTATATTCTTTTAGCAACGTACCATTAGCTGACATCATAAATATGGACATCAGAACACAACTTGTTTACATTCTTCCCAAGACAAATGAAGTCAAACAGTGAGTGGTAAATAATATGCACTAATATCTCAGTTTTCGGCAGGAATTTATGATCTAGTATATTGGTAGCATTGCACAGAAAGGAAAAAACCATCAGCTATTACCAACCAAGACCTAAACAATCAGACTCTGATGGTCTGAATTATTGACTTATAATTACTTAGTTGTTGCTTTTATTTCAGTAGTCATCTCTGTGCACTATGGACAGATTTCTTCAATATCTAAGTTTATTTTTAAACTCAGCTTTGCTAGAAAGCATGTTTGTTATGGAAAGCTGTCACCTTTAGCTGTTGAAAAACAAGACAGAAAATTTTCAGAAACGTTTATGATTTTATTAAGAATTGCAACTATTAGCTGCTTATCAATTAGTTGGTTTATATGTTGTGATGCTTATATATTCCATGTAAAATATAATTCTCACACTTCTTAAACTGATAAATGGCTCACATTAATTAACAGTGTGGTTAATTACATTTTCAGGTCAGACTATTTGTGGTGTTTGCATTGTTAAACTATGAAGAATTCAGAGCAGAAATTAAATAAACTTCAAGAAATAACAAAATGCTATGCTGATAAACTCATTCAGAAATAAACTTAGCGAAAATTGAAATGAGGCAAGGGAATTAGTACACAGTTCTGAGAAAGAGTAAGATGCTATAACAGTCCAGTTTGGTTACCTTTATAAGAAAGTTTGGGCTGGAGATTAGAGACTATAAACATGTAGATTAGATTCCTATAATAGAGCCATAGTAAAAAAGCTTTCTAAAACCTCAGATTTAAGTCAGTTGTTCCCTTCAAGATTTGTTGACCTGTAGACTGAATGTTTTGAGAATAATATCCAGCTTTCAATGAGTTGTCTTTTCGCATCCTTACTAAAGTCCCACCGGAGTTCTAACATGTATGTTTGTTGTCATTTTTCAGGGATATAGCAGTAAGCTGGCAGTGTAGAATGAATGGGAGCAGAAATGACTGGAGAGAAAACACTGACTGAGCAGGGGAGGTCAATATATTTTTTTGCCCAAGAAATATGCGAGACAGCCACTAGCAGTTTAATGTTCAGAAATCAAACAGGTGCATCCAACAACTTGAATTTTTTTCTTCATTCTCCTGGTAATCATTCACTAATGCAGACAGTTTTCTTGAACTATGCAATAAGGTGTCTACATCCTGCAGACTATAAGCTAACTATAAAGTCAAAGACTGATTATTCCGTGTATTCAAACAGAAAATGCGAAAACTTCACTTGGCAACAGAACTCAACTGTGATTGTGGAGGCCTTGGCAGGTTTAAGCAGAGGTCTTTTTCAGTTATCTTGCCTTTAGAAGGACTCTTGTCATCACAGGCCAGATGGTCACAGGAATTGAGAGTCTGTGTATTACCACTGTGTGACAAAAGCATTTAGAGTGGAGTTATTTTTGGTGTACTGAGACAAGCTGTAACTTCCAAGTGATGCTTTTTTTTTAATTATTTTGTCAGGCATTCCCATTCCAACTGAAAAGAAACTACATTTGAAGTCTAGCTAAGAGTAATTTAGAATTGCCTAGCATTTTTCTCTCTCAACTTTTTGGAACCTTCATTCTTTTATTTCTGCTGATAAAGACTGCCAGCTCTTTATGGCATTCATTACAGGGTGACTCTGCAGATGTAAGTGGTATAGTAAGAGAATTTAAATTTTTTACCGTTCCTCCTGCTTGAAGAAAAACCTTAATTTCAAGGTGAGTAGGAGACCCTTTTTGTGCACTGGTTAGATGCCCACACAATCTGTCATGTAAGGGATTGTCTGGGGAAGAAAGGGTACAGTAAAGACAGCTGAGGCCTTCTAAAGCCATCTTTTTCTCTAGCTGCTGTATCAGTCAGCTATTGTGTGGTATAGGCTCATAGGGTCTTAAAAGACCAAATGTCACAGACAACAGATATATGTTCTCATCCATTATATGTATTTATTTTGGAAAAATTCTAATATTCAATTTTACAGGTGTGAGCAACTTAACAATGTTTCTCAGCATACTAAAGTTTCATTGCTCTTGAGGACTTTTGGCATCCAGGAGGCAGAATCCTACTAACTTAATCCAGTGTTTGTGGAAGGGCAACATGACAATGTTTAATGATATGGATATCTCCTACAGCCTTTCCATGATGCAAGGATCTGAGGAGATGAATGTACACTGAGAAGATGTTGTAGAAACTCTTGAGATGCACCACATAGACAGTAGCTGTATCTAATGACTATAAATGGTGTTTGCCATTCTTAATAAGTTTTGAAATACTTTTCAGTAGCCAGACTATTCAGTCTATTCTCTCTCACTTGAAAATTGGGAAGCAAGTTCTAATTTTCTTTGAGAATGGACAGGCTGCAGACTAAAATTAAACCCTATTCCATGTCTCTTTACTGCTGGGAGGAATTAGTCACAAATGGTAAATTAAATGTAGATTAGTGTTTCTTAACAGACAAGTGAGAGTCTTTTTATTTTGCACAATATCATAGTTCAGTTTTACATTTGCCTCAAATAACTGGTCAGTAGTAATATAATCAGATTAAATTTGTATGTTTAATTTTATATTATTATTGTTGTTCCTGCTGTTGTTGTTTTCTGAGAGACCAAATCACTAGTCTAGGGAACACTAGAAGACCATTAACCTCCTAGGGCATAAACTGTCATACAAACTTTTCCCAGATGTTTCAGAAAAAAGTTTCAAAAGAACAATTGTAGAAAAACCTGCTCCACAAAGGAAGACACTTTGTTCCTGTTTCATCTGTTTAATTGACTTTTACCCTGAAGCAAGCACATTTACATTATGTCTTTGACATAAGAACAAACATCTCAATTAATCATTAACTTAGCTCCCCCTTTCTTGAAATTCTATCCTGTCATCACTGATAGACTCTACAGGAAATAAGAATTCAATTACCAATGCAATTGCTATCAATCAGTCTCCTACAGAATAAGCTTCAATTCAGACTCCAACAATTTCAAATTGAACATATTACTGCTCTTCTATAACAGTGGTGTTAAGTAGGTTTTATGGGTCCTGTTGAGGGTTGATAATGAACAAGTGGGATGGTTTTATGGGAAATTCCAGCTTCCAAATTAATCCATCTCTACCTGGTATAGTATTAGAAATTATTAATTTTTCATAAATTCTTGAGCTACCAGCAAAAAGAATCTGAGGCACACATTTCTGTAGCTTTACTTTTTGTCATATTAGCAGCAGTGCATATTCTCCACTGATGTTGTGAATACTTTAAGTGCTAGCAGAAAGGAATAGCACTGAGACAGCTGCAAGGTAGGGCTGGATGTAAAGGCAGCTTGGTAATGGCTGCCTAGTCCTAGGACCAGAGTGCCTTCCTGGGTTTTGTGAGACAAGTTTGACTTACTACTCTAGTGTCTGAGGGAAACCAATTGAGAGTCCACCTTGAAGAACTCTGATGAGAAGCCTTGGACTTTTACTCAGTCCGGTCTTAATTTGTTAACTCAGTTTTCACAGAATCACAGAATAGGTTTAGGGACCTCTGGAGATCATTGCTGTCAGAGGAAGGTCAACTAGAGCAGATTGCTCAGGATCACATCCAGTTATGTTTCAAAAATCTCCAGGAATATAGACTCACCAATCTTTCTCGGCAACCTGCTGCAGAGTTTGGTCACCTACATACTTATTGCATTATGTCAGTCTGTCTTGTACATCAGAGCCCAGCATGGAATACAGCACTCCAGATGAGGCCTCATCAATTCTAAGCAGAGGAGAATAAACTTCCTTGTACCTGCTGGTAATGCTCTTCTTAACTTAATCCAGGATACCATTGGACTTTGTGCAATAGGAACCTCAGCTCTTTTTCTGAAAAGTTGCTTTCCAGACTGTGGATACACAATGTGTACTGTTGCATGGGTTCTTCTTCCCCAGATGCAGATTTTGCATTTGCCTTTCTTGAACTTCATAATGTTCCCATTGGCCCATTCAGTGGCCTGTCAAGGTCTCTCTGAACAACAACACCCCATTCTGATTTTTCTGCCAGTCCTCTCAGTTCTGCATCACCTGCAAACCTGCTGAGGATGTGCTCTGTTCCATTATCCATGCCTTAATGAAGTTGTTAAATAATATTGATACCAGGACAAAACCTTTAGATAAGCCATTAGTGACTGTCTTTCAGCTGGACTTGGTGCTGCAGTTATTTAGTTCTGGCAGTTCAGCCATTTTTTCAACCCACATCACTGCTCATTTGTCTAAGCCTTTCTTCATCAGTTTGTTAATGAGACTGTTATGGGAGATAGTGTTGAAAACTCAGCGAAAGTCAAGATAAACCTCTGCTCCTCTTTTCTTATCCACTGACAACTTATCTCATCACAGAATATCAGCTAAGTCAGGAATGATTTCTTCTTTGTAAGTCAATTCTGCCTGCTCCTATCATATGTTTGTAAATGGCTTTCAGAAGGATTTGCTCCATCACCTTCCCTGTATCAAGGTCGGATTGATTGGTCTGTAGTTCTCTGGTTCCTTCTTCTTGCTCTTCTTGGCAAAATGAGTAAGTTTTGCTTTCTCACATTCCCTGGTCTCTCACCTCTACTGTCTGCCAGAACCTTTCAATGATAATAAAGAATCACCTCGCAATGACATCAGCCAGTTCTCTCAGCACTCATGAGTGCATTCCATCCCTTCTAATAGACTTGTTTATATTCAGTTGCTTTAAATGTTCACTTATGTGATGGTCATCTACCTAGGATAAGCCTTCCTTGCTCAAGACTTTCCCACTGGTCTCAGGGATCTGGAATTCCTGAAGGCAACTCTTACCAGAAAAGATATATATGAAGAAGGTATTTTCTATACCCCTTCTCACCAGATCATCTGCCCAATTCAGCAATGGACCCACATTTTCCTTAGCCTTCCTTTTCCTGTTGAATTACCTAGGTAAATCCTTCTCGTTGTCCATCACATTGTTTTCAAGTCTCAGATCCAGGTGGGCTTTTGCTTTCCCAACACCATCTCTGCACATTTGGAAAGTGCTCCATATTCCTGACTCTGTTTCCACCAATTGTATGTCCTGGTTTTGTCAGGAACTCCATCCATCCAGGCATCCCGTCATCCTTCTTGACTTTCTCATCAGTGGACCATTCCTGTTTTCGGAGGAGATGAGTTTTGAAAAATCAACCAGTTATTCTGAACTTTTCTTCTCTGCAAAAGTATCTACTGTGTCATTCTTCAAAGTAGGTCTCTGAATAGGCCAAATTGTATTCTCCTGAAATTCAAGGTTGTGATCTACTAGTTGTTCCCTCCTCTCAGGATCTGAACTTTAGTATCTCATGGTGTATTGGGTATGGCTTGGATAATTGGATAATTGTCTTGGTTCTAAGTTTTGTATTGGTGATCAAAACTGCAGAAAACGCAACAACACTTTAGCTATTGCTATTACCTTTAAAGCTTTCTGTTTCTTGGTCTGTGTCCCACAGAAAGTAGGCAGGAGTGGGCAAGAATCTTGGAGGGAACACAGCTGTTGCTGACCAAAGAGATTTCTATACCATATAATGTCATGCTTAGCAAGCATGGGAGCTGTTGCTCGGGGATTGCCTGGACACTGGTTGGCAAGAGGTGAGTGACTACTTTTGAATATTTTTGGTTTGGTTCCTCCCCCCTTCTTTTTTTTTTCCCTTTACTAGTTAAATTTTCTTTGCCTCAACCCACATTTTTCTCAAATTTACCCATATGATTCATCCTCCCGCCCTACTGCGTGGGAGTGAGCAAGCAGTTGTATGGTGCTTAGATGCCCACTGTGATTAACTAACACACAGTCACTGTAGATGAGACTGTTCCCAGTCTAAATATCCCCAGCCAGTCCCTTCTTGCTTGTAAGTATCAGGTCCAGTAGAGTATTTTCCCCCATTGGCCCTTTGATCACGTATTTCAGGATATAGTCATCAGTCTTCTCTAGAAACCCCACAGAATGCTTGTGCCCTGTTATGCTGTCCCTCCAGCACATCAGTGATTGAAGGCCTCTGTAAAGACCAGGATGCGCAACCAAGAGGCTTCTATCCAGCTATGACTGCAGGTTTTCCTTGTAAATCTGACTGAAATTTATTTAGCTTACAAAAGTTTGTCATTTAATGAGATACATCTTTGAGGTGTATTACTATAAAACTAGAAGTACGTATGCATGAAACTCATAGTTACTTGAGGTATACTGACCCATTGGACTGGTAAGTTACATATACAACAAAAAATAACATATACACAAGTTGATGTTTGAAGCAATGCTGTTACAGTTATAAACATTAGTTTTTCCTTTCTGTTGATAATGTTTCTGTATGTACCCAAAAGAAGCTTTTCCTTCTAACATAAGCAACAGGGCAGGACAGAAAATGCTCCTTTTATGTTTTTTCCTGTTGCTTTTTAAATGCAAGATTCCACAATTGGCTGAAATTGTATCAAAATCTTATTCAGATTGCAGAAGACATCTCTACCAAAGTTAATATTTCCCTCAGAGTATAATACTAGAGAGCCTCAGGCAATGCGGTGTAACACCCTGAAGCTTCTTGTTACCAGGCTGCATATTATGCAGACTTACATTTTCATAGTTCAGTTAACAAGTCAAAGAGACATTGGTACTTTGCATCTAGTTTTGCACTCCATTAGAATAGCTTTAAGTGTTTTATTTTAGACTTTAAGCTCTCTGTATGCAATACTATTTGCAAGTATTTGGCCCCTAGGTTTCTCCTTGAATCCATCCTCCACTGTCTCTTTTTGCTCTTGTTCCCAGTGACATTTTCTACACCATAGCTCCCAGCTATCCCTCAACCACAAAGGTAGTTGAAGCAGCTTCCAAAAAACCAGCTCCCAGGAGCAGCCCTTCTGTGCTTGGAGTATAAAACGGGTCTCCACTCTGCGTAATAAATGAATTCACGATTCTCAATTCCCAGCTGACATTAATAGCAGCAAGGAGCAAGAAGCAAGTTAATGTTAATTTCTGCAGGTAATGCATGAAAGCAGATAGGGAAAGCTTGAAAGGTCAACATCTGCTGTCATTCAGGAAAGTTACAAGATTTGATTGGCTAGTAAATGTCAACACCATGTTCGAAAATCTACATACTATCCTTTTCAATTTAATCTTAGCTTGCAGCCCAGATAGAAATCATGCAGCATGTTTCAAAAACCCTTGAGTTAGAAACCAGAGTTGTATGATTGCTTTCCCATGGCAAAAAGGAGCTTGCAAATTACAAACTTGTCATTTAATCAGCCTAGTAGGTAATACAACGCCTGTGACTTTTTATCTCAATTTTCAGGGAATGCTGAAGAATCCATAATGATTATATACCATAAAGAAGTGCAGTTCCAACTGTTGCCATGGTATTATGCACTTCTCTTTTTTAAAAGCAGTGACTAGAATGTAAAACGGATGATGAATCTAATTGATTGTCCCCTGCACCTCACAGAGATGCTTTATTTTTGTCTCTGCTTTGTTCTGTTTTGTCTCACAATATATCAGATGCAGAATAGCATTGTTTAGTGCATTGATGGCATTAATTTAGAGGAGAGTAGATGCACTTTCTAAAGCAGAAATATGATGACCAGCCCTAAGCAAAAGAGAATGAAAATTATATCTTCTTTGTCTAGATGGCAAATAGCAATTGCTGATGAAAAACATATCCTCAGCTTATGTTTATGTAAAATCTTCTGTAAAGCATAATGCAATGTTGAACTAGAGGAAGCTAGAAACAGAGAGGGAAAGAGAGATTGTATGTGCCCACATATAGATTGTGGAGGTCAATAAAGCTAAGATGATCCCAGCTTGGGGGCAAGAGACTGGAATCCTTTATTGGCCTTAAAAGTTGATATTTAATGGGTTTAGGGTCTACATATTCAACAGGGGGTTGTAACTATTACAGTTATTACAATTAGGGGGTTTCAGGGGATGACGTAAGGGGAATACCGAGGTTAGCAAATTTTGGGGTCTTAACACATACATCATGGGGGAAAACCCACTTTATCTTAAGGGATTTTCATGGGGGAAAGACATTCACATCTCTTGAGACAGGATTATGCAGGGAGAAGCGGATACAATAGGACATCTGATAACATTATATAAAAAGTCTCTTCACATCCTGCTGGAGAAGGCGGGAAAATTCTATAGAGACGAAGTCAATGAAGAGGGTTTTTCACAGCTTCTATAGCCCACGACTTTTTGCAAAGACCACTCAAATCTCTCTCTGCAGATATTACATTTTGGGATCCAACAACAGATAGCATGGTGATTATGTATAGCTTCAGCAGTAAAATGTGACTGCAAGCTCATGGCTCTAAATGCACCCTAAATTAGTGTGCTAGGTGTCATACAGTAGGATATGATGGTTTGTAAAAAGATATGAAAAGTCAAACAAGTTATTAAGGCTTTTAGAATTCTAGTATTAATACAGATGATTCCCAAAGTTTCCTATTCTTCCTATTCCTATACATGCTTATAGAATGACAACTATTCCAATATTATACAACATTATCTATTGTGAAAATAAATCATGAAGACAAAGTGTGAATTACGTATACATTTTTGTGGTCACATTCTTGAGCAAAAAAACGAGTCTTCCACACACTCCTGATGCTCCTTTTTGAGGTCATTCTGAGGCAGGATGTTGCCCACCAGTTACAGCTTTTTGCGTATCTTGTTATCAATGTCATCATGCCTGAAGGAATTATTCAACTCCAGTAAGATCATTGCTCACAAAGAGTGCCCACCTATCACAATGCCAGTAATGTTCTTGAAAAGATTACAAAAGTTATACTGTAACATGTCACTGACAAGTTGCTTAATAGGCAAATAGAATTTCCTTATATCTTTTAGACCCATCTATTTATTTTACTTATTCCTTTATTTTAATGGCAGTGCATTTCATATGCCCTTAGTGAAAAGCAGCAAAAAGAGCAGGACTGAGGCTTTGACACAAGCCTCTCTCTTATGCTGCCACTTATTTTGCCTCTCATTGATCTACTATACATGCCAAGTCAATCATGCATGGTTACTCTAATAGCTACTCTCATCACTTGTCTCAAGCACAATCACTGAAGCAAAGAACCTTAATCTACTTTTTAAATATAATTAGAGGAGTAATTTGTATACAGATCTGCTCATTATTGATTTTCTTTAAAACTCTCTCTCCCCCAAAGTCATGTGCAGTAGAAATGGTGCATCTGCCCATACCTACATTTAGATTGTTAATGATTCTTTTGAACATCTGTTATACTGCTACTGAACAGTTGTGGTTTCTTTAAGAAGACACGAGGGACTGGACCTGCACCACCTCAATCTTGACTATTTTGAAGGGAAAAGCACCTCTGGGAGCCATTTATATATATGATGCCATATTGACACAAACTTATGCTCACCTTTGTATCACTTCTTTCCCATTATGTTATTGATCAGTCTGTGCTGTTATTCACTACTGGAACACTAACTACTTTACATTTTGTTTCATAGCTTACCAATCAGATGTGCTGAATATGAAAATGCCACAATTATAAAGCTCCTTAATCAAAAAGGATATGTGTCTGAACAACAACTAGGATGAGAAGCGCACATCAGAAAATTCATCTGGGCTAGGAGGCACTGGTAGAAATTTTTATGACAGTATATCAGAAGCAAAAAAAAAATAGGCAACCATATTTATGTTGGGAAGAAAAAATGGTAACATTGTGTATTCACAAGCAAAAGGGTTTGTTGAAATACAAATAAAACAAAAGAATTTAAACTGTCAATCAGACCAGCAACTACTGTATTGTAGAGAGGTGGAGTCTGCTACTCCAAACTGGAAAGTGTGCTGAAGCAAAACACTGCAGAATTTCTTTTCTTAATTCCCAAATAAATTCTCTGTAGGATATTTTGAGCAACAGTTAATAGCTCAAGAGATTGTGCTTTTTTTTTTTTTTTTTTTTGCTGGTTGCACTAGGTAAGCAAACAGTGCAGTGATTTCTGTAGAAGAATCAATATGGGCATAATTGTTGATTTGTAGGCTGTTAGTTTTCACCACATGTGTGCCTCTGAAGCTACTGCTGAACATTGGTAAAAATGGAAAGAATACAGATGGGGGACAGTAACCCTTGCTGCATGTTATATCTAGCCTAGCCCCACTCTGACCTGATAAAACATTTAAATAACCTAGTGAACTGCAAATTCATCTATTAGATACAAGTATTGAACAATTAGAAGCCTCTATTCTTATGCTTGAATAGGGGAAGGAAACAGCCTTAGTAGGCTTGATAAATAATAACAGGCAGATATCCGTTCTTATCTTTCATAGCCTTTCTTCAAAGTTAACTCCCTCAACACTAAAATCACTTTTTTCCACCTGACGGAAATGTAAGGAATCAAGTGAATTGCTTAAGATGATTTAGGGTCTTCCCATGGAATGTACCCAAAAAGTATACCAAGAAAACTCAGGCTTCAGATCTTTCATTTGACAGGGTTCCATGGGGATCAGTTCTCTCTCCTACTTGATGTTTCTCTAAAACTTTTCGGAGAATTATTGAGGTGAAATGCTGAAAGACAGAAATGCTGGAAAAATGCAGATAAAACACAACTCCATATATTTTTCATCATGCTTGTCCATATGACTACTATTATATGACTTCAAGCTCAAATGAGTTGCTTGAAAGACAAAATTGATACAGGTTTAAAAGTTAGTAATACTGAGTTTTCTGCCTAATTTACTGCTAGTGGTTATTAAAGAAGATGCATCCCATTCTGATAGAATATTTTTTGATTCAGAATATCTCTTTCTACTTTAGCAGAGTGTTGTAGGTTCTTATGTGTTTGTCTGACATTCTACCAGCATGTTTCAACTATCAGAAAACTGTTGCAGTCCATGGTTAACAATAATCTTAGTAATCAAATCATCTTCATTTCCAGAAGAAATTATATGAAATCCTGCCAGAATACTGTCATGTCTTCAAGAGAAGGAAAGAACATAGCAAGAAACTGATTAAATTTGCCAGTATCTTCCCTACAGAATTTTAAATTAGAATCTATCTGAAACACTGTGTATATAAAATTTCTTTCTGTACCTGGTAGTTCTCACCATGTCCATCTGAAACATCAGTATGCTCAAGCCATATTAAAATAAATAACTTACCTTTGTATGACACCTTTCAGCTGTGAAAGCAATTGCAATCTCTGGTGGATGAATGAGTTATGAAACTGTCAGTTTAAGGTGTATAATTATAAATGAAAGCATGCATTATGTCTCTGTAAAAATAATAAATACATAGAAAATTCGTAATCAATCTTTATGAATCACCATGAATATCACTTATGGCGGGATAAAGGGTTTTGAGGTATGGTTCATTTTTCTATTTCCATAAGGGACTAGTTAATTTCCAGTTTGTTAAGAAAATATTGGTCAATAATTTTATTAAAAACCAGCCAAGTTCCTACTTTGCAATGTCCTCCATAGATTTATTTATTGTTTAATTTAGTCATAGAAAAGTCATCTTAGTCTCAACATACAAGGAGACTTAACTAAATTAAATGACAGATATTTAGTTTCTTAACTAAATTAAATGACAGATATTCTACTCACTGCCTTTTTCTGCTGTACATATTGTAATTACAGAAATTGGCATAAATAAATAGTTTCTGTCCATTAAATTGCTTAGTAGGCACAATACTAAATTATTTGTCGAATAAGGAAATTGTGTATACATGTTTTAAGTTGAAAGACAAAAGAGGAAACTTACCTCCCCTCTCTACTACTTTGGTGGTTTTTGCCTATTCTTTCTCACTATATAGAAGCGAATCTTTTAGCTGTTTTTCCTTTTATAGATCTTAAAACCAAGAGAGTATTACAATTTCAAAATAAAGCATGTTTTCTTTTTAATTGTGTTACAGTACTTACAACAGAGAGATTGTACTACAGCAAGTTAAAAAGTGAATCTGACTTTAACTAAAATGGAACTGACATTCAATTTTCATTGCCTAAGAGAAGATCTGCATAACGAGGAATAAGAAAATTGCATTTTCAGAGCTCTGTTAGTTTGAATAGATGAAATAGCTATTAGAGACAAAATAAGAAAGAAATGTTCTTTTTTACAACGTAAAATTCATTTAATAGTGTCTCTTGCAGAAACAGTTAAAACTTGATGCTATTCTTGAAATTAGCTATTGGGATGAAATGATAAGCCTGTTTCTAGCTATGTATCACAAAGGAGAACAAAGTTTGGAGTAATACAAACTGAAGCAATAAAAATTGTTTTTGTTAGTATTTTTAAGTACTCATATGTTCATTGAAGAGTTCAATGATGAACAAAAGGAATAAAAGTTCTTTCTTAAAAAAACATACACTTTTGTATGGACCAGATTTCCGAAGAATTTTCCCCGATACGGACTGGGGTCTGGTTCTATGGTATTCAGTATCATCTGTGAAGCTACACTGAATTCAGCCTCCTGTTTAAAGCTAAATTTAAACAAGCCTCCCTTATCAACCCTGTTTTATGTAAAAAAATACGGTTATAAACATTTTACATGTTCATGTTTATTTAATCAAACTGTTCAGTTTTGGGGGGCAAAGACTTACAAAAATTGTAAAACCCTTTTATGTGGAGCTTATTTTTTTCTTAAATACTTAGAACTGCACAAATACTTCTATTCAACAGAATACTTCACTAGCAGATAAAAAGAAATTAAGGATTCTGGTTTTGGTGCAACAGAAGAGATTATCTAAATCTGTTTAGATAATCCTACAATATTAGCGGGAGGTTATAACCACTTCTATTATCCTCTCACATTGTTTCTGTGTGGAATTTAGTTGAAATATATTAAATTGCCAAAAAAAAGAAAAAAAAAAAAAGTCTTTAGTGGTGAACAACCTTCTTTACACAAAGAGTGTTATTTAACTGAAATAACAGAAAAAAAACCCAAAAACAAACAAACAGTAACAGAAAAGTATAAAGGGGAAAGTCTTACAATTAATAAAGCACCAGAAGCTATCAGCGATTACGAGCAATCAGGTCTCTACTAAGCAGCAAACAAGGCTGTGCAATCATCTGTTTGTTACCCTTGACAAGATAGATTGGTGAAAGATCCTTCACCTCTGTGTAGTCTCTTGCTCTGAACCAGGAGAAGGAATACAGCTATCATTACAGTAGCATCCTTGTTTTCCTGTTCTCCTGTTGTCTTCCAACACCAATAAATGGGAGATTTTGTAATGTATTGGTAAGTCAAGGCACAAATGCTGGACACATTACAACTTGCCATGCAAAAGTAGTTCCTTCTTTCCCATTGGATAAGCAATTTCCTTCTTTTCCATTGAGTTTTTCCATGACAATAACTGTAAGGAAATTTTATATCTGTGTCCTGTCATGGTCAGTACAAACATGGTAGCTACACATCAGCACAATAATTTTATTTTTTGTAGTACTGTTTTAAAAGAAAATATGCAGAGAACATTCTGATTTTCTTTAACATAATTTCCCAAAATAGAAAAATATCTCTTTTTTTCTTTTCACCCTAAGAAAATTCTGAAAATAATTACACCAAGTTTTATATTTGTCTCATATTCTTCTGACTTTTTTCAAGGCAACAGGATTGTCTACCTGTAACTATTTGACTAAGAATAATTTTTAAGAGGTTTGTGTTACTGCAGAAGGATTTTTTCAAAATAGAGGTTTTATTTTTTTATTACTTTTTAAAATAGAATAAAGAATTATGAGATTTGTGTTATATATTTATACAATACTATAGAACAAAAGAAAATGGATATAAATATGCACAGACACAAAATACTTCAAGTTATATAGACTTTTATATACTTTTGGGTGACTGAGCAGAGATCCTCCTTAAAGTATACTTCACTTACCACATTAACATTAAAACAACTGATCAGATTGGTTGTAAAATGCTATTTGGAAAGGATACCTTGAAGAAAATTGTGCTGTGTTCTGAAGAAACCTTTGAAAGCCACATTCCGACAGCTAAACTACCGCCTTCGACATATCTTATTTTGCATTTCATGGAAGTGATGGGTATGAATTCCTACCTCTACTAAGTAGCTATAATTTCATCTGATGTAGATGAATACTGACTGTGCTCACTGTGTCTTGAAATCAGACTACTTAGTAAGTTATTTATCATTCATTTAAGGGACTCCAAAAACTTTCAAAGCACAACTGTGCAGAATACTTCCTGTTAACAGCAGAGTAAATACTTTAGAAGACATAATGAATAATAATTATTCTGATAGGCCATCAAGTTTGTGGAAATTCTAGAAAATAGTTTGTGAGTACTATAACAATCCTGCAAGAATAAAAACTGTCACATACTTAAAAGTGTACAAGCAAACTAAAACAAAGAATTAACAAATGCATCATTTTGCCTAATAATTAAAATCTTGCATTGATTAAGATTGATTAACAGTATTTTCAGCATTGAATTTAATCTCAAAAGTTTGGATGACTAAAATATTTGTTATGAAAAAACATGACAAAATTTGGATGCATAACAAGAGACCCAATTATCCTAGGCAATACTACATCTTCCATTATATTAATGTCTGAAATGGACAACAGGTCTTCTGCTTTTTAAGAAAATGGACTGGTTAGCTTGAACCACAAAAATGCTTCCAATACCCATCTTTGTCAAAATAATGAAGGAATACCAGCATCTGAAGTAAACTTTCCACCTGACTAAACTGTGACTATTTTAACTGGAAATAATTTAAAAAGGATCAACTTTCTCACTCACTCTGGAATGTATCCCACTGCTTTATATTGGCATAGAAAACACAGCGCAGAGTGAATGGAAAAAAATATCCAATAAATAAAAATAATTTACTTAGACTTTCAAGACATCTTTGATAAAATTCTTCACAGTAGATTATCAAGGAAACAGAAGCCACAGAATAAATGATGAAAGTTCTGTTTCATATTAGAAAACGGCTCAGAGATAGGAAAACAAAGAGTAGATGTAAATGTTCATTTTCATCATGGAAGAAGGTTAATAATGAGATGGCCCTGTATTCTTCCTAGCACTGGTGGTACTTGACACATTACACACTTATCAATGTCCTGAAGAAAAAGATAAATAGAAAGAGGGACTAAAGCGTCTTACTGAAAGTTATGTAGGCCAAGAATGAAAAACCACTTAAGAATTTTGGGAATAAATAAGACAGAAAATTAGCTACCATAACACTAAAGGAAATTGTTAAGGCATAAGCAGAAGTGAGTGTTGAATCTAGCCACTTTACATTAATTCATCCATACTGATACCTCAACATCAGTCACTATAAAAAAGTGTCTAACATCAATCACTATAAAAAAGAATAGTTTCATGGTGGACAATTATTTAATGTAACTCTTTGAGGTACCTAGGAAAACAAAAAAAAAATCAGAAAGCAAATTACATTTTAATTTCTGTTGAAGAAAAATAGAGGATTGAAAATGTATTACTATATTTTTGTGGATTGCAGACCTGCCATTAGAAAAGTCCTGGAGATGACATAAAAGAACATGAAGTAAGATTAGATATGGGGGAGGATTTAAAGGTTGGAACCATGCTTTTGTGATGTAAATGATACAGAAATTATGTTGTAAAATTATTGTAAGTAATGGAAAAGTTGAGTGACTCATAGTAATTCATATTACTAGAACAAATTTCACCCAACAAATCTAAGAAACAACAAATTTAAGTCATACCAAGAAATTGTTTGTTTCTTCATACAGGCTATCTAAATGGTCTGTTATTACATTGCAAGGGCTATCAGGATTAAGCCATAAAAACAACCATAAACTCTTTCAGTTACTGCTAGAAATATTTTCACAGAGCTGTAAAAAAATTTTTTTAAGAGAATAATGAATCCATAAAACATGTTATTCTGGAAGACTGTGGAATCTTCATCATTGGGGGTTATACAAGCATCTGTCAAAACTATCCCACTCTTCTTCTCTGTAGGTGTAAGATTAAACCACATTCTTAGTTTTCCTCTACCTTTATCATACCATTACTTTGATCTGCTCTTCTGGCACCATAAATCAAACAAAACAAGATAACAAAAATCTCTTGGAGCCAATAGCCATAGACTCTTTCAGCCCAGTAGAGTCTAGGCATAGAGAGAACACTCTTAGAATAATCATAGAATATATTCTTTTAAAAGTCAGCAAAAAGGATTAAAGTCCTGGGTAGTAGGTGATTAACTGCATTTAACTAGAAAATTTGGGAAACAGAAGATGTTTCAGGAGAGAAGTCACTTCATATGTTTACTGATGAATTATTCCAAGAGTATTTAATGAGATGTTTTTCACTATCTCAGCAAGTTTCATATTATACCCACGAAAGAGCCAGAAATTGGTTTTATAAGGAGGAAAAACTCCAGAGAAATTCAATTAGAATTTGTTTGGCATAGGCAATGCAGTATATGTCTCTGCAATGCAGAAGTATTTTTATTTTATGTCATTGGACAAAATTTGCCTATTAATACTGAAAAAAATTGAGAAAAACTTTGAACACTCCACAAATATGGTCAATAGTGTTCTGTTTTAAAAAAAAAATTCTATCTGAAATTTCACATTTGCTCTTTACAAGTACTTGAGAAAGTACATATTTTAATTAAGGTCAAAACATTACCATTTTCATCAGTGAACACACTGAAGTAGATATTTTTGGATCTGAAATCTCAAGTAACTTTCAAAAAGCTGCTATGATTCAGCATGAGTTTCTATTTGCATGTTTGCCTTATGGGTTTCTGGGTATTCTTGATATAGGTGATTCACAGGTTTTGTTTTCTGGAATGGTTTTCCAGTTACTCAGGAGAGTTCAGTTATTTCAAATGCTTATGACCAATGTCACCCATGTTAACACTAAAGGTCCAGTTGAAGGTGAGTAGTTTGAATAGTTGCACGTCAAAAGGGCTTGCTGAAAGTCCAAGACTGGGACACCAAAACAAATCTTAAAATATAAATAGTTTTTACTAATCTTTGTCTTGGTCAGATATGTTAAAAATGGGTGTAGTAAGTAGCTGAATAGATTACTGTGAAACAAAATATCTCTTTTTAAAGAACTCAGCTGAAAGTGTAAGGAAACTGTTGGAAAAACAGTAAACAAAATAAATTTCTTTATTATTTTGGAATCATTCATTACCAAAATATTTGGTTATGAGAATAATTAAATCTTGCTTGCTTTTAATTTATTTGTTTTGCAATAAACCTGTATTTTCTCAACTAGTGTTTAATTTCTTTTTTCTCCTATGGTAAACACATACCACAGGACAACCAAAAGCTAAAATTTTTAATTCCAGGTCCACAGGACAACCAAATGCTAAAATTTTTAATTCCAGGTCCCTAAAACATGGGCATTTGAGTCTATACTTCACCGACTAAATAAATGACTTAATTTGCAGAAGGAAAAAAGACCAAAAATCTCCACTGATTTCCATGCTAGCAGTGGGTTTCTTATTGCTATTATTTTATGCACCAATTCTGATACCACCTCTGACTCTCACAGTATTTCTCATTACTACTACTCTTATACATTACTATTTCCCTTAATGGTACTTTAATTGCTTATTTTCTTAGTAATTCCTTGGGAATTCTACCACTATTGTGGGATAATGCCACTTTCAATTCAGTTCTGGGAGTTCAGTTCAGACAAGTTCTGAGAATGCAGAAAACAGAACTATACCAAGAAGAGGGATCTAGGTTCGATCAGGAAATGAAATTGAAGAAAGCGTGTTTCAAGCTGAGTCCATCTTCCCTCACTCCTTGCTCCCCATAATGACCTGGGATCTGGTTCAAACTCTAGGCTTAAAAAGTGTTAGGATTGGAGCAATCAGAAGACTCTCCTGGTCTTTCAATGTTTATTTTATACTGTTTTAGCTGTAAAAATCTAGATTCCTGATTCAGGGAGTGGACCTATTCAGATTGCTGCAAAGATGAGGATGGTTCTTTGAGACCAGAATAAGTTACAACTTCATGTATTTGTTCTGAGGTCTGGACCCTAAATTTTACAGTGTATTAGTATATTAGGCTACTACTTATCTTCCACTGAAATCCGTAGGAGGAAAAGACATTTGTTGCTAGGTGTTAAGCAGCTTGCAGGATGTGGCCTCCATGTACAGAGAAATTACTTGCCTTCGGTCTCTGGTGGGTTGACCCTGGCTGGACACCAGGTGCCCATAGAGCCCATCTGTCTGTCCCCCTTTCCAGCTGGACGGGGGAGAGGGAATAAGATGGAAAACAACTTGCAGGTTCAGATAAGGCAGTTTACTGAAGCAAAAGTGAAAGTTTGCATGTGCACAAGTGAAGAGCAAAAAAAAATAGGTTTATTCTCTACTTTTCATCAGCAAACAATTTTCAGCCACTCCCAGGAAGAAGGACTTCATCATTTGTAGTGGTTGTTCCAGAAGGTAAACCTTGTACGTAATGAATGCCCCTGCTTCCTCCTCCTTTCCTTAGCTTTTATGTCTGAGCTGATGTCATATGGTATGAATATCTCTTTGGTTAGTTTGGTCAGCTGGCCTGGTTGTGTCCCCTCCCAGGATCTTGCCCACCACCAGCCCCTTGATGGGGGGAGTGTTGAGAGACAGTGCTGATGCTGTGCCAGGGCTCCTCAGCAGTACCCAAAACACAAGTGTGTTATCAACCCCTTTCCAGGTACCAATGCAAAACACAGCTCCGTGAGGGCAGCTGAGGGGAAATGTACTCCTTCTCAGTCTCTCATACATGTTATTAAGCAAGAATGGAACAAGGAGTTTAATTCAGGAAGATGTTATTTGAATAAGGATATCAAAATTATCTTTGATGTTTTCAGCCACAGTAGCACATACCTGAGGGCAGAAATTTGGCCTTAAAGTTTATCTTTTCTTTCTGATTAACACATTATACAATAGCAGGGGGGAAAATGCTTTATCATACAGACAGTTCTTTATTACCATTTGACTGCTTAAAAATAATGGATCAAATTCCCCTGTAAAGAACTACCACAGAAGTCAGTGGATATGCTAAGGTTGAATTTGACCCAATATTATTTTCAAACTGAGATTAGAGAGCAAGTGAACTTGCAAAAGATGATTAAGTCAGCAATGCACTTACTATCTTGAGTATGCAAGCAATCTGAAAGCCAACATAAGGCAGTTCTTATTCATCAGGCATGCAAATAAATCAACTTTAATGTCAATAAAGTCAGTAATGACAGATTTTATCACTAAGTTATAACTAAGCAATAACGAGTCGGAAAAAGCAAGTAGCTCACAGCGACTGAAGTGATTTTTTATTTTGTCCTAGGTGAAGCCAAGGGTAACTGAAAAGACTGGCCTTTACTCCCTCTATTATTAACTGCAAATCATTCTTGTCATATTAGAAAGCAGATCATTTTTTTCCCAAGTATTACTCACTGTTATGGTGTGCCTCACACCATGACCTCCTTTAGAGGTGCTGCAGTCCATTTCCAATTAGTCTCTGCATATTAGTGAGGTGCAGTTTAATTTTAAGGGAATCAGGACAAAAAATATATTTTTATTTATTCTGTAAATGTAGTTACTGATTTGATTCATCCATCACCAAATATTAGAGAACAAATAAGGATGATTTAACACTTTACAAGGAGCAGTCCAACACTGAATACTGTTAGACAGCTGCAGTAGCTGAAAATTGCAGTGGCTGCATTTCAGTGAGGAGTAAAATAGATCTTAGTGGTGATAAGAGGCTTATTTGAAAAGTTTCTAAATTATATGATTGAAGGGTATAATAACAAAACCACATATTATTTTTCTTGATGTGTAGAAGAAGGGGGAACTCAGTATATAAATATTTTTAAAACAGTATTATATTAAGAAGGTAGATGATCTACTGAAAACTGAAACTCACACAGACACTTTAAAAGCAAGCAGGCTTTTTCAACTTTTCACTTGTGATTTATATAAGTTTGTACAATCATTTTTCTGTCTCTGCATCTCAACCAAAAATATTACACATTTTTGTTATGCATGTTATGCATCTCCCCATGGGAGATGTTTAACAATGGTCAATTACTATGATTCAGTAGTTTTGGCTGACATTCAACAAATGTCTGAGCAGCTAATAATGCATTTAGTTCTGTTAGTTCACCCATCTGTCCATCACATCTGCCTATCCTCATAAAGGCTGTCGTAAGCAGCATAGCATTTCTCTAACATCCTCTCTCTATTCACTCACTTTCCAAATGCCTGGAAGGTAAGCAATGTGTGCCCACAATTATTTTAAATCTTTTCATAAGCTAAAGATAAGTAAACACATCCTTAAATACAAGCAACAAACAAACAATTTCTTTTATTATTTTATTAATGGCACTTTAATCCATCAAATTTACATGATTATTAGTCAATGCTCAATTCCAATAGTTTGAAAACACGAGGAGAGAACTTTCTCTTGTCCAGAAAAATTTTACAATTAGTCACCATTCATGTAATCTCCAAAAACACTGTTTCAAGAAAAACAACAATATTTAAGCTTGACATTTTGAATCTGTTTGGTGCCTCACTTTGTGGCTGGCTGTTACAATCCTAAGGTGGGGACTGACTGCCACTACAAAATATTTAAGCACCTGAGTAGCTTTTTCCACGTGAAGAGTTGCAGGGACATGGCTCATAAAAGCAAAGATGCTATGGTACTGGTGCGTGTCTTTGTTCACGCTACATTTGAAATTGATTGCAGTAACAAAACACTTAATATTTGATAGAATCTTTTTTTCTGCATTAACACAATAAGGAGAAAGAAAAGATACTGAAAGTGCCACAGTCCAAGGGGGGGATGGGGCCATGACACAGCACGAATGGGTTCGGTGACAAGGTAGGAATGCTTTATTGAGGCGTGCACGGGATTTTTTTATCAGTTCAGGCGGGGAGAGGGCTGGAACATGGGGTGGGGTATGAGACAGACAAAAGGGGGAACAAATCGGGATAGGGACACAGGCAAAAGGGGGAGGAACGTGGGAGGATCCGGGGAAGGGAAGGAAAGGGCGGGGAAGCAGGGAGCAGGGAAGCGGGCATGCCTGGGCACGCCTGGGAAATATAAATATAGGGGCAACATACAATGTGTATATAAACACATAAAAACTGTAAAGTCCATATAATAAAGTCCTGTCAATTGCTGTATATCTTCCTCCATACCTGGAACTGTTCCCATCCTGAATCTTGCTCCTTCACATGAAAGGAAGAACAGTGACATCAAATTTAGCCAATGGATTCTTTTAGAAAGGATATAATTTCATAAAATTAGGAGGAAGGAGGGGGTCATTCAGAGTGATGGCATTTGTTTTCCCAAGTAACCATTACGTATGAAGAAACCCTGCTTTCCTGGAGATGGCTGAACACCTGTCTACCTATAGGGAGTAGTGAATTAATTCCTTGTTTTGCTTTGCTTATGCGAGCAGCTTTTGCTTTCCCTATTAAACTGTGTTTATCTGAACACAACAAGTTTTCTCACTTTTATTCCTCTGATTCTCTCCCCCATCCCGCCAGGGACAGCAAGTGAACGACTGTGTAGGATTTAGTTGCCAGCTGAGGTTAAACCACAACGCGGACATAGGACAGTATTTGTCTATGTCTTGGTTTAGTTGTACCTAATCAAAGCTCACCAAAAAGTATTGTGCTGCTGACTGCATAAGTGCATACAGATGTGTTTGCACTTGTACACAAACACACACTCAGAAAACAAACAAACAAAGTAAAAAACCAACAAAATTTACATTTGGTTGACATGTTTTCTTGGAAATTTATTACTACTATTCCAGTAACAAAAAGGGGAATTTTGATATCAATGACATAGGGCAGCTGGTTGCCAAAAAAATTTCCCAGTTAAAAGCTTACCATTCACCACTGCTGTAGTTTCCTTTCCACTTTCCTCTTCAGTTGATATATCTATAACTAACTTAAAAGACAACAATAATTATTACAGTGTACACCATCATAAGATTTAAGATGCAGTGCTTTCTACTAAACTGACGACACTAACCTTTACAATTATCTTTTTAATTCAACACTTGTGGAGAAAATGGGCATAATAAAAAGCATTAATCAGTCCATTATCTAGCATTATGCAGGGAATAGAATAAGATAAGCGGAATGTTCAGTGCTGCTATTATTTGTTATTTGTTTTAGCTAAAGCGATTAAGTCCTAGGTGCTAAAGAAACACAGTGAGCTGTGTAGTTGGTCATTTCCTGGCCCTGTTCACCTGAGATGTTTACTTGAAGGTTTTACTTGAAAAAGTGTATAATATTGTTGTGATAAGTATGTCATGACAAATTCAATTAAACATGCTATCCAAATTCATGATTACTGGTCAGGAGACAAAAAAGAAAGAGAATGTTGTAGCATAAAGAAAATCTAAGAACATAAGTGTGTATTCTCCCTACAGGATCTAGAAATTGTGGGAAAGACTGAAGAGTATGCACTTGATGGCAATTCACAGATCTATGTTAAACCTTACTTTTCATTTTCTCTGGTCTGTATTTTAAAGTTTAAATTTTAAGAAGTGTGCTTTGGAGGAACCTACCCATAGAAGTCTCTGTATCTGAAAAATATCAGGCACTTTTGTGGCACACCATGTTTTGCAGGTATTCAGATGTTATACGACATTTGTGTCCCAGGGGCACATATTATTCAAGATCCATTAATGAGACACTTTTGCTCCAATAGCATTATATTTCAGAATTTATAGAAAAAAAATTTACCAGTAAAATCAGAGGATAAATGCAGTAATATTTAATAGACATAGCAATATGTGACTCCGAAGTGAATATTAAGTCATACTAAGATAACATTCAGTATGAAATGTAATAACAGTCAATAAAAATGTTGGGTATTGTAGAAACAGTTAGTCAGATTCCAGTAAAGTCAATGAAAAAAGACAGAATTGGATCTGAAAAAACTGATGTGATTTTACTTAACAGGTCCAGGTTCTTATTTGTTTGTTCACTTCTAATTATTCCACTGGTATTCTTAAGAAGGCTCTTGAGAAGAACACAAACTTAACCCTTTTTTTTCCTATGAAGACATCTCGTCTAAGTGGAGATATTCCTTATATATTCTTTATATATTACCCTGATAACCTCACCCTGAAATTGCTTTAAATGGAGGTTTTTCTTACATTATTCATAGAAAAGAATAACGTGTCATGCCACATTAACTACTTAATTATGAATTCGTATAATTTGCCATGGAAAAGCCGAGAAACTAGGATTTAATGAAAGGAGATACATTCACTCAAATGTCTCAGGAAATTTTTAGTATTATTTCAGAGAAGTTGTCTATGTGTTATCTATGTGAAATTGATGTCACAACCTTTTGTGGTGAGTGTGATATTAGGAGAAATAACCCGTGGATTTAGGCCTTTAACAATACCAGTAGGATCAGAGGAGAGGAAGACAAACACAAACAGTTTTTAAAGAAATAAACATTTAATTTAAAGAAAGAAACATACAATTATCTCAACTGTCTCAACGTTTTACAGGAAGGAAAAAAATGTGATGACTATACTTAGATGTTCAAATTCATCTTCTGCTTCCCACCAGTAGGAAAATTCTGAGAATATGACCTACACTTGAGTAGACCTTGCTACATTCATTTTTTCAATGTGCAAAGATTTGCAAAAGCTTGGTTAAGGTATTTGACCTAATTATAGAGAAACCCTCAGTTTGTAAAGTTAGACAGGGAAAATAAACCACCTATAAAGGAAGGTATCTCTGAGGACAAACAACACTACTGCCATTCACATGCAATTAGAATGAGGAACACTGTGGAGAGTGGTAGGCAGCCACAAAGATAGGTCAACGATCCTAAGGTAGAAGCCGTCACTTAGAGTACTCGTAATTCTCTAGTAACTTCCAATCTGTCTGCCCTTCTTTAATGTGTTTTTGTTTCCCTTTTCCTGAAATGTAACCTACTTCTAGCATTTCTGTTGAAGGAATTGAGAAAACCTTGACTGCTTCTTTATTTCCAAACCTATTCCCAATATCTGTAACAAAGCTGAGCTATGACAACCACAAATTTCTTATTGAGATGTTCTCATCCTAGCATGAGACAACTCTTATGTTGCATCATTTTTCAAACATAGACTTGTCATCCTGAAAAAGTCTTCAAGGAAACTAGAGTTTATTATTTGTACCCTTCCAAGCACAATTTGTCTTTTTCCCCTCCTTTACAGAAGAAACCTGTTAAAGGAGAAAGAGAAGCTGCTTCAGAAGAGACGTGAGCTAAAGAGCTGGCAGTATGTGTTGTGCATGATAACAGCAGCAGTACTGGTGAAAGTCCAAACTCCTAATATAAACTGTATTAAATGTCTGATTGAGTAAACTGGCGCTGAAAATGAAAGTTAGTATGTCCTTTACCCCTCTTAAAAAGTTATGTAATTGGCACATCAAGTTATGTAACAGGTACATCAAGAAGACGTAAACAGGTAGCTGATCAAATCAACCCTTTTGCAATGGCATAGCCCAGTTGCCACATTGGTCACCATAGAGAAGACTGAAGAATGGTTGCACCTAGGTTACATTTTGCACTGGTCCTCCAAATATACCTGGTGTTGTGAAACTACTAATAACTTTCTGAAAATAAGAAACAGTAATGTACGTTTATTCAGGATGAAAAATAAATCTTTTCTAAAACTTGGACATTTTTTATGTCATTTTCAGTCAACAGAAAGAACAAGAAGATACGTATCATACAAATAGTTTGTTATTTTTGTTATTTGCTGATTTTAGTAAAAAAATAAGTAATATAAATATAAATACTTAAAAAGATAAATAAAATTATTTATATAAATAAAACTGAAATTTAAAATAATATAACAATGAACATAAAAAATCCAAAATCCCTACATAAAAAAAATTAAATATGTGCAAGATATTAAAAAATATAAAAATATATAAAAAATAGCAATACCAAAAGAATATTCCAGAACCAGAGAATTGTCTGGATGTCTTGCAGTTCTTTTCACTTGAAAAGCAGATACTTAATTTAAAATGCTAAACTTCTGAAATATCTGTTTCAGAGCAATGGAAGGCTTTGCTGAACCTTTTGTAGGACACATCACACAGAGGCTATTTTTCTGAACGCAAACTCAGAGGGATGTGATCCACTGGAGTCAAAGTGCAAAGCACAAATAAGAAAACTTGCTTTTACATCAGCAACTTTGTCTTCCCTTTTTGTCCTTCTTTATTCAGATGGAGCTGCTTGTTTAGTCTTCCAGGTTCAGTCATGCTGTTTGATTTTCTTTTTGAAGGAGAAAAAGGCTCTGGCACCAGAATCACTGATACTTTTTGTGTTGATGCAGAAGAGGGTAGAAGTCAGCTTAAACATCCAGTCAGGGCATTTGGCTGAATAGGAGAAACTTGGGGTGACACAGAGCTGCCAAAACTTAACAGTTCCTTGTCCTTAATCTCTGACACAAATAATAGGCACGGGGAAGAGGACATGATCAAAGCATTCAGCCCTCACTGATCATCCACAGAAATCTATGTTTGAAGTAAAAAGGTCCTGAGCCACAATACTTAATTTCAAGAATCAAGCTGAGGGTAAGGCAGCCATCTCGTTGGTGATGTTGCTTATTTGACAAGTAGATTTTACTCCTTTCTTACTTAATAAAAAGATGAACCTAGTATGGCTACTAATTAGAACCTCTTGGTTATAAAGTAGCAGCAACATCTTGCTCACTGTCCACTCTTCACATCCCTTCTTATGATTCTACAATTCTTGCCGTTTAAATTTGGGTTTTTTTTTAATTTTGCATGTGTTTAAAGAATGCATTTAATTTTGTCAGTCATGGTCATGTCAGGGTCTGCTTCTTTGTCATCATGTTTGTGTACAAACACAAAAGGTCACATGTGTGTGACCTGGATGGCTGTTCTATTCTGAGTAACAAATTTTACGTTACAACTTTTCAAAAAGAAAAATATCCATAAAAAATACTGTTAGAATATTAAGAAAATTCAGGTTTATATATTTTTTCTTTAAATATGTTATTCCACATGTGCTTAAAAAGAAACTCAAACACATTACATAACATTACCAGTCTGAGTATTGCCTTTGCAATCTTCATTAGTATGTGCATTTTCCAAGTACAAATGGAAGATCTCCCAGACATTGTCACTATGAAACCATAATTCCCCAGAGGACTATGTTTACAATGTCTGTTTCACCTGGAAAACACTCAGAAATAACACTGATGACTGCCAATGTAAAAGAAAAAAAAAAAAGACAGGGAGAGAATCTCCATAATGTGTGAAATTTTGAATTCTGCTTTGTAAAGATAAGAACTATAATTTTGTAGGAGGAGAAAAAAGGAAAGAGAAAAAAGGAAGGAAGGAAGGAAGGAAGGGAGGAAGGAAGGAAGGAAAAAAGAGAAAAGAAAAGAGGGAGAAAGAGAGGAAAAAAGAGAGGGAGAAAAAGAGGAAGAAGTCTGAACAACCACTAATAGTTTGATTAAGTGATTTAAGTCTTTTATGATAAGTTAGATGGTTTACAGACAGTTACAGGAGTCCTCAAGTTCTGTAGACTGGTTACACTTTTGTTCTATGACACAAAGGGAATCATTTCAGCACCAGAAAGGAAAGAAGTTTCTATCACCATAAAGCTTTCTGTGTTTATAACAGTCACATCATCACAATAAAACTGTCACAGTTTTTCCTAGGAAAATATAGTCCACTTTCCTACCCCACACTATCTAGAGTAGAAGGATAACTCATGGTTAGGTTTTGCATGAGACTAACTACAAGTTCTAGATCTTGAATCTCTTTACAGATCTCTAATCAGGTATGTAGTAGATGTTCATCGCTGATCAAAGGTTCCCTCTTCTCTTATTCTGAAATGTGCTCCATGGCTGTGAGAGCATGGACAATGAAAGGAAAAATAAAGCAACTGGATTTTTTTCTATTGCCGCTGAGTATAACTCAAAATCTGCTGTTGAAACCCATTGCCAATAAAAATTTTATTGAGACTCTGAAATTCCTTAAAATTTTGGTTTTGAAGAATTTGGGATTTACTGATGCAAATATTATACTAAAAACTACTAAGAAGTTTGCCTAAGTATTGGAAAATACTTATCTCCCAAGGCAATACAATATTTTCTGATCTTTTTCATCTCTCAATCATATATTGTCATCTTTAGCTTGCGGGAGTTGTACACTTTTGAAGAACATATTGAATAGCCAATTGGTTACTCTTTTTTTAACTTCCTTTTTCTTGTTTGACACAAACAATCAAGAAGCTTCATTTGTATTTGACTTACCTAATATTAGTCTTTGGGTCTTGGTAGAACATTTGCCAAATTATTAGATATGAACCTGTCCTGGTTTTGGCCAGGACAGAGTTAATTTTTTGCAGTAGCTGGGAAGGGGTGTGGCTGAGGGGGCATTGCCAGGAACAAAACGTTATTCTGTAACAGCTCATATTATTGCCTTGAGCAGAGGAAGAAGGGGCTCTTGGTGGCAGGCAGAAATGTCTGGTATTGTTTTATTTTACATGTAAATTTTTTCTTTGTCTTATCCCTTTTTATATTAATATTGTTGCTATTACTGCTTGTTTTCTTATCTCATTGCTGTTTCCAGTGAACTGTTCTTATCTCAGCCCATGTCTGCCTTTTTTGCCTCCCATTGGAGGGCAGAGGGGAGTGGCACTTTTTTTTTAGTGGAAATACTAAATTGGAGGATACCATTCCTAAACCACAACAGTACCCCACATACTTTATGAAATTTGTAATGAGCAAGAATTAAAAATATTCATTTCCTTGTTAATAGAGATTTCATTATTAGTTTATGTAGAACTGAACAACACAGAAATGGGTCTGCAATATTCCTTTCAATTTGAAATAAAAAACAAGCCAAAAACAGACCAGCTGACATTTCAGACTCATTTGTTATTTTATTTCTGTAATGTTTGTTGATTATGATAATTGATCACTCCAAGATTTCAAAGATAAAATTAATTGGTAAAAGTAAGTTAGTTGCCTTTTGTGTGGAATATTTTAATTAACAAAGAACATTTAAATAAATTACCATAATATTGAAGGTCACACAAATATTAGCTGCAGCTGTGTTCACTGTTGCATAGATACATCTTTCTATATAAAGACAGAAGGAATAAAAATAATTTTAATAAAATGAAAGGAGTATATTTCTTTCATTCTGTTTTCCCTACAAACATTTTATTCTCCTTAACCTTCTAGCTAAGATCAAATCTAATGTCAGTTTAATACTAAATATGGCAATGTAATTTAATCTACTTAATACTTTGTCAAAGCTGGAGCAACAACTTGATTTGGTCTTTCCTTTCTTCAAATACTTTATTTTTTTCTGTAAAATTAAGCAAATGTGAGAAAGTGACATAGCAAAAGTTAATTGACACAATGACTCCTGAACTGTATTGTACACAATAAAACTGCCAGAGATCTTTTTCCTGCCACCATTTTCTTATCAAAATTTGTGGTAATTCAGGTGCTTTCTTGGGTGACTGATAACAAAACATCTTCAGGCAGAGTAAGAAAAGAACTTTACATTTGCCATTTTCCAGGTGGTAGCTAAGTCATTACTGTTGACAGAAGAAAAGACATAGGGAGAATTACTTTCTTCTTCACTGTGTATTGAAATGAAATCATAGTTGTTACAGCAGTTTGTGTGGAGCTGAAGCAACTATCAAGCTAAACACCTTCCTAGAAAGGTTTGTTTCAAGAAATATAGCAAAAGCATTAGTTTAAGGATTCCTGAGTCAAAATGACAAAATGGTGTATAGTAAAAGACTAGAGATCTTTTTTATCTCAACATCTTTTCTATACACAGTAAATATTAGGCTTTCAAATGAAGATTAGATTCAATTTCAACTGAAGTTGTGACCTTCTGTAGCTGAAGAAAAAAGTGTTAAGTTGATGACAAGATTAATGATATTTACATGCCAAATGACAGAACTAAAGCTGGAGTACTGATTAAAGATAATTAGTCAGTGTAATGCCATTTTGAACCCATGCAAAATTTTATAAAATCAACAAATAATCAAATTTGGATATGTTCTGAATTCATAAGCAGTAGGGGCATATTTGCAAAGGTGACATCATTTGTACTTATTTGTTTGTTATGAAGACCATATTTTTCTTCTGCTCTTTCAGTAGTCCCTGAGTGCTGCTATGAATTCTGTTATAGTTGCGAAGAGTAAATATTTAAGAAAATCACCCTTGCATAATATATCCTCTCAAAAAACAAATAAAACCATTTGTCAACTCTAGAACAAATGAATCAACATTTTACATGCATTAGTGACTTGACTTAAACTGAATTTGATATTCAAGGAACTAGGCCTGATTGAAGCTTTTTTTCATGGTATATGCTACTTTTTTTCAGGGTATCTGAAAATTTTTCTTCAGACAGGAAACTGACATGGTCTGCCTGATCTACTTGGTGTGATTTTACCAAAAAATATTAAGAACATAATTACCTTTGACTCTATAATCACCCTGCTAAAAAATACAGGAAATCAATCATTAAGTTCAAAAGGCAGGATTCATCCATGGAAAAAGTAAGTTTGTCTATGCATAGTTTCCACAAGCGGTCAGGTTACAAAATAATGAGGAATTTTCAAAAGTACTTTGTTCTCTAATTTGATGGTTTACTTATAGAAACCAAAGGGAATCAACACATACCTAAACAGACAAAGGTTTTGTAGCTGTGACAATGTAAGTATATGAAAGTATCAAAATACGTAGGGACAAAGTATTTTAATTGACAAACCATTAGTGTTGGAAACGGACACATTTTCAATCATGCTAGGCCTTCCATATAACACTTCTCTGACTACTCTTGCCAAAAGATAAACAAAGCATAAAGAGAAGGTGCCAGTAGCCATTCATACCTTCTGATCTGTTTCTGTGTCACTTAAATGTGTGCAAAAACTATCATTCATAGGAAGGGGTTAATGGAAATCCTAGCTCTGTTAGTCTTTCAGCCAAAGAGTTGCTGTTATTTTAAAGGTTTTGGACAAATATATTTTAAAAACAACAGTGGAAGCTTTTCATATTTCAAGTAGAAATCCCGAGCCCAAGGAGTGAACACAGCTTTGGACGTAAACTGAATTTTCACCTGGCTCATTGCGTACATCATCCTGATCTTTCAAACTTCCTTATAGTGTCATAAAAGACACATTTAGCTATTTCTGATCAAGAGAAAAAACATACTGCAATCCTTCACTGAATAGACATTCCTCGGCTACAACAATGAAAAAAGAAGGCAGAGTATTAAAACTAAACTATGAAATTTCATTAATCTCCTACAAATCATATATGCTTAACAGCAACAAGAAAAACAGAAAAGTGGTCCTTAAAAACAAAACAAAGCTCTATATAATTCATACTTTGGAGTAAGTTTGTTTTGTACAGATGCCACAGACTACAAAAATAACAACACAAATATTTAATGAGAAAAAGCTCAATGCATTCTTAGCTCACTGGTTTCACAGGAAATTAATGACTCTAGTAACTATATAATTAGAAATGGGAATTTGTGAGCATCTTTATTAACTTTATATTAATTTGCAAAATGAGACAAGAAAAGAAAATAAAGAGAAAATTTTGCTCCCCAAAATTACTTTATAAAGAATAAATCTCTTCTGTAAAGAAAAAAAAAGGAGCTGTTTCTCTCATTTATAAAAGGCAGATTTATAAAACAAGACCCATTATAAATCATTGTTGGAATTATTAAATAATATAAATTACTACTTTTGTATGAAAGATCCCACTTTCAGTGGGGTTAAACCAATAAAATCATACCTGCATAGGCTGGGGAGAAAATGTGTATTCTATTCTCAATTTTCATAGTAATAAGAGATTAGGTAGGAAAACATATCATCATATCCCAAGATAATCATTGCAGGTCTTCCTTTCAAAGCCCCTTTAAAGCAGGCTTCCTTGGTCTCTGTGGGGAACAGAGTCCTGAGGAGAATGGTATAGCTATAGGGGCTTGATCTTGCAAGCTCTCTAAGCCTTGCTCTAAGGAGTGCAAAAAGTCAAGTAAGGACCACACCTCAGACAGACTGTGAACCATTTTTTCATACTAGTAAGCAACTACATGTCATGTTAGAGCCAGTGTTGGCTTTTGTTTAAGAAAACATATAAGTATGTGCTTAGTTTGAAGTCAGCGGGGCTTAAGTTTGCCCAGTAGGATTTCCCTGACCAGAGAACTGTAATAAGAAACAATTCTTGATGGAAGGAAATTCCCAACCTGGTCTTATTGCTTGCTTAATTTTTGTAAGAAACTTCCATAAACTGCAAGAAACTGGGACATTGTTAATCATGGAACTATACCTCTGGTAAATTTACAAAACAAAAAAAGAAAAATCCTTTATGGTAGAGGGATAGATACAATCTAAACTATATACATTTAAATGGCTTACAGTGACTGTATGAACACAGGAGCTATTTTTAAGATTTTTACACATTTCTACTGTCAACAGTAGGAAGTGTTCTTGATTATGGAAAATGGGAGTAAGGGCAGCTGTGCAGAGCAGCTTCTGAAAGAAATTTCAAAGTTTCTATCAAAAAGGCTGTTTCTCAAAGGCAGCTGCTCAATGTCTCATGATGTATTCAAGACTCAGACTACTTGCCTGGCCCATCACCCTGCTGCACCTTCTTCTCTCAGCTCACTTTACCTGAGTAGATTTTGACAAGAGTAGCAAAGCACTGGGTTCCAACTTCCTACAGAAAGCTCAGTGATGCTTTCCCTGCCTCCTCAGTTGTAGCACTGCAGAGCCAAGCTCCTGGTATATGCTGTGTTTGCTCAGAGCATCAGGTGCTATCTGTTTACCTTTCTTTCCTTTCTCTCTAATTTCTCTTTATGCCTAAGTGACTCCTGTATGGAAATTACCTTGCTTCTGCTCAGAATTTCAATACAGCGCCTGAGATCTTTTTTCCATTACAAGTCTCAGAGGATGGTATTAATATCCCACTAATTTCAGATATATTTACATTTGGCAAAGGTACTACCAGGCAAATTACAAGTGTGTTTATTGGCAAATGACAATATTTGGCATCAAGATCTATTGAAAGATGTCCATGACATCAGTTTGCTGCAGTCATTTGACTTAGCATCCTGTGCTACCTCCATCAAAATTACCTGAGATTGGGTCTAGCCTCCACTTTTAAAACCCCTGCTTTTATTCAGGCCACACAGTGTGCCCTCTACATAGTGTGTACCAGAGGCTAGAATATTTGCCCTGAGATTTCCAAAATATCAATAATCTTTATCCTGTCACCTGAAAAGTCCTCTTTCACTTTTTGTTGGCTCCAGAATGCTATGTTGACAAATATTTATTACATTTTTAGACACACTAATTCCAAACATTTCAAAATAAAAGAAGCACATTAAATTAGAACAGCAAAAACTAGAAATCTTTAACTCATTATAGATAAAGTTTGAAACACATCGTTTTCCTGTGTTTTTCATGATCTTTGAAGCTTGCAATTCTCTTTTCTGAATATCCTTCAAGATTTGTGCTAAGGAAGGGGGTTTATTTTTGTCGGTAGAATGGAATGCCTGAGGTGTTTTCCTTTGGTTGTGTTATTAGTGTAGCTCAAGCAATTAGAATGCAAAGGTTGCAAAAGTTAAAAAAATAACATGGCTTGCTTAAATTTGTGATTATAATAGGGACTGAAAGTTTATAAAGGAACTTTTAATCAGATACAAAATTTGCTCTCTATAAACTACATTTCCATAGGATTTGCCATATCAAGTACATACAATATACAGATATACTACAGTTTGCCTTATTTGTTACACAGCTTTATGTATCAATTTTGCTACAGTTTGAATAAAATTAAACAAAACTTGAAGCACTAAAATTTTACTTATTTTAAAATACCCTTGCAACTTGTTTTGCAGGGCTCCATCAGACTTGTTTGGAGAACAGCTGAGTGCATTTAGAATAATTTAGGCAGTAAGCAAACAGCATACACAGATTGAGACAGCAGAGATTTAAATTTTAGATAAATCTTTCATTTAGAAAAGTCATACTCTGATAAGAGTAATTATTCTCCAGGATGCAGTTCAGAACCTCTCTGATGAAAAAAAAACCATGTGTTGTGACATTCAGAAAATGATTGCACTGTACCTTTAAAATTTCCTGGTTCTTTCCGGCTTGTACAAAGGAGATTCAGGCAACTCTGGTTTATTTTGTTCAGCAAGAGAAGAAGAAGATTCCCCTAGGTCCCTTCTGTATCAAGAAACAATACTGCAGCTTTTGCTGGGACTTCAGATCACTAGATTGAAGTGCCTGAACTTTCCAGAATCTGAAGCAAACAAATAATGTGTCTAGCTATATTTCTGCAGCACTTTACAAGTTCTTCAGAATGCCATAGCAAATGTACTCAAAGGAAAACTGAAAACTGGGGATTTATGAGAGGAAAAAATAATTAGTAGGAATATTCTGTCTGGAACTACACAGGGGGCACAAAAAAAGAATGAGATTATTTTCTCACGCAAATTAGAGATTTTAGAGGAATCCTGTCCTCTGCATTGGCGGCTGTTTTTCATCTTCACTCTATGCAAAATAATGGAGCTCATACCTTTGGGAAGAAAAACAATAATGTCTGCTGAGCAGAAACCTTTTTTTTTCTTCAGGAAGAATAAAGAATAGAAATCACTGGAAAAAAATCAGGTAATAGCAAGACTCAGTTATAAAGATAATGCTTTCTCTACAGAGTCTCGAGTAGTGAGAACAGCTGTTGTAGTGTCTCAGAGCAAATCAGATTTTCAGACTTCTAAAATGGGTATTTTATTTTTCATCATCAAGATTTTCCTCTTATTTTTTGCAGCAGCCTGAGCATATATTTCAAAAATTTAATTGTTTTATTATTCAGCACCTAGTCCGGCAAAACTACAATGGATTGTCCATTTATTTCAAAATTATTTCATTGTGTAATTTGTGAGAACTCAGAGAATCACACTCAATAGTCAGAGGCAGCTGGTTGGAACAGGTGTTGCAGAAAATTATAATCTGTCTTTGATCAAAACTGTTGGGTTGGTTTTTTTTACCACCATCCTGCAGTTACACATGATAGGTATCCTAATAATCAAATATACAGTCAGTAGTAACAACCTGAGATATTGTCAGGAGAAATATCAGGAATAATTTCAAGCTTGTGAGTCAAAAGAATTTGCTTTTCAGGGAGCAAGATTTTCACAAAATCCTCCTCTACTCATGCATTTACTGGAAAAGGCAGGTTTGTTTCTAACAGTCAGTTTTAACTGCTCATTTTCAAAACATTTTTCACATGAAGAAAAATTTGAAGAAGGAATAAAAATTACTTTAATCAATACTGAACACATTATAATCAAGTAAGGGAGATTAAAGGCTAGTTTAATGCAGTCTAAGGCCTTTATTCTTTCATCAGTGATACAAGCAATGAAGTCACCAGGATCAAATACATAGCTAAAACTTGAATGTTCTGATCTTCAGCTATTTCCAAAGTCTTAAGGTGACTAGATACACTGGCTACCTCACTTGGTATCAGTTTGGACCAACTTAAGACTTCATAAAGGAAACTTATTTTAACGAAATTCAGAGGTCCCATTTGGTGAAATTAGATACCTTTCAAAAACCTCACAAAGCAAAGTTTGATCTGATGGCTGCCTGTCACTGAAGAATCAGGGCACCAATTTTTATGACAACAGATAAAGCATCGTCTAACACATAGTCTTAGAAAGACTTTTAAATCTTGGATTTTTTCTCTTAGATTAGGAGGGGTAGAGAAAAGTGTTACCTACAGAATTTACTTCAGTGCCTACCCTCTGACATTACAATCAAAAACAGATATGAAACTACAACAGCTGTAGACACCCATAAACAAGGTCTGCAAGGAGAAACTGTAACAATAGCACACAGTGGATACTGAAAAAGAAATGAGTGTTCATAGTAGGTTACTCTGGTTACTCTCAGGCCCACTTGATGGCCTGAGGGGGAGCCGTGAGACTTACTTCAGGCAAAATTCTGGTTGGACACAGGAGGGAAATTGTTCCCAAATACCAAAATGAGCTATCTTAATAATATCCCAAGGGAGTGGTGGATTCCTCAACATTGAACACTTTTAAGATTCAGCCAGACAGAGTGCTGGGCCATCTTTTCTAGACAGTGCTTTTGCCAAGAAAGGCTGGACCAAAGGATCCTTAAGGTCCCTTCCAACCTGATATTCCATGAATATCAAATAGCGAAAGTAAATAAAGATAAGTTTGTTTCATACATGATCTATCTTTATTTTTTAAAGAGTTCTCTATTAAAAATCAGGGAACTATTTTTTTTACTAAAAAACTGCACTTTCCAACTCAATTGCAAAAACTGAAGGAAAAAACAGTTTCCCTCCTTCAAAGAGGAAATCAATTGCTATTTCAATTCCCAGCAAAGGCTGAACAGGAAAAACTGAATACTACTAATAAAATTACAAATGCCAGCAAGAAAAATGCACACGTTGCAGTTTTACAGCACTTCTGCAAGGGTGTTCTGGAGCTTTGTAAAGCTACAACTTGTCCCTGAACCTACCCCACTTATTTTACTTTATTTTATTCTTTCAGATAAGCAAACAGAGCTCACATGGATTATGTCCTGGTTTTCAATGGTTTCAAGCACTTGCAATTCAGGTGAAATCATGAGAATTAAACTGTCTCGATGTGCAAAGTGAGAACAGAGGTCAAATAACTGTTTAAATCATCTGTCTATAATAGTAACATCAACAGAAAAGAACCCACCACAGCCCCCCAGTCAGGCAAAAGTTAGACAAAACTGGGTATAAAGCATTTATGTGAGTGAGGAGCATCAAGCAGTGGGGATGTTCTCCTACCTAGCACAGACACTTATGAAGACAAGCGTCTTGACAATCAATATTTTACTTGTATTTGTAGGTTCGACTCTGAGACCAGTGATTACACACTCTTGGCAGGTTTTCATTTTAATTACATTTATTTATTTATTGTAGGGGTTAACAGCTTTTCTTGGCACCATGCACAGCAGTTACCCAGATGGTCATCTGTTGTAAGGTCAAGCAAAATAAACAAAAGGACTTTTATACATTCCTTCCATGAAAGCTAAATTGTGCCAATAATATTGTCTCTCTTTTGAGACTGTAAAAATATATATATATATAGAGAGAGAGAGAGAGAGAGAGAGAGTGTTTTAGAATTGAAATTGCAAAATAAGACCATAAGATTGAATTACTCCTGGGGAAGTTTGATTTATCCTGAAATCACAGAATCAATTACAGAATCACAGAATATTCTAAGTTGGAAGGGATCCACAAGGATCCTCAAATCCAACTCTTATGCAAATGGCTCATAGAGAGATTGTACCCACAACCTTGGTGTTATTAGCACCAGTCTCTAACCAACTGAGCTAGTCTCAGGGTCAATGGACAATTATATCCCTTTTTTTATGCTTGAAAAGCTCTGATATAATTATACATTATATTTTAGTACTGTATCATACAATGACACAGAAAAACAAGGGCTTGCATGCTTTATTACACTGAAGTAATTTGTTCATATTATTAGCATTATAAAATAAATTGATGTTGTACTGATAATACAGTAGTCATTCACTCTGATAGAAAGTAGAAATTTTAAAATTGCATTACCTACTTTGGCTGTCCAAAGTAAAAATTATTAGAATTCTGTTCTATCAATGCACAGATCATTTCTTTAATCACGGAGAAGCAGAAGTACAGAGGAATTTCTTAATTACTTTTTATGAAGACCTTACTATATTAAGATCTTACAATTATTATCTTCTATACTTGGCCTCATATCCAACAACATATTGAAGTCATTCTTTTTGAAGAACTAATTATATAATTATTTTGCATCAGAGAAGTAATTTATGAGATATGAAGTATTCAATTTGCCAGGGCTTTCAGTATTTCACTGAAGCTGATTCTTTTCTACTCAAAAATGTGCACTCTCATGAAAGGTAAAAAAAATACCTTCTTCTCTTCATTTTTCTTAGCTAACAGACATACAAGGTGGAAAATTGTTTCTACTGTTGTAAATATTTATCTTCCTAACATGAGAAGAAAGAACTGTATATATAAAGTCATTGTTATGTATAATCTATACTGTGCAAATGGCATACTGCCCTCATATGCTGGGTGTTGACCTGGAATCAGAGACGAGTTCTATTAAGTATAGGAAATAAAGCATGTAATTCTATCTCAGTTTAATGTCATCTATATCCAAAGCACTGTAATATCATTCTCCTTCATTACTCTTAGCCTCTTTTATTTCTCCCTGTCCACTCTGCTAAATTCACATTTTTGAGACTAGGGAGTGAGTTCCTCTAGTAAGCTGATCCAGCTCAAAATTAACTGCCAAGAATAAATTATTAGTACCAAATGAAAGGAAGCTTATGTTTTAATGGTGAATTACCACAACATCAACATAATGCAGCTAATATTTAAATTGAGCAGATTTTACCTTAAGATTCATAAATGTTAGATCAAAATGTACATGTTCTTCAACCTAGCAGCAGAATGGCCACAGTTGAGTTCAGCATTTGTGAAAGTACATAAATATACTTTAGTGTACCCTTTGATTATGTTTAAAGATGTTGTAGATTAAGCACAGAACTTGTGAAATATGTTCACAGTTGTTCTGGTAAACAACTTTTCAGGTAAAATAAAGAGTACTGACAATACTAAAGTCAAGTGTAAAGCTCTTATTTATATTTTGAATGTGTCTTCTAAACAATGGTTCTTCAAACTCGGGTTAAAATCCATCAATGCATCATGTATTTTACTGAGCAATAGTAAAATTTATTGGGACTGTCTTCATGGAACTTCTTGGTACCAAAATCCCAGTGTAAAATGATTTTCAAAATTCAGTAAAAAAATCTGTTTCTCAACTATGTGAAACAGTGCTTATCTTAAGGATAAACAGCTTATTAGACTTTAGGACTACATTTACTTTAGAATATGACCTACTTTTCCCTGTATATACTTTCTAACTATTCTGGGGATGAAGGAGTAGAGCTTGTATTGCTGTTCTTTGGGGTTTCGGTTTGGGGTTTTTTTTCAGTATCACACCTTTCAATTTAATTTTGTTGTTTTTCAGAGGTAAGAATTTGAACTAAGACAAAAAACATCTTTTGAAAGCATTTCCTTGCATCCATTAAAGTAAATGTAAATTAAAAAAAAACACCTGCATTGTACACAGATTAAATGTCACATAAAGGCCCCTATGCACTTTCGAGTCAGGTATGATTCTAAAATGGAAGCACAAAGGAGTAACTAAAAAAGCTAAGCATTTTATGTTTCCAGATGAACTGTAAATTGCTTTGAAGCTTCATCAACAGGAAAAATGTTTAATTTGTTTACCTTTAATCTACATTTGAAAACACTGTAAAGAGCAATTAGCATTGGCATTTACCTTCCCTGAAACAACATGTACTTTGGGACATATTTAATAAGTCCTTTATGGAAATTTTTCATCAATTTAGTAACTAATAATTCCTCAAGACCAAGAGAGAAGAACTCAGGAGCTCTAGTAAAATATTTATGCATGCTAAATTTTTAAACATCATTTAGTGACAGTTTCAATAAAAAAAAATACCAAAAAATTTTTCAAATAAGGAAAAGAGTTCTATACAAATGCCCTTACATATTTTCTGCTTACAGTACTTGTGTGCCCAGCTGATGTTATTCACACATTTTTACACACTTGTCTGTGGCTTATATGTAGTATCTTATATAATTAAAATTATGAAAATTTATATTGCAGAATGATTTTTTAAAAACTACCAAAGTATTCTATGTGATTATTTGTATGTATTTATTGTACATATATGCAATTGGACAAACATGACTAAACTAAAGAATTCTATTCTGGTAACTCTAGTAGTTCCTCAAAGCCATTCTCTCTGGAATTGGGATCAATTTTTCATTTAAAGATATTATGCTATTATCTGCAATCATCATTGAATCATTTATATAGCAAGGACTGCAGCCTTATTTAAGAATAAATTTAAAAGCTGCATAGCAGATAAATGTAGAAAATATTATTCTCTCTCCCTTCCTCTGGTGTCATCTGGGCTAATCCCTATCATCAATAAACTGGGATGTTTCCCTTTTTTTTTTCCCAAGGGGAACACAGATACTCAAAGTGTCAGTTCCTCCCAAAAACAATGCAGCTCTTGTACCACTCATGCTAGAGCCTGGACTTTGATTCTGTAGCTGGAAAAAAACAGTCACACAAGGTACCAAACGCATCACACCAAACAGTAGTTTCACTCTCTCTTGGAACCATGTTTGCCAGGTTTCATCATGGCAAGTGTCCTTGTCAAGCATTTTCTTTCATAACTGGACACATTTCATAGTTTGAAAATCTATAAGCCTTCTGCAAAACACAAAATCTCCTTGCTTACTGTGCTCTCCCAGACTTTCCATTTGCTTTGAATACCATAAGACTGTTCAATTTGCTCTACTGACATCTAACTACCTCCTCCTTCATATCAAAACATGAAAATAGGGCTCCAGCTGGTAGTTGTAAGAATTGACTGGAAAAGTGTTAGGCAATAGGGATTCTTAATAGGGGTCTCTTCTCTAGGCCTTATACACTCTCTTGCTCAGTCTCCAAAAGATGGGATTTCAGAATTCAGTATGATGAGCAATCTCTTTCGGCAAGAGATATCTTCCTTTTATGACACGAAGCCACATTTGCAAGCCATGAAGTTCTCTTTAAAAGGCCTGTGAGTTTTAAAAGATGTCATTCTCCGTTCACAAGGGACTTCCATCCCTTACATATCTTTAAAAGCTTATTGTTTCAGCTTTTCTGACAGATTAGGCCAGTTGTGAGACAAATCATGTGAAGGGAATCTCATCACTAGGTTGGAAATTCAGATGTGTTTCTCTCGGGAGCACATTCTTATCCCTTGCATTAGGTATGTTTAGTTAGATTCACAGATTCCCTCAGTTTAAAGCCAGAAGGAACTTATCTGACTTAACACACAAATCAGAGACCCCTGACTATCTCCACTCTGCCTTGCACTTCATTAATACCTGTCTTCTACAAAGACTGATAGCCTTAAACTGAATTCCTCTAGAGACACTGAACTCAGCATTCTCTTTGCTGGTTTGTTCCAGGAGTTAATCTACTCTACTTATTTTTAGTTGCAATTTGTTTCACATGATCTATTGAAAATTTTTATGTTTTCTCCTGTTAGACCAGAGGGTCCCTTGTTATTCATTTCTGAGGGGGGTTGACCTCAAAAATCCAATCTCCAAGCTTCCCCCACAATTTACCTCAACACAGCAGAGAAGTTTTCAGACAGGTAGAACTCAGTATGGAGGAATATATCAAAATTTATTACTAACACAATAAATACTATAGAAACTAAAAAGCAAATAAATACACAGTATTAATATAATCTCTACCACCCCTGGACCCTTCCACATCAGTTCAGGAGAAGTTTTCAGGGCAATAGTTAAAGTCTCTCTCTCACTGGGTTATCAGGGAAGGGGTCTTTTTGCACCTCCACCAACCCTCAGCCTCTGCTGAGGTCTCCTTCTGAACTGCAAGGGAACACTTGCATCATGAGGTTGTCATCACGAAGATCCAGGGAGTCAGTTTTGAGTTCTTTCTCCCTGGTTCATGAGGGTTCCTCCCAGAGAATAAGATGTTCACTCTTTCCTCTCCAGGTTGCAGGGTTTCTGGGTCTTGCTCAGTCTTTTTACCCCAAATAGTTTTCACTAAAAGTCCTTACCCAGAAAAACCTGGTTGGTTTCGCTTCTCTCTGTTTCAGCTGCTGCAGCTTCAGCTTCCATGTGTCACGGGAAGTATTCCTCCCCCCCCCGCATTCCTCCTTCGGTTTTCGTCTGCTCTCGCCCAAACCTCGCATAGAGCCTCCTCCGAGCCTCTCAGCCCATCTCCCATTTCTTCAGCCTCAACTCAAGGTCACTCTCTCTCCCCTGCCATTATGGGTGGGGGGGAAAGGGTAGCGACGAGACAGCTTCGGTCTCTCTCCTCTGCCTGGAGTTCTTCCAGCTCTGCATAATCGCAGCTGCTTCTCCGGGCTCCAGACCACCCCTCCATCCATCTGTGGCTCGGCTCCAACACCAAGCCTCCCTGCTGGGGGCTAGCTAGCTCCAACTCCCTGGCTGGCCTCTTAAATCCACACCACCTCCTCTCCTGGGCAATGCAGGGGGAAAAAAAGCCCCCTAGCCTTGGCCACAGACCAAGCTCCCCTGCAACCCGGCTGGGGGGGAGAAGAGAGCCTGGTGCCCCCCACAAGGGGCCCGCAGGCCTCCTTCCTCTCACCTCATGGCTCCAAATCTCTCTCTCTCACTCTCTGCCAACAACTTCTGCCTGTTGTAATATCCTAATTTCACAGGGGCGAAAACACAGCTCTGATTGGTCTGTCAGCGGAAACTTACCTGGTATCAACCACTTCCAGCCCCCCTCCCAGGGGAGGCAGCTCAACCCATGACAATCTCTCTCCCCCCCAGCACTTACACAGTGTAATCATGTCAACTTTCAAAATTCTTTTCAATAAACTACACAGATTGACCTCTTTGAATCTCTTGCTGTCAAACATTTTCTTTGATTCTCTATATTTCTGTTGATGTCCATTTTGAAGTGCAAACACCAGTACTATATAAAGCATTTTGATATAATCTTACCAATCTACAAGTATAAATGTTCCTAACCCTACTCACTAGTCTCTATTTACACCTCCAATATGATATTATTGCTTTTGTTTTACAGCTTCATTTTGAGATCTGTTGTTGAATTATCTGCCCATTATGAACAGGAACACTTTTTGAGTCATTATTTTTCAGGATGTAGTAGATGTGGTTTATATTTCTTATCGTTAGTTATGCAATTTTAGATTTGTTTTTTAAAACATTTTTTCTAGTTATTTTAGCCCATGATTTTTTTCATTATATTGTGTATGCCATGGGATTTTTTTCACTTCTGTACTTGTCATTGAGTCAATCCTTAAGTCAGTCAAAGTTGTTATTGCTATAAGTTGTGTACACAAACACATCTTTAGCTTGCATCTGGAAAGATCTCATTTTGATGTCTATCAACTAATTCTTACTCTGTTTAACTTTTTTCTTTTACTGATACAATAATAGTGATATTTTCCATAAGAAAAGTGTTCTTTCTTTGAATGAATGATGAAATGGTATGTAAAACATAACCAAAAGCTTCACAAAAGATTGAGAATTATATCTAGAAGAAGTCTTAGATGCCCACAGCAAAGTATGAAATTAATTAAAAGGACTGCAGCGAAAAATACCTGCTTGCTTATGTGGCCACCTGTCTGAACAGAGAAGTGCCAAATATTGTTCGACTTTAAAGTTGTCATTTTTCTTTGGCACAAGCTTAATATTGAGCCAGTATAAGCAACTGAGTATTTCTTATAACTAAGCCTCCATGAGATGTAGAAATGAGTGTGGATTAACCTCACTGGACTTCAGATGTCTGCTGTGCAGATTTTTTTATCCAAGCTAATCACTCTGTGTTTCAAGAGGAAAATAAAAAAGTTCGGAAAACAGTTTTCCAACTTAGTTCAGAAGTCTACATCAGGGTGAGATGTTCTTCTTTTCTATTCAATGATGAAGAGTCTGGATGATTCTGTCATACACAGGCATCTACATCTGGTTATGAGCAATCCATCTCTAGCTGCTACATTGCCTAAAATTATTGAAAGCTCTGATGTAATACCCATATTCTAAGTATGCTTACCAAGGGGTAATGACAATGTTTATTTAAAGAAGATAATTTTATCATATCTATATTTGATATTAGCTCATAATCTAGAGGATTACACTCACAGAAGCATGCAAAGTTGCTTCAGTCCCATCCTCAGCCTGATAGACAGCATATCTCTTCATTTGTAAGAATTTTCCCTCAAAATGAAGGGATCTGAGAAAATAGTGATTTCCTCCAGACTCAGACTTCTTGAACATTATTTTGGATTTTGATAGGGTCATGTACTTCCTCTCTGTTCCCCAATTCCTGACAGTCAAGAAACTGGACATATGAATATATCCTCTGTGATATAAAATGGCAATGATACATGATGCCTAGTAAATGCAAGTCTCCAACTTGAAAGGAATTCAAAAAAGTAATTAGAGCTAAACAAAGGAAAAATTTTGTCAATCAAACAGATAAAAACGCACACACAAATCCAATTCACCATAGTTCCAAACTTAATTGTGCAAGCTGTTAAAACACTGGCAAAATATTGGTAAACTAAACTCAGTTTTACTTTTTATAGCCTCTGCTTTGCTGTGCACATGCTTGTTAGTTCATTTACATAGAAATGAGTCTCAGAGACATAAAGCTTTTCATTTTCACTGAATACAACTTACAAGCATTATGCATGTTAAATTGGAAAGAGAAAGACTTCTGAAAAAAAAGAAAGTTTTATAGCTCTGTGATATATTGAAACAGAATTTCAATTAAATCTGAAAAATTATGTGTGTTTGTAAGACAAGGATTGTGTGTTTCTGCTGTAGCTAAAATGGCACTTTATTGACATGGTAGTGTTTCTATACTGTGATTTGCAGAGTCCATGAAGTTACTACATTATTGAAAATCTAGGGATGCAAGTCTAGCTTCTGTTTAAGGAATGAGTTCTATGGAGAAGACATGCTCGCATATATTGTCCTCAAGAAAACATCCCAAAACATTTTAATCTTCTTTAGGAAAAATTAAGTGACTCCTCTGTGAGAGGGAAAACAGCCAGTAGAGTAGAGGGTGTCCTCATATCCTTCTCCAGTAAGGCTGTTCTGACTAATAGAATCCACCAGCAAAGCAGAACAGAGTAGAATCAGAATCAGATATGAGTTTGGGTTGGAAGGGACCTTTAAATATTATCTAGTTCAGCCCCCCTGCAGCAAGCAGGGATGTCTTCAACTGGCTCAGATTGCTCCGAACTCAGGTCAACCCACCCCTGAATGTTTCCAAGGATGGGACATCTACCACCTCTCTGGGCAACCTGTGCCTGTATCTCACCAATCTTATTTGAAAAAACTTCTTTCTTATATCTGATATGTAAATTCTAACCTCAATCTATCCTCTTTTAGTTTAAAACCATTACCCCTTGCTCTACCGCAATAGGTCCTGCTAAAAAGTTTGTCCCTGTCTTTTCTATGGGCCCCCTTTAGGCACTGGAAGGCTGCAGTGATGTCACCCCAGAGCCTTCTCCAGGCTGAACAACACTGATTGTCTCAGCCTTTTTTTCATTGGAGAGATGTTCTATCCCTCTGATCATCTTTGTGGCCCTCCTCTGGACTCACTCCAACAGGTCAATGTCCTTCCCATGCTGCAAACCTCAGAACTGGCTGCAGTACTTCAGATGGGGGTCTCATCAGAGAGGGCAGAATCCCTTCTCTCAGCCTGCTGGCCACACTTCTTTGGATGCAGCCCAGAACACAGTTGGCCTTCTGGGCTGCAAGTGCACATTGCCATCTCATGACCAACCTCTCATTCACCAGTACATTCAAATCCATCTTGCAGAGCTGCTCTCAATTGGTTCATCCCCCAGCCTGTACAGAAAACAGTCTATTCAAACATTTGTTCATTTTACCATGCCTTCTTTCAATGCTATGACATTATATTTTATCCCAAACAATAAATATGTTTCAAATGTAATGTAATGTCTAAATTTAAGAAAAAGTTTCTACAGAGGAAGCTTATATAGAACAAACTCTAACTGAAGTGTAAAGAGAACATTAACTGCTGATAGGAATGGTATTAAACCATTACCACATAGGAAAATAATGATGGATCAATGCCAGTAAAAACCTCCATATGAACATAAAGAAAATTTGAGACAGTTCAGCCCAGAAACCACTTAATTTTATATTTCTAATTATCACAATTAGCAGGCATGCTCATTGTGCTATTGGAATGAGAAAAAATATACTTAAAACTTGTGATTTCTAAGGTCAAATGAGTCATAAGTTATTATAGTCAAGAAATGTATATACATTTCTACTAACAATCGAGGCTCACTAGTGGCTTAAATAGTGATTTAAGCTAATATGAACATTTATACACTGTTCTATTAAAGCTAAAAGAATTCCTTCTTTGGGGAATTGCCTTATTCAGCTCTTACAGAACAAGTTTAGTAGATGGCTGCTTGTTTTGCAGATCTCAAAATCCAATAAGCATTTATTTTTTGCCTTTCTTCTCTTTTTTTTTCCACCCCTTTTCAGCAAAACAATTTAAGTCTCCTAATCACTTTCAGCACTAAATACATTGGCAGAAGTTCTCTGAAGTAAAAACAATGTTCAGTTTATTCAGTTCATTCTTCTGAATGCTGAAATACTCAAAATCAAATATGTCTAGTGGGACTTTTTATGAGAGATATACACCAGAATAACAATTATTTTAATAGATTTGTGTCACCAAGTAAGTTCAAATCTCTGGCTTGAGGTTATGAAACACCTCCAGACTATCTCAATTTAGCACCTATTAGTTCAGTTATTGAATTACTTGGCAGAGCACTAAAGGTCTCACATTTCATCCAAAAATGTATTCTAATTGAAACTAATATTTACATCGAAAACTTTGGTTTCAACGAACTGGCATATTCTTAATGAAAGCGGGGGGGGGAAAGAAACAGAAAATTGTTGAACAGATGCGGTCACAATCAGGACTCCAAACAGAGTGACACAGTTTGTCCACTGGATAGAATATTAGTCAAGCAAGACTTACAACAGTCTGACTGGCAAAAGACCAGTATTCATGGGACTCCATCCCAGGTTGACTATTTCTTTGACTCTATCAGAAAAACAGAAGCAGCTCTGCAGCATTTAACATCCTGCTTTGCTGAGGCTGCTGAGCTTTTTGGGCTGGAAGTCAGCTTGAAGAAGACAGAAGTTTTCTATCAGCCTGCACCTCAGGAATTCTTCCATCATCCCCATATCGCCATTGGCTAATCAGAGCTCAAATCAGTCCAGCAGTTTAATTACCTAGGTAGTCTCATCTCCTTGGATGGTAAGATTGACGGGGAGATAGACAACAGGTTAGCAAAGGCGTATAGAGCTTTCAGAATACTTCATAAAAGAGTTTGGTAAAATAAGCACCTGAAGAAAAGTACAAAGATCAGTGTTTACAGAGCCATAGTGCTGTCTACTCTCTTATAAGGGTCCAAATCATGGATCATCTACTGCCACCACCTGCGACTCCTAGAACACTTCCATCAACGCTGCCTCCGTACAATCCTAAACATCCACTGGTCAGATCATGTAACTAACACATCTCTTCTAGAACAGGCAGCAGTTACGAGTACTGAGGCCATGTTGCTGAGAACACAACTGTGTTGGGCAGGAGACATCTCCAGGATGGAGGACCACCGCCTCCCTATGATCTTGCATTATGGTGAACTTGCCACTGGCTGCCGCAAGAGAGGAGCCCCAAAGAGGAGATACAAGGACTCCCTGAAACAACATCTCAACCTTGGCCATATTGATCACCATAACTGGTCTACTCTGGCCTCCAATCAGGAGGTCTGGAGACACACTACCTATAATGCTGCTTCTTCTTTTGAGAACGCACGCAGGATCACTCTCGAGGAGAAAAGACAATGCAGAAAGAATCGTGTCTTGCCGATACCATCCAAGGAGTCTTTCTGCTGTGCCTTTTGCAACCGGACTTGCCTATTGTGGGGGGAAGCGGCAGGTCTAGTGAGCCCCTGGATGTTGAACCTCTGGATGAGTATAACATATTAGATGGTATAAAGCCTTTCCCATGAGAACAGTGAGGCTAATTAATCATTCCCATGGACACAGTAGCCTTCAGTGTTAGGGAGTTGGTTGGAAAGATGATAAGCAGTGCAAGGACAGGGCTGTTGACTGTGTCTCAGAGTGCAGGTGTTAATTCCTGAGTGTTTTTGTAAAATTATATTTACAGTGTGTGAGAAAGTCGGGGCTAGCTACCTCAATAAAGCTGCCTGCTGCACTTAAGCAGCAGACTCCCTTGTCTCATCTCTCTCCGTGTGCATGTATCTACTTTCTCTACTGACCAAACCTAACGATACAACAGATACTCCGCGACAGTCTGTCTCGCATTGGCCTCTTTAGCCACCAGCATGCTTGTAACAAATGTGGGTAGGGTCCTTCCCAAATCTTCGTTCGCAAAGCCTAGCCATGATGATGATCAGAAAAACAATATTTCCTTTCAGTTATGGCGGAACTAAATGATTCTAACTTAAATGATTCTATTATTCTATCATTTGTTGTAATCTGAGGTTAAGCATAATAATCAAAACTTGGTTAAAGTAGAAAAATTGATAGAATACTAAAAATGCTATGCAAAATTCCATAAATGTATGACAATAAAAGAGGAAGGAGGAAATTCAAAAAACATAGGAATGGCAGAAACTTCAGTATTTAATACGGTAAGTAAATAACAGTATTAACACAGCACAGACTTCCTACAGGCGACATATCAGAATTAATTAGGAGGTAGTACTAACATTTTGTTATTAACTCCCATGCTGTAGGCTAGAAGGAATCAAATATATTTTAGTAACCAAGTTTCACAACCACCAGTACCATTGCCATAATTGGATAGATGTAAAGATAATAAGTATTTATTATTATCTATACTTAGAAGGATGTTATATATCTGTATACTTGTATATGCCTTCAAATGTTATACACATGAATGTATACATATGTGTGAATATATATATGTGTGTGAATACTTATTACTATTGTTACATGTTGGGTTTGTACAGCAAGTTTTTTGGCTACTGGGATGGCTTCTGTGACAAGCTGCCAGAAGCTCTGCCTGTGTCTGACAGAGCCAGTGCCAGTCAGCTCCAGAACAGATCCACCACTTGCCAAGGCCGAGCCCATCAGAGGTGGTGGCAGCACCTCTGAGATAATGTATTCAGAAGGGGGAAAAAAAACAATTGCACAACACCAGCAGACAGAGAAGAGAGGAGTGAGAATGTGTGACTCAGTTTAATGAGACTGAATTGTTTGCTAAGGAGGATGAGTTATGAGGAAGGCCAAGCTCCTCCCTGTAAGCAATTGTAAATTCGAAATTAGGAAGCTCCAATTGAGGAAATACGGAGAAAAAAAAGATCACAGCCCTTTATTGAAGGATATGTGTGTATAGGTAGCACAACAAAAGAACACAAAAAAACCCCCAAACAGCAATCCCAAGGTTCCCACCGAAAAAAGTTCAGTACTTTTTGCCTTTCGGCACAATCCTAACCACGACCAGCAGGGGGCGCTGTTGGATCCCGGGGGAGCAGAGCCTGCAGTTGCTGGGTGGTGGCCGGCAGGGGGCGCTGTCGGGCTCTGGGGTGGCCCCGGTGCGCGGGAGAAGCCAAAATGGAGATCCCCACACACACTGAAAGGGGAAGTAGAAAGGCGACTCACACTGTCAGCGTCTGGCTCTGGCTGGGATTCTCCCCCACACTTTGCCAATGGGTACAAGCTGCTGCCAACACCGGAATGGAGGAGAGAAGGAGGGGCCTCTTCCCTCGGCAGATGGCCCTGGCTTCTCTGATGAAATCCAAGGCAGGTCCAGGCCATGGGAGAACGGAGGCAAACCAGGGCCAAAGGTAGCCAGATGACCCATCTGAAAACAAAATGAATCTTGGAGCCCCCTCCCCTCCACACACACACACCTTCTCTGAGTCAGGGCAAAAGTGAAAAAAAAGCATGCCATTTCCCAAGGAGAAAAAACTTACCTCCCCCTCACAATCTGCTGAGGCCCATTAGTTTGGAACGTGGGGCTACTGGCTAGTTATTTGTGTGTGTGAATCCCCCTCCCTCGTTCAACACCTTTCTTTCACAGTGGTGCAGGGAAAAAAATTCCAATCTGGGTTTTATAGAACATGTAAACCTATGACATGTGAGAGGAACAACTCTGCTAACACCAGGCTCAGTGAAGAAGAAGGGGGAGAAGGTGCTCCAGTTGCCAGAGCTGAGATTCCCCTGCAGCCCACGGTGAAGACCATGGTGAGGCAGCTGTGTCCATGGAGGTCCACAGTGGAGCACATGCAGGACATGCAGGAACCCGAGTCAGAGCAGTTGGACGCCTGAAAGAGGCTGTGACCCCATGGGAAGCCCACACTGGAGCACGGTCCTGGCAGGACCTATGGCCCTGTGGAGAGAGGAGCCCATTCTGCAGCAGTTTTGCTGGGAGGACTTGTGACCCTGAGCAGGACCCAAACTGAAAATGTGTTCCTAAAGGACTGCATTCCATGTAAGGGACCCACACTGCAGCAGTTCATGAAGTACTGCAGCCTGTGGGAAGGTCTCATGTTGGTGAATTTCATGAAGGAATGTGGGAGAGATCCCATGCTGGAGCAGAGAAGAAAATGAGGAGGAAGAGTTGCAAAGACAACATGTACCCATTCCCCATCCCCCTATGCCACTTGGGAATGAGGGGAGGAGGATGTACAGATGTTGGGAGTGACGCTGAGCCTGTGAAGAAAGGAAGGGTGGTGGAATGTGTTTAAAGATTTGGTTTTAGTTCTCATTATCCTACTCTGATTCTGATTAGTAATAAATTATTTTCCCTGAGTTGAGTCTGTTTTGCCTGTGACAGTAATTGGTGAGTGAGCTCTCCTTATCTCAATTCACAAGTCTTTCACAATTTTTTCTTTCCCTCCATCCAGTTGAGGAGAGGAATGATGGAGCATCTTCATGGGCACCTGGTGTACAGCCCAGGTCAACCCACCACACTATGTAATTTGAATTTACAAGGATTTTGTGAAATCTGGCTGCTCTGAAGGGAAAATACTTACAAGATCAGGAATGTATTAACTTTATCTTCACCCACACTTGGAAAAACACAAATATAATAATACGTATTAAAAGCTGCTTCTTTATTTGTATCTTTCTTTTTTTTTATATAAAGCAAGCATATCCTGATGTTCCACAGATGATCAGGTTGTCTGAGAATAAATTTCTCACAAGAGAAACGTGTTATCTAATATAAAATACACTGATGGATAGACTGTCAGCAGAAAGGATGCATTATCAAAGAAAATAGGAAGCTTCTGTGGAAAAAGTTAACCTTGTATAAGAATCACATAACAACCAGGTGGAAAACTGTCAGCATTGACATTGTCACCATAAGTAAAGATACAGATGGATCCACCTGTACATTAAGACAGTAACAGGATTCATAAGACTGACAAACTCCACCTTTTCTTGACAAGGAAATATGGAGAATTGATTGATTTGATGTGTTAGATAGTTAGATAAGTATTTGTTTATTATCATTTAAGTGAATTATGATGTAATATCTGACAGAAGGACCAGTTGATCGTGTTTGTCTGGACCTAAGGAAAATAGGTCAGTGAACCAATAATGGGAGAAACAATTCTCTAATTTTGACTTCACAAGTACACAGAGGTTGTTTTAATATTTTCAGGTTTGGGCCATTCTGAAGTAGTGACAGGAACACTGATGCAGACTCTGCATTGCTTTGGATATAAAGCAACCTTAAAAATCCACAGTAGCTTTACTTCAAAAAGGCAAACTACATGCAAAATTATAGAGTCTGTTAAAAGGAAATTGTTAAGAGGGTGAACTACTGTAGAAATACAGGACAGTAGATTTATTTCAAACCTCTCTTATACTTGTGGCAACAATGTATATTATCTAAGCTGAAAAATCTAAGAAGCCACATGAGCAGTCAAACAACAGTATAAAAAACCATGATAGAAATAACAACTCTTTTTAATAAACCCAGAAGTTGCAACCAGGCCAGAGGAAGAAAATAGAATCAACTTGTCGTAGTTTGAAAAAGAGCCTCCCCCTGGAGCTGGAAGATACCTAGCTCCAGGGGTAGTGCTTTTGGTGCTGAGCCAATCAGAGCTTAGTGTGCCCCTGCGGAAATGACATATTCATAAAACTGGAAAAGAAGGTTTGTTGGCATAGTTGGAATTAGAGAGACACCAGGAAGTAGAGGGAGAGAGACTGGGGGCTCTTCCCCCCCCAGTCCGAGGGGCGGAGTGCTGCACAGTAGCTGAGTTGAGCCCCCCCTGAGACTGGTGGTCGAGAGGAAACCCCAAAAATTGGGAAGGTCCCTGGGCTGCAGTGTTTTTCCCCCTCCACTGCTAGTGGGGCAGCGGAGGAGTGTTAAAACAACTTTGTTTTAAACAAGGCTCCATCCAACAACAGGCAAATAAATGTGGCACATTGTTATGTTCCAATTATTGAGAGATGTTGCTACCTGAATTAAGGCGCAAATGAGACCAAATGCCAAAGTCAATGTGAGCTGGAGAGAAATAGAAAGAAATAGAAAAGAGAGAAGGGGGGGAGGAAAAGAAAGTGAGTCAGAGACAGATTAAAAAGATATTAAAAAGATATCACCACCTGTGGGTCAAGAGGCATCCCATTGGTCCTTTTGGCAGTGGGGGTCCCGAGGTCATTCAAAACTTTTCACTATTTATACATTTTAGCAAAAAAAGGAATTCATGTTCATTGGTTACACAGTTCTCTTATTCAATTGGGTAAATGATTCCCTCACTTCCAATCCTAATGAGTTCCATGCTCAGTCTTTCTCGTCTTTGAGTCAGTGGGTTGTGCGTGATCTTTCCCTCTGGGAATCATCTTCCACCTAGTTGGAGCTGACCTCAGCAGTTGCTGGGCTGGCTTTCCTTGTGGATTCTTTGCAGTGATACATTCTTCTCCCCCTAGGCCTAAGATAAGAGTCAATCTTTATCTTATCTCAAGTTCCATCAGGTGACTTAAATTTCAGTCCACGTTTCAGGAATCCACAGAATTCAGGGGAAAGGGGGGGGAGCACACTGGTGTTTGCAGATGCCATCTATCCCCTAACTTAGGGGGCTTCAACTCTGTTTGACAAGCAGTATGCGTACAGTACTTGCCCCTCCACACAGTTTGCTACAGTGGGAACCCTTGTCTGGAGGCATTACCTGGGATGCCAGACCTCTCCAGGCCCAAAGTTAGCACCATTCTGTACTTATCTCAGAGTAAAGTCCTTCTGTGATCTTAACATTGAGACAGGTAATTGTGATCTCCTTACACACATATACCAGTCAAATTGCCTAAAGTTATCATACATGTGGATGGATACTGATGCAGAAAAAACAAGTCCCGTAACTTGTAGAAAAATATTTGCTGAAGTCCTGAACAAGAATGTATACAAAATGACTAGGTTTGTGTTGCTTATTTATACAACCAAAATACTTTTATACTTATGTATAAAATATTTATGCAACCAATATTAAGAACCACTTATAGACACTAATTTATCATCAAATTAATCAAATTCAGAGGAAAGGTAATTTCATGGATTCATAATTTATTTAGAAGTAGAAAAAGAAGTATGTAGGTAATGTTTACGCAAAGAGTTACTGGATTTGCAGTTAGTCTCACAGAAATCAATGATCAGACATCTATGGCTAAAAATATTAATTAGAAAAAGTTAGTAAAAGCAAAAACTGACTATGAAAAGTTGAAGAAGAATCTGACAATACTGAATAACCAGATAACAAAACAACATTAGAAGTACTAGATAATATTAACAGTATCTTTTGTGCCCTTACAACTTCCTGTCTTCTTCATTCTTTATTGTTATTTAGGAGTTTTTCTCTCAGGACAAAGATGTTTTTTCAGGCTAAATATTTTTAATTAAACATTTAAAGGAAAGTGGAATAGTGGAAAGGTTTTCCAACAATATTAATTCTTTCTCACTTATTCTCTCTCTTTGGGGTTGGGTTTGTTGTTTTAGGTTTGTTGGGTTTTTTTTTTCCTTTTTATCTCTAAGATACTAGTCCTACTTTGTTATGATTTTTTTAAATTTCTGTTATACAAACAGAGTCTCTGTAAAGCTCCCTTTGCTTCATTTCCATTTTTAAAATAAATTGTCTTTCTAGACTGAAAAGATGGTATTTCATTTGTGATTTATTTCAACTGCAGGAGGACATGCTAGAAAACTGGTTCAGCCAACATGGGGAAACTGTGCTCCAGTGTCAAAAGCAAAGGAGAGATATGACTCTAGAACTTATTGACTACTCATGGAGCTAAAGAGTTGGGGTCTTCATCTGTACTTCTAAGTATTAATTCTTTTTTTTCTTTGACAGTTTAGTTATAATTTCTCTCTCTCTTTTGAGTTCTTCAACTATTTGTGTAAAAGAGCAGAAATACAGTGAGGTTGAAAGACTCTGCCACCACCTTTGATCTGTTTATCTGCTTGTCCATCTGTCATGATTTGAGAGCCCCAAAAATCCAATTCCCTAGTCTAAGCCCCCTCCCACATCTCAACCCAATGTGAGATGGGTTTTCCAGACACCACATGAGACTCAAAATGGGGGAAAGGGAATATATTACAATGACTGTACAAATAAATACTACAATACATTATATACAATCTTAACTATCTCTAACCATGACAGAATAGTATTTACAAGGGATCAAATCTCTTCTCCCCTCCAAATAAAAGTCCAGGACGGAAGAAGGAAGAGATCCTTTCTCCTCTCAGAGCAGCAGTGTCTCTAAGGCAGCAGGCATCTATCCTCTTCTCATGCAGCAGCTGTAGCTGGATCTCTGCCAGTACACACAAGGGGGGGGGGATCCAAGCCCTCTCGGACACTCATCTTCAAGCGAGGGTCTTCTCCTCCGTGGGCTGCATTCACCCAGACAACGGTTGCTTCACCACAGTCATATCAACAAAGCACAGGGGTCTTCATGACAGTCGTATCTTCAGGGGATTCAAATTCCCCTACAGAGCTCTTGGGCTCTGATCTCAGGCTGCTAGCCACACCACCACAGCTCTCTGAAGCCCCACCACACCATCACAGCTCTCTGAAGGAGGAAGAGGTATGTTTGAATCTCTGGGTTGAGGAGGGCACATAATCCTGCACTCTCCCTTTTGAGTGCCTATGGCAATTGCTTGAAAGCCTCTGGAGATTGCTAACAAAACATAGATACATACTTCCTATGTTAGATAATACTCAAGAATGTTAATATCTGGACAGAAGAGTGACAAGTGCCTAAACTACCTTTATATATCACTTTAGACATCTAGTGGATGTGACTCAGCTGAATCAATAGTTACTATATCTGTTGTTACATAAAGAAATTTGAAAGAGTATTAGATTGGTATTTTCTCTCTTCTAGTATTTTATTTTGTAAACAAACCCCTCTGCTCTGTTTTGATTCATGTCTGCAGTGCAACAGTAGTTATTAGTCATTCTAGAGCCAGATGTTTATTTGGTGTAAATCAGTACACAGTTTTATAGAAACATAACAATCTAAACAACCTGAGGTTTTTTGCCTTCCTTGGGCTATCTCAGAGTTATACTAGAAATAAGGAACAGAAAACAGCAGAGAATCAAAAACCTTAGTGCAAAATAGAAAGACTGAAAAGGATTTGGCTGAGCTGACTCACTAAGAACTTTTATCAGTGCATTGATTCAGTCTTTGTAAACTCTGGAGATATAAATAGTGACTAAAAAGGAGCTGTTTTCCTTTACTTTGCTCAATATATTATCCTTAAGCCATTTATACAGAGATGCCTTACAGGCTCATGTGGGGACTGAGAAGGAAAGATACCAATGTCATTTTCACAGCATTTTTTTTTAATTAAGATTTTCTATACATGGCATGTAAAACATTAATGCTTTTTCAGCACTCAAGACACGAACAGGGTCCTGAACCTGCTGTAACACTTGAAAAGCATTTTAGAAGAGCAGAAAATTTTAATTATTAAAAGGTTTCATAGGTGGTTCTGCTCTGTTTGTCCACAACACTCTCAATATGGCATGATTGTCTCTGCATTCTAACACCCTGCAGCAGCAGAAAATTGTGCTGCTACCACACTAAACCAGGGTGTTTTCAAGCAGCCAGTTAATTGGAAAATTGCAATAAAGTGTAAAGCACGTGTTATGGCCCCATATGATTCCAGTTTATGCCAGCACTTCCCTTGCTGCTTCCTGATTTGTTGTATTTCTCTTTCCATAATCACTGGTACCCATAAACCGATCTCATGTGTACTGGCATTTTAGTCAGTTTGAACATCCTTTTACATGAAACTAACACAGTATTTCATGGTAATGACCTTTATTTTTATGTGCTTTACTGTTATTTTCCAGTGATTACAGAATGCCCAATCATAATGCTAAAGAGTTGAATCACATAACCTATAATTTATAGAAGCTACATTATCATGTGGAAAAATATACGTAATACTCCATGCTGTATTATCTGTTACTGTGACTGCCCTCACAATAGCTTCTTGGTTGCAATTGTTTAACTCTATAACCTTAAAGTTAAGCATTATCAATTCACCATTCCCTGATGAAATACTTGAATATCCAAATGAAGAATTCTCAAGTCACAGCTGAAGAAGTAGTTATACTTTCAGGATAAAATACAGGAATTCCTTTATAGCACTCAACAGGAAATTATGTAGGCAAAGTGCTGCATAAAGGAGCAAAATAATGAGCCAGAGATTAAATTTATCCAGAACTGAATTTAACACCTTTGTCTGACAGAGAGAGATGGGGCTGTACCTGACCACAAATTACATACCTTTTTTATAGTATGATTTTGCAGTGACTCAGGGGAAGGTGCTACTTACCATGTTAACAAATCTACTTACAGTTGCAACTACTTGTTACTCAGATTTCTAAAGTCTAGTACAGACCCACCCATGGCCTCCATAACTTACAAAAGCTGAAGAGGCTGATGCCTAAAATGGAAGAAAAAATTCTCCAAACATTATACTGCAGCAATATCTTGTTGACTTTATTACTCAACAACTGAGTAATAAAGATATGTTTTCCTTATCTTTCCATTTGCTTTGAACTAATCCATTTTGCTTAGATTCAGTAAATATCTTGTTTCATCCAGCCTTTTCCATTCTGCTCCAGAGATCTGTACTTCTAAAAATCAGGTGAAACATTTTTTTACTGCTTACACATTATCTCCAAGAACAGCTTCTTCACCTTTGTTCCCATCCTTATCTAATTGAACTGACCTTGAGAGCTCAGGCATGCCGATCTGCTTAATCAAGAATTGGCAAATATTATAAACAACACAGAACCCGAATGTACTAAATCTATCCCACTGACATCTTATTCACCTTCATATACTGAAGAGCACTGGAGCCAGAAAATAGCCCCAAGGAAATTGCACAAGTGATAGGAAGCTGGTGTTACTACTATTCATTTTAGCATATTGTATAAAACAATAATATTGATTTGTGTGCAGTGATTATGAAAAAAGGTTGCCTTTTACTCAGAATATACTTGGAATTTTTGACAACAGAAGAAAATATATTTCTTCACTCCTGCTGGGAATACTGCAACCTTAAAGCAAACTTAACATCTTCATGTCATGAACATTTTGATTTATTTTGCATTTCCAATTACAGGGAGGTTTACAACACTAAGGCAAGCATTACCACCATTTTTTAAGAACTTGGCATGAAAATTTGTAAGACACATGGAAACAGGGTAAGACCAAATTTCATTCAAGTGGCCATTTTATTCAGTCATCTTCCCTGATGTTACAGGCCTGAATTATTCTGGATCTACTAAAATCTAATTTAGGTTTAGTGCAATAGTATATATAGAGACGAATCTATAGTACAGAGTATACATAGAGAGAAATCTATAGTAGAGATTAATAAAGAGATACATGGTGCAATGTAACTCTTGTTTTTAATATAGAAATATGAGTAGCATACTGTAAGATCCCAAGGCTTAAACTATGAGCTCATCAGAGGGGTTTTACTTTAAAAATATACAAGGCTCCAGAAATCTGCCATTGGACTCATTAAAAGGGCCTTCAGTTCTTTTATACCATGAGACAGGGTACGGGAGAAGACACTACACAAGTTTCTCAGGATGTCAAATATCACACTTTTATTGGCAAATTAAGGAAAATAAGAGAACTTGGTAAAAGTTTTATCTTAGTTTAATGAGACTAAAGTGTTTTTAAGGAGGGCGGCATAGGAGAAAAAACCCAAACTCCTCCTCCTGAGTTATTATAACTTTGAAATTAAGAGGCTTCAGTCGAAAAGGTGTGAAAAAGAAAATAACTGCTCTTTACTAAATATATATAAGTATGTCTCTATCTATCTTTATGTAACACAACCGAACAAACCCCAGGTATTTCGCCTTCCCTCTCGGCGCAGTTGTAACCACCCCAGTAGGGAGGCGGGGCCGCCGTGCCTCACTCACGACCGGGAGCCACCGCCGGGTCCCGGGAATATGGGCTGCCCCCGGCATGGTAAAGAGGAAGGGGGAAGGGTGGTTCCTCATGTGGACTCACACTGTCAAAGGGTGGCTCTGGCTGGGACCCCCTCTTTTGTCCATAGGTGCAAACTGCTGCCGACACAGAAAAGGAGGAAGGCAAGGGAGGCCTTTCCCCTCAAAGGTTCCTCCGCAGATGGCACCAGTTTTCTGATGAACCCGAAGCAAGTCCAGGCAGTGGGCAGAGCAGGACGTGAGGAACTGAAGACAAGCTGGGTCCTCTCCCAGGGCCAGAAGAAGCCAGTGACCCGGCAAAAAAATGAGCCCGAAGACCCCTCTCCACACCGCTCCCAGAGTCAGGGAAAAAGTAAAGTGAAGTCCAGCTAGCAGAAAAAAAAACCAAACTTACCTCCCCCTACTGTATCCTGAAGCCATGAGGTTGGACTGTGGACTATCAGCTAATCCTTTTGCTCTCCATTCCTTCAGGCCAGGGGAATACAGACAGATAGCCTCCTTCCCTGTCCAACTGCTCAACACTTTTCTTTCACAGTGGTAAAGGGAATAAACTGAAAGCAGGATTTTTTTTGTTCTTCCAAATTAAAAAAAAAAAAACAACAACAAAAACCCAAACAAACAAAAAACCTATGACAAGTTTAAAGGGCAACACTTAACGAAAATAAAGCATTCCACAAAGCATTGACTTAGCACATGCTAACCCATACAATTTAGCAACATCCAACCTATCTGACTTTAGGTTACCCAAATATCAAGAAAGGAAATTAGGAGAAGAAGAAGAAGTAAAGAGAGAGAGAAGAGAGAATTACAACTACCACCCCAGGTCCAGCATGGATCCAGCTACCAGGAGTCTAGGAGAGGGCAGGGCCATGACCACATGATGGCCACATGGTGCTGGTTTTATCTGCTCTGGCCCCCTGTGTCCACCCAGGCAGGACTTCTGGTGTTCCAGCCATTCTGGGACTGGGTCGGGGCCTCCAGCAGGTGTGGTTTGGGGCAGTGCTCCCGGTCTGCCAGTGACTGACAGCTGCTGTGGGACTGCCCAAGGAGACTCCAAGGGGCTGGGGTGTGGAACAAGGCAAAATTCAACCTGTCCCTTACACACACACACTTCAGTTGGTACAAGACAATAACTAATATAATAATCCAGTGCCTCACACATACAAGTCATGGTTTATGCTTTTATGTGTACACATTTTGTTGGAAGGCATAGTTGGAAGAGTCATAGTTTCCACTTAGTGCTAACTTTAATGGAAGCGGAATATGTTTATGCCAATTTTGAATTAAGTTCTCCATCTCTATTTTAAAGCAATTAGCATGCTTTTGTGCTATTCTATTAGTTGCAAAGTCAATCAAAGAAGCTTTTCATTATTTTCCTTTTTCTTAAGTCAGAGGCATTCTCCACAGGGAAACAAAGAGAGGTTCAGACTCTTTTATTTTGCCTTTATTTCATACGCTGTTCTTTGTTCATGGTTCTTTGTTCACCAAACTTCTTTTGGTGGTTTTTTTTTTATGGAAAATGGACATGGTTTTTCTTAGGAGTCTAAATGAATTATACTGCCTCAGAGAAAGGCAGGCAAAAATTTCTTTCTACAAAAAAGAAGATTAGTACCTCCATCACTCTATACAGACAACATTAAAAATAATAGCTTTGTTTTCACATAATTATTTTTATTATGGCAAATTATCACATATAGCCAGAAAATCTCATTAAATTTGTAGAAAGAACTGTTCAACATAGAAATTTTACAGTAACCTGTAAAATGTGAATGTCAAAATCAGTACCTGATTGGCTAGGTTGACTAAAGTACAAGTAGGCACCTAAAACCACAACCTTAGACTCTGACTGATGTTCCATCAGTACCTCAGATTTAATCTTACCACTCTCCATTTTCCTAAGAGTACATGAGTGAAAACAGGACAGTTTTGGTCAAAACAAATTCTTACCTAAGCATCTACAGTCTAGAGCTCCCTCTACTTATGGTCCTGTGTGGCTTAACTTGGCAGCTGCTGCTCTCAGAGGAAACCTAATCAAATATCCAAATATCTCTCCCAGCATAAAGGGACTCTGTTCCTTTACAAGAACCTAATAGTGCCTGTTGTCTCAGACTAAAAGACTGATGAGGCCTTGAAACAAAGACCATAAGTCAGACTTCTCCTCCTGGACTTCTCCTAATCTTTATACTGGAAAATCCCATGTATCTTACCCATTGTTTCAAGAGCAACAGATCTTGCATATGTGCCTGAACAATTAACAGTTTCAAGTCTTTGTGAGGAAGAATGAAAAGGACCTTTTTTAATCATGAGTATAAAATCAACCTTCTCTAGAGGAGGCATTTGCCCCCAGAATGCAATGAATTTTAAGTTACTCCCTGTCATCTAGCCTACCCTTATGTGGGCAGCTATCAGTGGGAAACTCACTGAATATTTTGGTTATCTTGTAACCCTACTGGGATCCCAGGAGCTTTAGAGCAGATTTTTACCACCAAGACTAAATCTCCAAAAGCTATAAACCATTAGCATTGTGATAAATGCAATCCTCTATGGCATTTAGTCCATGGGATTTGCAAATCCAAGGGACCATGTATTCTTGAGCACCATCTAGCGGTGCTTTCATGTTTTACAGATGCAGAGATTAAAAACTCCACTCTCACAGCTCTTTGCTACATTCAGAAGGATTTAAGACATGATCCCATATGTTAGCTAAACTTTTCATTGCTGTTAGGAACCATGGACTTTCTTTTTCTCCTGAGTGTGCAAGGGAGTAAAGAACCCTAAGCTACTACAATAGTTTGATGGTCTATTTCCAGGATATTTGTTTAACTTCTTTAAGTTAAAACGCTAAGGCCTGGACCAGATATCACACAGACACAGCGACCTTCAAGCCCAGAACTTTGGAGGAGCTCCAAGGACTGCATGTGCTGCAAGGAAGATGAAGAGGAGGAAGAAGGGGTCCCACATGCCCCTAGACCCAACTCCCAAAGGGGCATGTCAGGGGGCAGAAAGGGGTAGAACTGGGGGTGGACAGATCTGGGATTGGATGGACCTTATTATTTAATCATAGAACCATTGTCTGAGCGTGCGCGCGTCATGTGTATTCCCCGGGCCTCAGGCCTGAAATTAAAAGACCTACTCCCTTTATCTTATCTCATGCACTAAATTGGCCTGGAGATGTTTTTCTCCATGATCTCTTAAGGCAAACTGTTGCCTTAAGAGACCGCACACAAAAATTTTTTGCCTGTTATTTTGTTTTTAGGAAAAATTAAAAGTTGTTTACAGGTTTCTCAAAGTACAAAAAGGAAAATGCAAAAATAAGAGACAGTATAATTGGGAAACTTTGTACCTGGAAGTGAAAATTAAGAGAAGGAAAATTATTCCCTGAGAGATCATCACTTGAAATCCGTAAATTGACTTTACAAACAGGGATGCAAAAATTTCTGAACCCATGACTAAACCCAGCATTTTAAACTGATCTAAAAATTTATACACATTTACAGTTATGACCCCATTTAGAGGTACTTTTCCATAGAAAAATTCAAGGTAATACCTGAACTAAAGTCTTGCTTACAGAAACACTGAAGTAGGATAAACTGTCTGTTTACTTTATGGTGATTCTTGCAGAGGTGTTTTTCTGCACAGTTCTCTTCTTTGTATCTGAGGCATGATTCCTTGCAATGCACGGCTTATCAAAATTGCTTAGAATTTAAGAAAAAAAAAATCTGTATGTGGAAAATAGTTGTAACTGACATGACAAGTAAGGGAAATAGGAGTAAATTTCCTTTCTACAGGTTTTTTCCCAGGCAAATTATAAGTAGGAATATATTAGTGCTTGATGTTTGGGGAAAAGTTTAGCCTTTTCATAAATAACTCTTCTCCCTCTATTTAAAGTTAAGTGTTTGTGGTGTCCAAGTCAAAAAATTTGGAGTATGTTCTAATGTGAAATCACTTAAAATAGCCTTTTTCACAGAACAAAGCATTGAACAACAATTATATTTCTATTGGTCCTTTCCTTACTGTTTTTAATATTGAATATTAAAGTAACCATAGGTTTACATTTTTTATCATTTAAGAAAACCACTTTCTCTACTTTTCAGCCATTCAATTAAGATAATTTTTCTCCTACCCTTGAATATTATTACCGTAATCAAGCTACATTTATGTTATTTATTACTTTACTCTTGTAAAATTTAGAAGAAAATTAAAAATATGAGCAAGAACCCCTTACAAAACCCAAAATATTTTATTACCTAAGACACCAGTTTCCAAAAAATAACCCATTCTAAACTGCACAGTACATTTAGTGTTTGCTGTAGGATTTTCTTAAAATGGTCTCTAAGAGAAACAGCAAATATAACCACCAAAACTTCTTGCTTTATGACTTTATTTAGGCTTTCTTTTGCTAGTGAATAATATAGCTAGGAGTTCATCAGAACTTTTTATCATGATAACATTCTTAGATGATGAATTATAGCAAGAATAATATTTCACTGTTAGTACTCTAACAGTACATCTGGATACAGGAATTTACCTCCATAAATGAATGGAAGTCCTTTTGTGATCCTCAAACATATCTTTATATCTTTATTTTCCCAAGCAGAAAAAGGTGAATTATGATTTCTCTCTGGAATATCATATAAAACTCCCTTGTAGAGGAAACCATCTATACAGAAAGGGGACACCATGCATTCCATTTTGGAGTAAAGGGCAAAAATTAAAAGAAAAATATATTTTCTGCTGCAAAGTTCTTCTTTAATGGAGAATTATTTCCTTAGAAGTATCTGCAAATGCAAGGGGAAAATAGCAGAATATATATGTTCCCTAGCAATCTACGGTGCAATTATACCCAATGTGTCAAAGTTCATCATTTCCCTGCATCTTTTCTGGGGAAATAGCACAAGCTCTTTGCAGTTTTCCAGCATCAAGACTACAGGTGTTTGGAGGGGTAGACGAACTGGCCACAAATGTCAGAATTTTGATTATTTTTGCACATATCTGCATTATGATTACATGTGAACATAAACAACTTGTCCAATTAATGTACTCTATCACTGATTATTTATTATCAAGCAAAAAGATTTTTTTTCATTTTTACTTCTTTGGTATTCAGAAGTGTTTTGTTGATAAAGCAAACTAAATATGAATTTAAGAGAGTTGTCAATGAGCATTTTCATGCTTTTAAACTTGTTAAAAAATGGAGAGCACAGGAAGTTTTAGTTCAGCGTTCTTATCCTTATTAAAAAATGTTTACATTTGACCAATTTTGGCTCTTTTGGGGAGTTATTTAATATCTGAGAATATAACTGTTGTGTTAAGGTTTTGCTTAAAAATGCCTTGGAAAATATGATGTTTCACATGACCCAACATAGCCCTTTCTTTTAGTATACCACAGTTTCAAGGGATCACATACAAATCTCTCAAGGTGCCTGAGTAGTTAGCAAAGTCTCCAGAGCTCACCATCCTGAGTACTTAGCTAGACTTAACTAGTGGTCTCACTCTACTACTCCAGTTTTATCATCACTGATCTTGTTAGGTTTTCTGCTAACCAACAAAAAGAGTAAGCCTGTGTGGAAGATAGAGTGGTCTCTTTTTTGTTGTGAAATGACAACTAAGGGGTGTACTGTTAAACACTCAGGCAACACATATAAAATTAAACAAAAAAATTATCTATGAAACTTAGAGATACAGAATATCATGGAAATCAAAAACATACATAAGTTCAAGAAGTGATTTGTAAAACTCCAGGAGCTTGTCAAGGATTGGTGGATATTGAACCTGAGAAGATGAAGAGACTGTGTATTGGTTCATACTGTTCTTGAAAGGATCACACATTTTAAGGGGTGGGGGAAAGACTTTTTATTTGCCTGATACTGATTATAACAAGAATTACTTTAATGGAAGAAATATTTCTCAATTTGTCTGTTATACAGTCCATATGGAATCATAGTTCTTCCTAATTAATGGTTTTGATGTTTCAATATGATGACATCAGAGCAACAGTGATCTGAGTAATTTCTATTCTATAGAAATGGCATCTGTCATTATTCACATCCACTTAGGAAAGGAGATTATTTCAGTTAGGCATATTTTAATCCATGTAATAAATGTTAAAATTAAGCATTAAAAAGCTTATTTATTTACTGATTGATCCTTTATTAATATTCTCATTACTCATTCCATCCCCAATGCTAAGGAAATTAATCATTCCTTCCTGGTTTTCATGTACCAGAATAATCTCCTTCAAGAGTTCCTGACAATGCATCTTCAGTGTAATTAGCTCTACTCAGATTCCTTTTTACTGCATTTCAACTTCAGCAAAGGAAAAGGACTGAAATTCTATATATTTCACTTTGAGCTGTTACTGACAATTTTTATGCCACTGATATTATTTCTTTGTGTGCCCAGATATGATGTTTCTTAGAAACCTGTGGTACTCTAATTAACTAACAGAAAGAAATTGTGGCATCTTCAGTAAATACCTGTAAACAATCCTTTATGTAAAAGGTGTTTGATCTCTGATTATTTCCCAAAGAAAATATTAATTTTTATTAAGAGTATATTAATCCCATTATAATTGTTATAAGGGAACTTGGGTATTTTCAAGGCTATATCCTAACAGTGAAATTTTTTTAAATGCAAGATTGTAATTTTTTTTGTTAGAATGCAGGCTGGTTAAAATCGAACTCTCTCCCATGCTAGATATTTGGTTCTAGCAACATCAAATGAACCTCACTACATAATATGTTTCAGATGCTTCAAGCTCCCTGCCACAGAGGCAGAAGCCTCAACTCCATGTTCTGTATCTTGAACCAGAACTCCCAGCAGCTTCATTAGAGTAACCTGGGAGTTAGAAAGTCCTCTGTCTTCTTTAGGGGAAAAAAAAAAAGTATAGCAGTCTCAGGCAATCCTAGCCCCAGGAAACATCATTTCAGTGCAAAAATACTTGTTTATATGATAGCTGAACATTTCTTAGGCTGTGTTGTTTGCAGGATTTTTTTTTCACTTGGTTTTGATTTAAAATGAGTCCAGATCTTGACATATCAGTGTTTCTGAGAAATAGAATTCTCAAGTTCAGGCCAATTCTATTAGCAGTTCTAAAATTGCTAACCTTAGCATGTTCAGAATGTGAAAGAGTAGAAGAGAGAAAAGTTGCCTTAGGAAAACCTAGGAAAACCTGACATACACTGCAGAAAAAATAGGCATGAACAAGATTTTTTGCTTGTGTCAATTTCCAGGGAAAAAAAAAAAAGGATCCAAATCCAAAAGCTATTGCTGAAGGTTGGAATAGTTCTATACAATATGAACAACCCCTTCATGTAACAGCATCAGTATTCTCGGATGAATATGTCACATTCTAGACTTTAAATACATAAAATTTTAGTCTTTCTGATCACTAATTCTCTTCTGAAGATGGAAAATCTTGTAGAATTGACGAATGGTATCTCAAGGACTATCCACTTTGACTACCAATATGGCACTAGAAACATAAATTTCTGATTCCTACAACATAAATATAGATATAGACCTACATGTTGACCCATATCCACCGACATAAACATCCCTTTCTTACCAGGAGTAGTCCCACTGGCTTTAGTAAGACTCATGTGAGTGGCCTAATTCAATGCATTAAAGAAAATGCATTTAGAAACCTAAAATACCTATAGACATGAAAAATTAGCCAATAAAACACCTCTGTCTGCTGTTTCTTTTATAACATCTACAAATTCTGAGCTTATTAAACTTAAATGAACCTAAAGGTTTTAGCTGCACTGTTCATTGTTTTTTCTCTTTGTGCCTTTGTGCCACAGCAGGAGTGTTGCATGCCTTTGCAATATTAATATTTCTAAATATCTGGTATCTCAAATATGAGTTCACAGACTATTTGTAGAGGAAACCTAATGAAAAATAAAAAAAAAAGTGAAACTGAAGTTTAAAACAAGTTTCCACAAATAAATCTCAACTGGCAGCCTCCTCCAAAATGTAACTTTCAATAATGTACCTATTTCTGTTGGAGGTGTTTTAAAAAGGTGAATTAAATTAATTGAACAGACAAACTCCAGCAGTGTGGAATGATCCAGCAGAGAACATACATCCCTGTATAATCTTTACTTTAACTCTCAAAATTTATGTGTTTATAAATTTTCAACCAGACTAGAAGGAGAGGTTTGGATATTACAGAGACACATAACACATGCATGTCATCAGTCTGCCTTTGGGGACTTACACAGAAAAGTATAAATACATGAGATCAAATAGCACACTGTAACCACTTCAGCTCTTAGTATCAGAAGTTATAAATCAATAAAACCAAAGTTGAGGTAGTTCTCATCACTGACAAGAAAAAAAAAAAAAGAAACCATTTCTTATTTCAAGACGTCATTCCTTTCTTATTAAAAGTCTGTGGAGAGGGAGATAGGAGAAAAGCCTGCCTGTTTCAGAAACTATTTTGTGCTTAAAATTTAAAATTACATGTTTATTACAAGATTCAAAATGGACCTTTTCATTGCACTCTGAATATTTGATTCTAGCATAGGAAACCTATGCACACTAAAATTATAGATACCCCAAGTAAATGTTTTTGCTCTATTCTGTAGTCTACTTAGCTTAGTGCCTTGTTTTTGCTGCTTTTCATGAAAAATGGTCAATAGCACATCGATTAAAAACATTATTTAATTTCCAGTGTCCATTATTTTCAGGATGATTATATTTAAAAACCAACTTATGTTACCCTATTTAATTTACTACCCACTTATTTAATTTCCTAAGAAAGTACATTTTTTTTAAATATTATGGAAATTAAGGACTTTGGTATTGATGCCTCTGGATTTTTTGGATTTTTAGTTTTTTGTGGATTTTAGAAGTAGCTGTAGTCTGTCACACTTTAGAACAGTAGTTTATGTTTACCAAACCCTATTACCCCATTTCGTATCGAACTTCCTAAATTCCTTAGCTTGTTTAGACTCCTCTCAAGGCAGGCCTTCGTTATGTTTAAGAACATTGCCCCCCAGGCCTCTATGACAATATTCCACATAGTCAAAGCAACCTTCAAAACCCAGAACCTTGAAGGAGTAACAAGGACTATACATACTGTGAAGAAGAGGAAGATGAGGAAGATGAGGAAGAAGGGGTCTTAGAGGACTCCTGAATCAATTTCCAGAGAGGTGTGCCAGGGGGCAGAACTGGAGAGGATCTGGGGGGCAGATAGATCTGGGATTGGATGGACAGTACCATAAATTGTGGAACCCCTGGACATGTGAGCGCACATCTCTGTACTCCTCGTGGTTGAAGGCCTTCGATTAAAGAAACTGCTCTGTATATTATCTATACTAAATTTGCCTCGTGATTTTTGCTCCCTAGTGTGACCTTAAGGCATTAGTATTAACACATATAAACTTAGTCATTTTAATGTTCACTGTAATCAAGGTAAAATTTGTAAGATAGAAGCATATCTTGCACATGTGGCTTTTGCAAACACAATAATTATTCTTAATGCCGTATGTTTACTGGCTTGACTTTCAGTAGTTTCTTTTGTTTTGTTCTATGTAGTTCTAGCCTGTTTATCTGCCCGTAGTATATTCTTTTTATGTAAAACTTTAGGCTCCTCTTTAGAAGGTGAAATCCTGACTTGCAAAGAGCTACACTTGTGCATGTTAGCAGAGTTAAAATGCAATAGATGTTTAAATGCTTTCTTTCAACTAAAACTAAGAGGAAGACCATTTGATTACCAAGGGAGTCAGGCAGTTAATATTTCTTGTAGGGAGTGAAGGATTTTAAAAATAACCCCCCCAATTCAGTGTTGCTAAGTAGTTCATTCTCACCTCCTTCATCAGGGAAAAAAGTATCTCTCCCTAAAACAAGAATTCTGGATTGTAAAGTTAAATGAGCTCTGCATCTGTCATACAGTTCCCTCAAATAAATAATAGTCTGCAGTTTCATTAGCTCCTTCACTGTCTCACATCCACAGTCTTTTTGATGAGCCATGCTCAGACTACTTATCACCAGAATGCACTTTTAAAACACAGCACATTTCAGGCTTCATTTACTTGATTGTGGAGTAAAGGAGAAGACCAGAGGGAAAATAGAGAAAGTGGTTTTTCATAGTTCTCAAACTTCAGTTTTATGGAACCAAAATCTGACACTAGAAAAACCATGTAATTCTTCCAACAGAAAAACATTACTTCAGAAATTAGCGTTGGAACAGACTTTCCAGGGAGGTGGTGGAGTCACCATTCCTAGAAGTGTTCAAGAAACAATTGGACATGACATTTAGTGGTTTAGTTGACATGATGGTGTTCAGTCAAAGGCTGGACTCAATGATATTAGAGATCTTTTCCAATCTTAATGATGCTATGATTCTATGATTTTATGAAATTCAGACAGTAAACAACACATCACAATAAAGTTTTCAGATCTCCATCAAGCAGTTGCATTCTTTCTTACATACACATTCTGAATCAGCTATTGTTATTCGTTTTCTCTTTAAATGCTTTGATTTGCAGAAAAAAAATTGTTAATTTAACATCAGAATAATCATAAGGCTTTAAAGTTACTAACCTAGTTAAGTTGAGCAGGGGAAACTTACTCCTCCCAAAGCTATTGTTGCAAGCAGTCTTTGCACTTGACCTACTCTTCTTCAGGTAAAATAAGTAAACCTCAGCTGCGTCGCTGCTGCCTCCATTCATCACCTCTTAAATGAAGGGTCAGTGTGGAACAGTACTCCAGAAGTGAGCACGACCAGGTAGATTGATCACAGCTGAGAAATCCTAGTCTGTCAGAGTATTTCTTCTATAGCCAGCTTGGGAAGTGTATAAAGAAACACCAATTAGTAGAACCTGCTTTTTCAAGAAGAGGAGAAAAGCAATATTATCTAATGAGTCCAGCAGAGCTGCATTTTATCTCTGTCTCATATGTGCACAGGGAAAGTGAGGTGTCGGGAAGATACATTGATTGAATCATTTTAATTCCATATTTCTCATTAATATATTGAATTTTACATTATTTAGCTCAAGTAGAGACATTATAAATTTATGACTTTTATCAATCAAGTAGAATTATGGACATATCCCATGCAGTTAACCATCAGTTTTATAGTTAAAGCGCAGATTCAATAGATTCAATCTCACATAGATCTCATTGAAAAAAACAGCAATCCTTTCCAAATTACAGCATTTATTTTTCATACATAAAACTGAATTTGATGAGGTTTTAAAAGTAAATTAGTAGCTAATTTAACATCACAGCAATGATGAAATTGGTCTTCTTGTAGAAATTCAGCCGGGGGTTGTTGAGGGGGTGGTGTTGTGTTAGTTTGGTGTTATTTTTGTGGTTTTCTTTTTTTCACTTTTAAACCAGATATCATTATCGAAGTTGCTAGGTTAGAAGAATATATACAGACATATATACTTTGATATGTATTTATCCCAAATATATGTATCAAATGAAAGAGAAGATGACCAGGAATTCACTGCTTCTTAGAACAAAAAAGATGGGAGAATTAGTGCAAAGACAGCAGAATTAAAACAGAAAATGATACTTTTTTATATGAGCTGAGACTATAATATGGAACTCACTGCCACAGGACATTTTACCTGCCGTAAGAAGTACAAGTCTTCACAAAGGATGTAAACAAATTCATGGAAGAATTTTTCATAAAACATACACCAAACAAGCACCTATTAAAATAGGTCTATCAAGACCTATGCAAATATTATATTGCGTATAAAAAGTCCTGATTGCTAGAAGCTGGAGGGTAAGTTTCAGTCCGTTCTTGCCCTATATTCACAAGCTCCATAGTGACTGTTGCTAGAGCTGGAGAACTGGAATAAGATGAACACTTTGGTGTGGCCTAAGTTAGCCATTACTCTTTTTTTGACTCAGATTTAGTTATTTAAATGTTACTGAAATGGCAAGTTTCTTTCGAAGTGGGGATAAGGGAAGGATTTTATTAAATAATCAGAATTTAAAAATTTTTATCACAACATTTGCTTTTAATATTCTTTATAATAAAAATTGTCTTTTAAGTCAGGCTGAAGAGTAACACTTTCCTCAGGCAATTCCACATTCAATAGTCGGTTACACATGATTTTCATATTCCCTTATTTTACTGAGCTTGAAATAAATCCTTTCTTCTGTGTGATGTTCCTTTTTCAGACTGATTTTTTCTTCCATTACACTCATTAGGACTAAACTGAAGATTAACTTTCTCTAATGTAATCATTGTCAGTTACTTTCAAGTGTTTTCAGCTGTTGAAAATATAGAAAAAAAATTAATATATCGTCTCTTTTACACTTTTGAGAAAATGGGCATACTGACTACCTTCTGAAAGAGATGGCTCTATTCTACTGGTTCAATTCCCAAATTCTTTCAGATGGAGGTCACCAGGAAAAAAAAAAGGCAAAAAGAAAGAAAAAGGTGGAAAGGTATTCAAAAAGAAAATTCTTTAACTGAGCAATTACCAAATAAGAGGCTAGGGGAATCACGTGATTGTGGAAAACTTGCAATATTGTCCAACCAGAGTTTGCAGGTAGGTAGCCTCTCTGAAGATTTTAGTACCCAAACACTCACTGCTTAACCAAATTGTTAAAGGATTGCTCCCAGCTACTTGGAGACTTTTCCTTTATAAGCTCCACGTTCAACAGGGGAGGAGGCAATTCACAAATAGTCAGTGTTTGTTACATAAAATGTGTTGCAAATGTACTATATAAATTTAAAATAACATGATTTAGACCAACCTCCTTGATGAAGAGTACTCAGAGGTCACTAAAGCTTTGATTTTCCTGTTAGCTTATTTTATAGCTAGTGCTTCAGAAACCATCAAAACTATAATGGGATAGATCAATCAGATTGCTTTTATTGGTCTACTGTGTAGAATTCAATATAGGCAACAAGGGTAGCCTCTGAATCAGACTTTGGAGTAGTTTGCACTACACAGTAGCATAGCTTTAGCCTTCAGACTACTAGGAAAATCACCAGTTTGATAATTACTCAATATATATTTTAATCTGAATAGTACATCTGATTAGAATTTACTTTTTTTTTTAAGAACTTCAAAGAATATAATGAAGATAATAGATTTCTCTGTAGGTCTTCAAATCTGCTGCAGGATTTTTATTAGGAGAGTTGTGAAAGGCTTTCATTTGCAGTTAAGTCAGAATAAAAACAGTATAATTTTTTGTATAATTTATTTTATATTTTTTTTAAATAAATAAAAATATATTTGAAAATGTAATAACAATATATTTTCATGATTGATTAATTGTTTTCATGTGCTATTAGAAAGATTTCATTTGTTCTTAGAAAGTCTGTACGAGTAAAGTCTTCAAGTGACAAATACATCAGTTACTGAGATGAAAAACTACAGCATTTCAGAAACTCATAGCCAGAGAATTATTTAGGGTTCTCTGTGGACCTGACACTTATTGCACACCATAAAGGTCATTTTCATTGTTGTAGAAATCTTTGAACATCAGGTAATATAGAACAGAATAGACAAAGAGACACACATATAAAAAAATACGGCTTTAAGAAAAAAAAAGTCTGTTCAATACTAAAATTTTCCTGCATTCTAGTGGCTATTTTCCTATGATTACATGTAAAACTGTCCAAAATGGTCAATGCCTCAAAATGTACTCTAAGAATCAGTGTCGTTAGTTTTAACTACACTGTAAATGCTAGCAAATACTGATAATATGTGAATATATCTTTAAGTCATAGTCTTACTTTGGTGTCATGTTTGTCTCTGGAAAGGATGTCCTACAGCAGAGAAAGGAAGGCCAGGTTTCCAGTTTGTGTTGTAATTAAAGGTGACAACTCCAGTCCATTATTTAACTATAATAAATAGGAATTACAGTGACAAATTGTAGCAGAATAGTTGAGAGAAAAGACTCTCGACCAGGTGCAAGAAATATGACACCTATGTGGCTACATTAGGATTTTATCTCCATATCTGATCAGATCTCAGCACCTTTACTTACCCTTCCAAAAGTGAACATTCCCATCAGGCTGGATGTACCTTGCAGGAGCCCCTGCCAGGAGCAGGGGGTGGGGGAGTGGAATTAGACACCCAGAAGCTACCTGAAACCTGGAGAGACAAGCTGACCCAGTTGGCCCACTCTCCAGCAGCCTTTTAAATCCATTTGAAGCCTGATTTGTACCAAAGTCAATCATCGCAGCTCCTCCATCTCTGGAATGCATCAATTATGGGAGCATTTAGATAGCTCCTCCTGTAATTCCAACCTGATATTCTTTTCTTAGGACAAATCACATTGCCCATCAGAGAAAAACACAAAGGAGAGGGGGTGGGGGGAGGATATGTACAAAGACAGGACTCTCTTTTGTCACCCCACACAGAAGTTTCAAGAGAGCAAAAATACTTCCCACTCTATCTGAAGAAATGAGACTGGACCTACTATCCTATACAGTTTGGTGCATAAGTTAGTATTAGAAATGGCAACATACACACTTTTGTTTATGAAGGATGTTGTTTGTAAATTATTAACCCACATCATGCAAGAGCAGACCTCTGACTAGTTATAGGTTATAAGTGAATTCTGCAAGACATGTTCTTCTGGAAGTGGTTTAACAGGGAAATCCTATGAGCAGGTGGGAAAGCAGGATGACATACTGTAAGCCTGTGGGACACAGTAATCTTTTACAGCTAGAGATGTAAAAGCTGAAATCAAAGTTACCTTAAAGGTATTAGCCCTAAAGTTTAGTTTACAACCTCAAGATTACTACTTTACTACAAACTAAATACTTCAAAAAGGTGAGTTTAGTAAAGTAACTCAAATAAATAAATAATATTCCACATGTCTGTGGTTAAAATAAGCTACCAGAGTTACATAGGCAAGATAAGCTGCTTCCTACCATGCCCCATACGGGATGATAGTTGTAAACAAAGCTGAGGAAGGGACCCTTGAAGAGGAGTTACCAAGCAATACATCACAGACAAATTACGAGCAAATAGTACAGTCTGGTCACCACTAATAATGACACAAATGACAGATATGAAGAGCTACTGAGAGGTTTGCCATAAGCTGACACTGACAGCTGGGAAACTGTGAGACTTAAAAGTAGTCTCATACTACCAAAGTACTGAAAAAGAGAATGAGAATTTATAGTGCAGGATGTGAAACAGACTACTTTGAAAATATTAAAGATCCAACTATCACAGTATGTGGTCCTTCTGCATAGGAAATTAAGTTTTGTTTTAGTAACCACTACCTCTAGGAATACACTAATTTGGGGGCATCCCTAAAGTACTAGTATTGTACACTAAGAGGCTTATTCTGCTCGGATTTTCTGCTGAATATATATCTTCAAGGAAATTCTAGGAGACTATGATCCCTGCATGAGTTATTTTCTATGGTAGCTTCAAGCACTATGATAGCATAGATCATTGTGCAATCACACTTCTAAGGGTAAAGGGATGTATGATAGCATAAATACCCTAGGAATAATATATGTTTATCAGAATCCTGTTTCAATGAGGACTAAACACTGTGGACCCTGAGACTGGCTCAGCTGGCCAGAGTATGGTGCTGATGTTGCCAAGGTCATGGGTTTGATCCCCATATAGGTCATTCACTTAAGAATTGGACTCGATGATCCTTGTGGGGTCCTTCCAACCCAGAAGATTCTGTGATTCTGTGAGTAGGTAAGATCAATTAAAGGTACTTAGTTGGAAAAGAAGCTGGTGGAAAAGTTAGATCAGCTATGCTGGAAACTTGCCTCCATGTTGTCTGAGAGCCTCTAAGGAGAACAGAGGTTAAAAGCTGTGAATCACACACTCACATGACTTAACAGAAACAACCCTAGAGGCAAAGAAAAAAAAATAGTATCTTATTCTATGCTAACATGCTCTCCAAGGATGAGGAGTATTTTGACAAATGTGATCGAGTGAGACACTGGATTGTGCTAAAACTAAGCAGTATTTCTGTGAGACAGGCTTACATCAGATTTCCCCCAGTGAGTCAGGTAGCTGTGCAAGTCATGGTGAATTTTAATGTGCTAGAGAAGGGGCTGATTAAGCAATCACCTTGGGTATCTTCAATTACATTTGTAAAAAATGCCCAGTGGAGAGCTGTGGCTGTTTGAGCTTTAATTTGTAGAGAGCTCAGAAAAGCTCCCCACTTCCACACACGAGATGTCAGATACAAATATTTCCATTGTTGGGATTTGATCCCTGGCTATCTTTTCATTAAAGTAGCACCTAAGGAGCCAAGTAAAGGTGCTTTTTCTGATATACTGTGGATTGTCCCAAGGGTTTAGAATGCCCTCTCATTCGTGAATATAACTGTGTCATCTGCTAAGATAATAAAGTTAACTAGCAAAGGAAATAATTTCCTTTTTGTTGAAGAGAGAGAAAAGAAAAAAAGATAAACAGTTAAATTATTTAGTGCCCTTTAAAAAAAAAAAAAGTTACAATTAAGCTTTTAGGAAGCCTTCATCACCTTTCCAGTAAATACAATAGGTACAAGAAGATGAAACATCAAGTCTAAAAACTGATTATTACAAACTGCTGCAAAATCCCTGTTGAGCTGGAGAAAATATTACTGTCTGTAGGCATGATGATTTGAGTTATCTCTAACAGTTTAGTTTCTGGCTGATTTGTTAGACATCAAAAGTGTTTCTTGCATTCATTTGGCTTTCAGGCTTTTAATGCATATCTGTCCATCTAAGGATAACAACCTAATATGGAAGTGTAACATACAGCTAAGGAGATAAATGGTTAAATCAGATCTTGGCAAAATAGATTTCTTCTTAGAAAACTGTTTGGAATTTAAATAGGGGATATTCTACAGCAGTATTACAAAGTGAGAAAGAGTCTGAAAAGGGTCTAAGAAGAGCCTGAAAGAAATAACAACAGGGATCTCCCAGGAAAAGTTTGAATAGATGTTGAGAGATATTAGTTGTTTAGCTAAGTTTTAAGTGGAATGAGTTACATATAGTTATAATACTGTGTGATTAATATACAGTTTACCTCCCTTTACTGGCTCAGCATGAGTAGCTAGATTAGACAAAGCCTTAGGCCAAAAGCTCTGAATTTATGTTTAGAAATGTTTTGGGCTGGAATGGAGTAAATTTTCTTAGTATTTTTTCTAGTAACTGGTATAATGTCGTGTTTTGACTTTTATCAATATCAACAATGTTAATAACACACTGATGTTTTGGTTGTTGCTAAGTAAGGTTTATCCTAAGTCTAGGGCTTTTTAGTTTCCTGTGCTCTGCCAGAGAGCAGGTGCATCAAAAGCACAAACCAGAATATCAGCAGACTACAGCCACTCGCATAAGCTGCAACTCCTCTAGATAAGAATGATGAACAGCCTACCTGCATGAAAATAGGAAAAGAACCCAATAAGGTGGAAGAAGACCTAAGATCAAAAATGAACATTGGACCAAGAGGCATGTGCAAGGCACATGAGGGAGGGGTGGGTGCATAAATCTGTTGCACATGGAGTGGGAGTTTCAAAGTTTATTAGACAAGCCCTCTTGCTGAGTCACGAAGTGCAAAAAGGACCTCCTTTCTTTCTAAACTCCATCTCAGAGGGGAGCCTGGGTGCATCTGAATTCAATCTTACCCCCAGATGTTGTCAATGAATTAAGTTTAAGAAATTACAGAGGTGTGATTGAACCTTTGTATAACTTTGTCCCGCAGGATTAAGGACGGCAAATCAGATATATTTATATAAAAATGAATTATTTATTATGGCAAATGATTAGACAAAAAAATCTTAATCAGAATTATTTACTACATAGTATAGAAGCTAAAACTACTAGAATAGTGTACTGTACTATATCAAAGCGATTATATTAAAGCTAGCAAAAGAAAGACACAATTATTAGGTAGAGATTGATGTTACCCATACCAATGACCGTGGGCAAAACTCTTTCGCTCAACCTCGAGGAGTAACTTTGAGGGGCATTCCCACCAAGGGAGGAATCTCCACACACACTGTAAGAAGGAGCATGTTGGAAGACCCTGCCACTAAAAAGTGGGACGGGGCTTTTGTAGTATAAAGGGATTGACTGTCAGTTATATGTCTCCAGATCAGCTGTGTCAGCTTAGCATTTTTAGATAAAGGTACTTTACCATGTCTGCCACACCTTTATCTCACTGTCAGGATGTTTAACTTTTGGGTTAGTGAGTCAGACTGATTTTAGCATAATTCAACACCAAAAGCAACATGACAGCCCCTCTCATTCCACCACTGATAATTTTGCAAAATAGGGCATTGTTCAAGTTGGTTTACTGCATTCCTGGCAGAGCATCCTGCTACAAGGTCATAAGGGTATAACTACCCAGGGTTTTCTTTGTTTTGGGTCCTTCTCTGCATGAAGAAATCATATTTTTAACTTTTTTACTCATTAATGACAAAGACTTTAAATGTGCTAAATGTTACTTATTCATTTTCTGACATCTCAAAATTATTATGTGGTTGATTTTTGTGTTGTGGTTTGGGTTTTTTTTAACTGAAGTAATAAACTGACTTGCCTTAGTAATAAAAAGAAAAAGAAGACACAGGGAAGCAGCTGATAAAAGGGAACTCACAATGCTGACTGTATGTACAAGAGAGAATTATAGACTATATCTGAAATTTTCTTTGCAAAATAAATTCAGATATTTATTACCCACTGACAGATTTCCATTACAAGTGGAATTACCCTGGTAGTATATCTCAAATCTTACTAAATTTACTCCAAAATACACTTGACTAGGCATCTCAAGAACAGATGATGACTTTCATATTACCATTGCTAGCAAAAACACCTGAAATAGATCTTAAAATATTGAAAAAAGTCGGAAATTTTGTGACTCAAGCAAGCATAAACTAAAAGTTGTCCAGAAGTACAGCAGAAATAAAGTCACCAATCGTGACCCACACAGAATAAGACAGTTAAAAATTGGTAACTGGTTATTCAGTCTTTAAATGAGTACTCTAAACAAGGGATGAACTGTGAAGTAAAGACAACTGTTAGTGTAGTTATTCAAGACAGATAAGACAAAGGTCAAATGTGAAGCACTGCAGAGGACTGTACAGCTTTGGCTGTCTTGGTGCTAAATAGTAGAAGAAATTCAATACACGTAAATTTAAAATTGTAATAAAACAATCTGAATTTTAGACATAAAGATCCGTCATCAATTAGAAATCTGATTTCAGAGTAGTAATTGACAATCCCACAGAAGTGTCAGTTCAGTGCTCAACAGAGATCAGAAAATTAATCAGATATTAAGAAGAAATATATAAAAGCTTGCAACAAAATGAAACACGGCCAAGTTACTGAATCTATCCTTAGCTCATCCCCATTTTAACCATTATATGTGAGTCTGGTCCCATTCAGTCCCAAGCAGAGATAGTCAGAATGGAAGCTACTGTAAGAAAAACAGCTGCACAGACCAGGTCTCTTCAGATACAGTAAGAGATAACTAAGGGGTATATGATGAGATATACAAAATCATGGACAGAACCAGCATCACTGTTTCTTCCAGCAAGAGGGTTGGGGATTATCAAATTAACCGAAGGCATACATTATCATACAGTAAGTAACAATAAGTTAAGATAATTGCTTAGGGAAAACGTTAAGGGTTTGGGGGTTTTTCCAAACCTGATTAAAGGAAACTGACAGCTCTTATTGTAGTAAGCAATGCCATGAAAACCTTTAAGGAGACACCTAGTTTCATGTTTGGGCTTTTCAAAGTCTGAAAGGCAGATAAGAGTAACATGCAAGTTTATAGTTGAGGTAACACATATAAATTTTCTAGAACAATAATTTGCATTTGCATAATAATTGGCAAGATTCATGGAAATAGAGATAATCTTGAAGCTCTAAGATGTCTTTGGAAGGTAATTTATCTCACTTGGCTTGAACACTACCTAAAGATGGTAAAAAAAACTATTCTTCAATGGAGTTGCCTATGGGAGAGAGTTTAGATGACAACCCTCAGTTAACTGCCTGACTTCCAGTCTGCTCATGGTAGGTATGATAAATGCTGGCCTAAATCAAGAGTCTAGAGAAAATAAAATATAAAACAGAGCTGTACAGGAGTGGCTCATGTTGGGATATTTTGAAAAATATTTATTTTCTGAATATGTATCTCCTGTGTGGTAAATTACTGTGCCTACACACATGGCAGTCTTTACCTCATAGAGCAAAACAAAGTTCACCCGATATTTGGGACAACATTTTCCATGGATGGAAAATGCATTTTACAGCAATGTTGCAAATTCAGTCCACACCTATTGTGACACTCATACACAGCTATAGAAAAAAAGAGCAAAAAGATAGTGGTAAGTCACTGCTGTTGAGGTCCATATCCTTCTGCAATAAGCTTAACTTCTCAAAAGGCATGAAGCATAATATTAAGTGAGAAATCGAAACAGGCCTTGGGATAATTGTATTGTTCTCTCTACAAGCATATGAGCAAATATAAAAAGAATGTAAAGAGAGGTTTATGAGACAGCTCACAGCATTTGAAGAACTTTGGTTATTCTATTAAAATTGATCCATTTGTAAAGCCCCAAACTTGCTTGGCGAGTTTTTTAAAAGGGAAAAGGCGGGGCTTAGGTACTTCAATACCCTGAGGTGGTGTAAGGGAGAACCTGACAAAGTTCTCAGGAGGTTGTATAACAGACTTTTACTAGCAAACTTTAGAGCATTAAGGTAGAATAAGGTACTTAGAAAATTTTAAAGCAAGCATTCAATCAAAACAAAGCACTTCACAAAACATTGACTTAGCAAGCTCTAACTTTTAAGTTACTCAGATTTTGAAAAAAGGAAGGCAGGAGAAGAGAGAAAGAGGGAAAAAGAGAAAGAGAGAAGAGGACAGAGAAAGATTTATTTTCACGGTTTGGATCCAGTGGGGTCTCAGCTGCTATAAAATCCAAAACAGAGGGCTGCAAACACGTGTGCACTGGTGCAATTGTTTTTATCTGTTCTCCCAGGGCCCTTCCCCTGCTAGGTGGGGCTTTCAGTGTGCCAGTGGCTTGATAGTGTGTTCTGGCCACTTGATAGTGGCTTCAGTGTGTTCTGGGGCTGGACTAGGGGCTCCAGGGGCAGGGTGTGGACAAGTGCACCATTCTACCTACACAGAACTTACCCTACCCTTCCCACCCCCACTTCAACCCCCCTCCCCCAAATACACACACACACTTCAGTTGTTTTCAGCCAGTAATCATTTTCTCCAATCTCTCACACCATTGGATTAAAAAGACATAATTAACCATCTGCAATTTGGGTGTTATAAGCACAACCACATAAAGATCCACTCTTTGTTAAGAGGAACAGTTACTATTGTCTACTTGTTAACTCAGTGTTTTAAGACCTATTATCTAAGAGATGCTGTCAATAAAAATACTAAGCTTATTAAAAAAAAAACACAGGAAAAACCATCACAACTACAGAAGACAAGTTGCCTACCTATCTTTGAAGATCTGGCAATACATTTCAAGGTGTTGGCAATATATTGATAGTGTGATGAATATTCCTTTTCAATTTTTTAAAAATAATGAAGGACTAGTAGTTCAGTTTCTATTAACATTAAAAGTCCACATCTGTAGAGAGGAAACTCTGAAATTCATACCAAGTGACTAGGAGAATTCAGATTCAGCAAGTGCCAGAAAAAGATAAAAAATTTTTTATAAGTGTTGTGTCTGACACAGGTCTCTCTGACAGGTCTAGGCATATAGCATGTAAAATCTACAAGCTGCTGGAGTATAGCTAAATGCTGTTATCCAAGCTGTCATAACTGTATTGCAGTTTAAAGATATTTCTTGACAAGAAAATTGAGAAAGCTGTCTGGCTAGTAAATCAAAACCTTCCTCTTCTTTTAGTGGCCAATGAGCAGATGCAGTTTGGGTCACAGACAGTATTTTTCACCTTTTGGTCTCCCAACACAAGTACTTGCTTTCTTTATCACTAGCAGTGAAAAGTACCATTACGCACAAACCACTGTTAATTTAAGAATGAAAAAAGTTGCTGAGCAGATAAGGTTAAGAAGTGCAGTCTGTTTTTTAATGATCTCATAATTTAAGATGATATTGCATTTTACTGTGGAATATGTTATTATGTGATTACGTTCCCTTGGGGAGATTTAGAAGTAGAAATACCATCAAAAACAAAAGGTACCTGTAACTATTTATTGGTTTAAGAGTCTAAGTTAAAGCTTCCAAATGGGTTCAACATTTCACTTATAGTGGTCACTTATTTCTCTCATTTCCCTTGCAACCCACAAGAGTGTTTATCTTGTCTCCTGTGCTCCCTGCAAGGGGCCTCTGCTTAGCACAGATGTCTGTCAGGAGTGTAAGCAACTGCTGCTCTGGCCAGCATGCTCCCCAGGACATGTGCCATGCTGGGCCTTTCAATGGTCCCCCCAGTCAGGGCAGCACAGAACCAGCATCAATCTCTAAAGGTTGTCTCCTATCTCCTAAATGTGTATTTTCAAATGTTTAAAATTCAGGACTTAGTATCAAGAAGTGTTCCTCACTGCAGCACTGATTCCAGAAAAGCATGTCTCCAGAATGCTTAACTTGAAGGGATTTGTCACTTTTTCCTTTTTTTTTTCCTTTTCCGAAACAGTGCACACTGCTGAAGTTGTATAAATTCATTTTCATTCTTATTGCAAAGAGTAACTGGTTGAGAACACATTATTTAAACAAAATTATGTTTTGGGTAAATTTTGTATAATGTGTCCATGAGAATATATATAAAGCAACCTTAAGAAAATCACAAGCTGATACCTATACATGAGACCAGTGGGATTCTGTAACAATCTGTGCAAGTAAATGCTTGTTTTTTAGAAAAGTGATCTCAGTGTCAGGGGAGCTCAACAAGTTTATGAAAAGATTTTTCATTAGCAGCTGACTGAATTCAGTGACTTCAGAGGCAGTTTCTGAACATATATTCATTTAAGAGAAAAAAGCTTGCTAGACCAAATACCAATTTAAATTTTAAAAAAATCTAGAACAAATTTTATGAACTAAACATCTTGTTCAATACAAGGAATTCATTAAAACTATTTTCATTAAAAGTAATTTCAGTAAGGCAACAGATCTTATGAAGTAAGAGGAAGATGAAAATCACTGAAGAGTTATCAGGTGCGCAACTTAGTCCCAATTCAAAATTATAAAGTGATGAAATAAAAAGAGAAAATCTAAGTATTAATTTTATCAGACTGAAAGATATACCCTGCTCAAAACAATACTGGTTCTGATTCTTCTTCATGTGTTAGCTTATGTACATTCATTTTTTAACTAACCTCGTAAATTTTAGTTTGTATGAGCATTCTGTAAATTTCCATAAAAAATGGGAGTGTTCTTCTACACATATAGAAAATTTCTTCTTTTAATGTTTTGTTGCTCACAGTCCAAATAGTCAATACCTGGTTTAGCAGGGGGAATACTGAAACTGAAACCAGTACACCATTGAAAGCTCAACAAAACAATATTTATTACAAAGAGGTAGCCAACAGAATGAGAAGCCAAGAGACAGGAAAGAGAAGGGAAACAAGCCCCCAGGACAACCCCCCACTCACTCAGGTGTTACTTATGAGGTTGTCTTACCAACCCCAGAATGCTTAGAATTACCCATAGCAGAAGCTGCTTCCTCAGAGCATCGGCAGGCTCACAAGATAGCAGGGCTCCCTGCAAAAGGCAACATTGTCCTCCATGTGAAGCTTGAGGTATCCTCCCAGGAAGAGCTATCTGCTTTTTATGACGTCTGCCTGGGCAGGTGTGGCCAGCACCGCTCAGCTAGAGGCCTTTTGTCCCTCCCCCCGTTATGTTAGTGGTGCCCCTTCTGTACACATGTGGGTACACTGGAATTTCCCCACGCCTGCCTGCTACACCTCGGGGGGTCTTTTCTAAATGAGTCTGGGGGCTTACTTCATCATCCTCTGTTTCACTTTCTTCTTCAAATGTCCTTGGAGGGCTGACAGCCAATAGTGAAGCCCCAATTAATTTCGGTTTCTACAAGATGCTTCCTTCAAGGACAAAGTTCTTGTTTATCAGTGCTTGTTTTCTCATAACATGGCAGGAAAAGAACAGACTTTCACAGGTGGCTGGGCCAAACACAGACCAAAGGTAGCAGTGTCTAATTAAGCACGAATACACCTGGACTCTGAGTGGTTTACGTACAAAGAGTGAATAACCTGTGACAGAAGTGGGAACCTTTTTGATTATACTGGAAGAGGAAAGGATAAACTGTGTCAATAATTCTTTTCTTAGTTTTACCACCAAATTCCTGCATGAATTCTTGACTGAATGCTGAATTATGTTCAAATCTTTAGTAACTACAGACTGGATCTCCAGAAACATTTAATTACCAAACTCATGCATGCAGATGGATTACTTCACTCTTGTCTTCGAGGAATTATAAACAAGACATTTACTTCTGGATCTTCAAAGAACCTTTAACACCTAATTTCTATAGAAATCAATTAATAACACCCAGACCAAAATAAGTTGTTGCTTACTGCTGAGTTTGAGATAAATCCTTAACCACATACTCAGATATAAAGGGACCCTAATAAATTAAGGCATTCGGATAATTTAAAAAACAAGAACAAAAACAAAAAACCAACCAACCAACCAAAAAAAAAAAAACCAAAACCCAAAAAAAACAAAACCCAAAAAAAACAAAACAAACAAAAAAACCAGTTAATTTTACAGGGTCCTAGAGAATGGAAAAGAAACTTATATATGCAATATTATGATAAATAGGGATTATTTCAGGGTCAATACATAACTAAAACATTATATTATGGAGGTTCTGTCAATTATTTTTCATTGGTCTTTTTTGAATTACATTCATTGAACTTAAAAACAAATGTTTCAATAAATCTAAAGGTTCTTATTCAGAACACTGTACAGTTATGCATTTCCATCCTGTGGAATCAAGTGGTCTCTAAACAACTGCTTGAAAAGAAAATATGGGTGTATGGAGGGGCTTAAACTGACATGAGTATATGTACCTAAAGAATGACAGCCTTCACGCTGTATAAAGTATTTTGTTTAATCGCTGACCCTTTTCAGATATTCATTTAATAGGTACTATTCAGTAACTAAATCATGAGAGGATGTGTTAAAGTCATGCAGTGTAAAAGGAAAACTACATAGAAATTAACTTTATATACTCCCAGTCACATAGATGCCAACAGTTATAAAGGTGCAAAAAAAAAACAAACCCTAGAGGCATACATGCACACACAGACACACTTTCTTCACTTCCAAACTTCTCCAATGAGAAACTCTATAAAAGAAGTCAGATTTATAAGGGGCATGGTTCAGAAAGCATATTGACCTAAAAGTACCTTGGACAAAAGTTATCAGAAAGAAAATAAATCTAACACACAGTTTTTAGGCAGACAGTAATAAATACTTTTTTCTCTGGCAATGTATATACCTGAGCTGTCAGGCCCCTAGAAAAATAGCCCCTCAATCACTGTCAAGCTCTGTTATTTCAAGTGATTGCTAACTTTAGTTGGTTGAAGTTTCAGTCAAGTTGCTTCATCATGAATAAAGAGGTATGGAGTACAGTTTTTCTGTGGGGGACTTCAATAAGGGTTAAGGATTAACTACACACAGTACGTTTTGTACAATCTTGCATGAGAAAATGCACCCAAAAAAATTCAGCTAGTAATCAGATCCCAGTTCCTCAACTCCAGAGTTCCTCTTTGTAATTCAATCTTCGACCAGAAACAACCAAGTAAGATTTTACAGACTTCTCTTGTATCATTTGTTTCTTCCTTAGTTTGCATTTCTCAAGCCTTGGAAAGCCTCATATGTTTTACAAGAGTAATTGTTCAAATTAAAATGGAAACTCTTTCTAAATCTGTTCATTTCAGTATATGCTATTTTTAGAGTACTTTAGCTGACCTTAAGAATCTTTTACCCTGCTCTAAGTACATACAGCAGGATACCATAAGTCATACAACAGCATAAAAATCTAGCATTTGCTGTAAGTTAGAATTATGATTTTCTTCATACTTCTTAGTAGAAAGAAATTTTACAATTGATTTCATGATAATTGAGTTTAAAAACTCAGAATGTAATTTAACGGAATTTTAAATGCTGAACTTACTGGAATACTTTATTCATCACAAGGTCTAGGGGTTTAGAATTGACTAATAGACAGTGATGATGACAAATCAGTGTAGCAGGGTTAATTTCTCAGAGTTGCACTGGATTTAGTCAATCAGCCCTCAGAATAATGGAATTGCACAGCCAAATTCCTCCACTACCAGGAGAATTTAGGAATAAGAGACCTCAACTATTTTTTTTTTGGGACACTTTCTAATGGTATTGAAAAAAATAAACCTGAGGAAGTCACAGCAGTTTAATTCATCATCTTCCTTTCCCTTTGAAATTGCAATTAGGATCACAGTTTATAGATGTTTCAGGCATAGAATTAATTGCCTTTATTGGACGATCTAAAAATATATGTGTCTGTTTAGTGAAAGAACTTTAGCATACACCTAGAGAGAAGTTGTAACACTAAACTAACTGCTTTCTTGGAAAAAAACCCCACAACAAAACAAACAAACAAACAAAATCAAAAACAAAAACAAAATCAAAACAACACCTTGAATTCCCAAGGTAAAAATAGTTCAAGCACTTCAAAAACCAAAGAAAAAATTATTTTTTTGCCAATAATAATAAAATTTCCATTTTTATCTCATGTGCAGTTTGCATTAGTGAGTCAAAAAATATGTCATTCTGTATCTTGCCTCACCAACAGTAGAAACTAAATTAAAATTGAGACATAACATCTCATGATGATGTTTCTTAAATTCCGTGAGTAGAAATGTACATACCTATCTGTGTGTCTTTCCAAGTTTGCATTTTTCAGCCTAATTAGAACAATGAATCCTAGTAGTCAGTTGTGCTCTCACAGTTACTTGCTTTATGCTTTACCTGTTTCTACTTGTACTGGTTAAAGATTTTCATAACAGAACTCTGACCAACCCAAAATATTCCTTTCTTTTGTGCCCCTTCAGCAGTAACCCCAACCTACAAAACCTTTGGCTACCCTGAGGAGCAGGTCAGAATTTGGAAATTCTGTTCAGCCTGTGGTTCAGCAGTACTCTTCTGGGGGGTTATTTATTTAAAAATTGTCACATAAGTGTGTATAATGTCCCCCTCCTGTGGACAGCTACAAGAGCCATGGTAGATTGCATGTGAACAGCAACTGAGTTACCTGGAGAAGAAATCCACATGTGTGTTTTACTCATTTAAGGTACTTAAACATCCACTATCCTCCACAAACCTCCACTGTCTGAAATGCATTTTATGTAGCCACATGTACCCAGTGGGAACCATCTTTGTGTTACAAGAACTGTAATGTCTCAGATCTTCAAGTCACACATATGTTGTTACATGGGAGGTTTGTATTATATTTTTGTTTAATAGACACAAACTTAACTACAAAGGATTTGTTAGTGATGGTCTAATTATACCTTTATCTAAGTATACATACTTATATTAAAACTTCTCAATAGTACACTTTTTAAGGTGCTTTATAAATTAAATAAACCAGAAATATTTCTAAATTATAATGGGAAATGCATCTGTGCCATAATCCCAAAACTGAATTTCACTGATCAGTGTTTCCTTCTCTTATCTTAATTTAAAATACACAGATGTAAATAATCAAGCATGTGTACCAAAAACCCTTTAAAGTCAGATGGTACCAGGCAAAATTCTGTGTCATTTGCATTTCTACTACTTAATCCCTAGGCTTTAGACTGGAAACTGCGTTCCTTCACTTTTGACGGATAGATTAGAGATGACCATCTTTCTCCAGCACTTTTTAATGCATCCTGTTATGATTTAATTACCTTTATTTCTCCTCTTCTCTTTTGGTTTATGGCCTAGAACAGCAGCCTTGGCAATGAATCCTTTAGAATAAGCCATTGGCCTCCATTATGAGAAATTCTTATAACTGCACCAGTGTTAGCATACTCTCAAGCACTGGTTTACAAGAAAAAGCCCCAGCAGAGACAAGAAATTAATATGCCTTCATATCCCATTAATAAGCACAAAGTTCAAATATCATATTTCACCTGTTTCTATTCAGGAATGGGAAGAATCAGTGGTGCACACAAGCATGTAATTATGTACAGCATCCATTATTATTTCCATCACAGACAAATCTTAATAAAACACATGCTATCATTCCAAAGTTTCCATGTCACCTGTCCACAATGTTTCTAGAGTTCAGCTATCCTTGCTGCATTATATTCCTGCTACCAAGAATACCTAATTCCAGCTCAACAGTTATTTAGAGGGGGAGAAATAATAGTTTACAAATAATCCACCTCTAAAAAACCCAGTGTGGTTGAAGTTCTTTTCTTCTAGCCAGTGTAGAAAAGATTTCCTTTAAAAATAGACTAGATTACATATAATAGGCTTTTTTTCTGCCTGTTTGTGCCTGTCAGTCAGAGAGGGACTGCAGTTTGTTGAAGTATGCTGGTAAATGTTCTACTATCATTAAAAGAAGGAGAATGGTATGATTGTACATTTGGAGAAAAACACAGGCATCTTTGCTATCATTTTAAAAGTAGAAGCTCTGTAAGTGATAGATGCCATCATTACTATGGTTACTAACACTGAAAACTTACTTAAGTTACATATGATGATAAATTCATCCGACATCAAGTTTCAATAATTCATGATGCGGTACCTGCTATTAATACGGAACCACTTCAACTGCCCAAAAATCCATTCAGATTCTAGGAAAGATGTGAAGCATTTTTAAAATTTCATTCCTTGGCAAGAATAAATTTTCATCTTGCTCAGGAGTGACAGCTGTCATTCTTTTTCCTCAAAGGCACAAGCAGTGTTATAGTCTTCCTGAAGCAAGGATGAAGTGAAATGGAAGACACCGAAGACATCAGCACATGCATACGCTTTATAAGAAACTTTGCACAGGAAACTATGATTTTACCTTTTTGTGTGTCCTGGTTCTGACCAGGACAGGGTTAATGGCACATTCAGGACTCTAATCTTAGTGGATAACATCTCACATCATTGCCGGGGCAGGGGAAAGGGCCTCTCACTCAATGCTGTGGAGAAAGGTGTTCCTTCCCTTAAAAAAAACATGGGGGGGAATCATCCCATATTGTTCACTGTCTGCAATGAATATTTTTGTGTGTGAATCACTCTTTCTTGTATACTTTTGTTGTTAATATTGTTGTCGTTATTGTTCGTTTTCTTATCTCATTGTGATTTTCAGTAAATTGTTCTTATTTCAACCCATGATCTTCACCTTTCATGTTTCCAATTCTCAACTCCATCCCAATGCAGTGGAAAGGGGGAGGGGAGGAGAAAGAAAGAGAGAGAGAGAGAGAGCAGAATGTGCTTTAAAGGGTCTTTGAGTATCACTCCTAAAGCACAACTGTGAAAGAGTATCAAATCCTGGAGGGGTGATCACGTTTGGTGCCCTCAGCAGCAAAAGTGATACCAAGCGGTAGTCTAGATAATCTGTAAACTCAAGATCCTAATCAACTGTGGCAAAGTTTGTCATGTCTGACACTTCTCTTATCAAGCGTGAAACATACAAGTGCATTTCTGGTGGATACACAGATGAGTTTATTCACTCTGATGAACTCATAAAAGTACAAGCTGTATGCATCAGCAATAATGAATGGACCAGCATAGTAAAATGCTTAGTATTGCCAGGGCAACATAATGATGATGCAATATGAAAATACATTTCCATTATACTAAATTATCCTGCCTCACATTTTTGTTACTCTTCATAGAAAATCTTAAATGGAAAGAAAATGCACAACAATATATATTTTTCACCAAATAACATTTCTTTTCTTCAATGTTTAGTCACATTGTATATAGCAAGACCAAGTATTATGGAATAGTAGTATGACCTTCACATATTCACTAAGCTTTATCGCTTTCCTATATTAAAACTCATTTTTAGTTGTTATAAGACACATGCATTCTTCCCCTCATTCTCCTCTACTGTAGTTTCACAGTAGATCTTATAGTAGATCTGATATATTCAATGTAAAAAAAATAGCAATATCTGCTATTTGCCTGCTTTTGCTTGATCTGAGAATTACAAAATTTTTATTTAATGTATTGAATATACTAGAATAGCCCCTAAGCCTTGTCACTTCTCCTTAAGAAAAATAGATAAGATGAACTGGTAGTTTATTTTTCTACATTTACAGAAAAGTCCAAATTCTGCAGTATATTTACACAAAACCAAATCAATAAAATTCACAGCTGAAGTACTATTAAATAGAAACTGTTTTAGTGCAAGTGTATTATCAAAAAAAATTTTGGCAGCTGTCACTAAAAATACATCCTTTCTAAATAATATTTTTGAGAAAAGTACCTTACATATCCAGATGAAGATTGAGATGATTTCTAAACAAAACGTTTTAAGATTGTGAAGCTTGACTAAGGCCAGACAAAAAAAACCCCAAAACAACATTCCTTGAACAATGCTTGATAAGAGCAATTGCATTATAGTGAAGACAATAATTAAAACTCCCAATTCAGTCACCACCACTGCCACTGCTGAGTTTCATACCTCAGTTTTTCGTCTCAGAATCTGCTTAATGATTAGCAACAATTTTCAAAGGGCTTTTTTTATTTCTTCACATTCAAAAATATTGTTTATTTTAATTCCCTATATGCCTAATGTGGGTTCTTCATGGACCATAGTTTCATTACACACTACACAGACATTAAATATCAAAAAAATTACCTGGGACACCCTGGAGGCACAGTTATAACACAAATAATGTACCTTCCCTTGTTCTAATTGTTTACAATTATCATATGTCCATTCAGCAACACATTTTCACCACAAAAGAGAAGATACATTTACCTTTTTTGCTTGTCTTTTCTCACTGTCTTTTTTTTGTTAATACTTTAGGTCTTAAATTGATAGGCACTAGTAAACAACACCTTGACTTTAAGCTGGTAGTTTCTTGTTCACCATTTCCAGGTTACTTTTCTGAAGTTTTGAGTGCTGGGATTTTTTTTTTACTATTTCATCAGTCAACACCCCTTTACAGATAAATTACTCAAATGCCACATATACAAGCGAATTTAGTTATCAGCTGCCCATTTCCAGAACTGAAGCTTTTGGAACCATATCTCACATGAAATCTTAGGGAGTTCAGAATATTGTCAATTATTTTCTCCTTCATTCAGAAGTATAATTTCAATTCTCTTTCAAATACTAAGGCCAAAAAAATTGTCGCTACTGGTTTTAGTTTGGCTTTTTCCTTTAGACATCTGAGTCTATTTCTAGTTACAGAAAATATGCTATAATACTTTAGAGAAAATGAAATTTAATGTTATATAGTCCAATAATTTCAGTCCAATAATGCTATCTCATAGTTTTAAAAATCTACACACCTCAACATTAAAAATGTCAAGAGCAGTATCATCTGACTTATAATGTGCTTTGCTGCACAGAGGACAACTATAGACACTGTCAGAAAATGCTTATTTTACTCTGGTTTCCAAAAGAAAGTATTTTGATATCATAATGTCTGTCTTTCCATCTTCAGATCAAAACTTCTCCTACTCAATTTCTGTCCCATCTTACCAATTCAAAGGCAGAATATATTCTCAAAAATAATGTTCTCACAAGTGTTCATGAAAATTCTATTAACAAGATGGGAGAGGATCAAATTAATGCTTTCACATGGAAAAAAACTAATATAACTCTTTGATATTGCATACAAATGTTTGGCTGCAGCTGTGTGGTCAAGTAGCGTGAACCCAGTTACCAGTCATTTAACATGTACATAGCTCAATATTAACCACCATATGTGCTCCCTCTTGCCAAAAAATATTAACATTATTGCAGTAAGGATGGAAATTATTCAGATCTATAAAAAGAGGTCATCATCAGTTGTGCTGGTCTTGGAACAAACTTGTTCAGTGCTTACTCCTATACTTTAAAAAAAAACCAAACAAAAACTAATATTTAACTTCCTCTTTCAGAACTGCAGATTTAATATACTATAAAAAAGTAAAAAATCATTTGCTGATACCTTGATATTTTTATGTTGCAGCCAACTGAGAGTTTGCTGATAGAGCTGAAAGTGTCAGTTACTCTGTAATGGCATAAAGTAATAAATGTAATACATTATATTGGATGCAGAAGGTGATGGATAATTATTTGCCTTCATGTTGTGTAAGTTTCCAAATCAGTGATTTTGAGCTAGATACATAAGTGATTCTGCATTCACACTCAGGTACCATGAAATCCGTGTAGCCCTCAAAGTTCAGAGGGCTTCAGATTTTCAATAATACTGTTATTTATTTTGTTTGAAAGTTCTTTTGTAGCTAGGGGAAATATATAAGTTCTACCCTTTCTAAAAATACTAGTACACACCTGCTTCCTGAGCACCTTTGAATTTCCTAGTTCATCAAACTGGTTGCTGCAGTTCTCACTCAAAAATAAACTCTCCATTATTTGTCAGTAATCAAAGTCAATTTATTTCACTGAGGGATGTACAAAGAAAGATCTGATTTTAGACATCTTATCCTAGTAAAATGATCTTAGAAAAAAGGAGATAAGTAGGAAAACAACTACATAAGTTTCACTGCAGATAAGGGTTACACCAACATATCTGTCAACATTATTATTAGCCTCTTTGCTACACAAGCTATTTTCCTATAGCAATGAAGTTGGTGTTTTCAGCCATTCATGTGTCTGAGGAGTACTTGTCTTCTATTTTCTCTCAATAAGTCTGCACTGACATTGCCTGTCCAATGTCTGAAAAGAAAGCCAAAATTAGGGAAAACTAATTACTGTTAATAGAGACGATGAAAATTCAGTTCAACTGAACACGAAAAGATGTTGAATTTTAACTTTTCCTTAGTATCCAACAAAAAAAAAAAAGACTCTTTGTACAATCGGGAAATAAACTGGGATCTTAATTATTTCCAATACATCACTGAGATTGGTCATTATATACTCTTATTTCGATTCTCAGAACAGGGTCCATTGCAGCTGGCTCCTCAGAACCATGGTCAGAAAAGTTGGTCAAGCTTCATATCACCTTTGTAAATCTAAGTCAGCTACTCCAAATAACCTTCCTGCCTTTTTGTTTGGAATTGGTTTCCAGGATTATTTGCTCCATCACCTTCTCATGGATCCAGGTGAGGCTGCCCAGTGTGTAGTTCCCCCAATCTCCAGAGGAGAATGACCAAAACCAAGTCCGTCATCTTCTCTTTTGCTCCCTTTGGCCTCTCCAGTACATCAACATATCTAGAAAGGGAAGTAAGAATCAAAATCATAGGACTAGAAGAATGTTTCAAACTTTAGCCTAGTTTTTTATCCTCTGCAATTAGAAGTCGTGAGAACACTGTTCAGCAAGGACCAGTTTATTCTGCCTCAGATGACCATCAAAAAACTTATGGAGTTCGTGCATAATTTTAATAGTGCTTCACTTTAGTCTTTAACATTAATATCGAAAACTATGAATACCAAAGATTACAGAAACAGTACATTTAAAGAATAACAGTGGAAACTATCGTTAGTAAGAAACTGTTCTCCTACTCTAACATTTCTCTAAAAGTTTCAAAGTAAAAGCAGACTGTGAAAGTCATTTCAAAACAAGACCTTTCCTGCCAGAACAAACAAAACAAGCCTGAAACAACCTGTGACAGATACTTTCCCAGAGTCAAAAATCACATTTGAACTTCATATGGCAAATTCAGTTTCAAGTCTGCAATCCCTCGCTTACTTGAATGAGCTCTTAAGTCAGTGAAATGAAATCTTCTGCTTCCATATGTATCAGGCAGAGTCATCTCTTATCTCTGCAAACCACAACTCACTCCAAAATTCATTAAGCTTTAATTAACTGGCATTTCATAAAAATACTTATGGTTTTCAGTGTATTTCCAGATCAGACCACATTAAGCTAACCTGGTGTGGTCAAATGAGCTCTTCTGTAAAATATTTCCACACACTGCAGCACTCTACTTCATATTGGTTAACACTGATAAAGATAGCCAAATACAAGCCCAAACTACTGCTGCCAGTTAATTAAGAGCCTCAATTAAAAGTGAAACATGTATGACATTTTGACCCTTGCTATCAGACTTCCTTTCCCTCCCCAATAAAAAAAAAAAGCACTAGTAAAGTAAAAATGAAAAAAAAAAAAAAAAAAACCAAAAAAACAAGTGGAGGGACTGGAATGTTTTGTAATTCCATTTTATATCCTGCTGATTCCAGCTAGCTGATTGCTATTTTTTGAGTGGGCAGCTGACAGTTCCCTAGCAACAGATTAATTGATTGCAGCTTTAAATCCACCTCCTTCAACCCTGTTCTATTCCTCACTTATGAGTGCATACACGCATATCTGCCAGGTATAAGACAACAGATAGAAATCTAAAGAACAAAGGGAGAAGGATCTGATAGAAATTTATTCTAGAAAGGTTTTAAATTTCAGAAACAATGTACTGCAATAATGAGATTAAAAAATTATTATGTTTATTTCAGTATACTTTCAGTCATGTTGTTTTGTGCTATTCTTTAACATAGGGTTCAATAAATCTTTTCATTCACTATCATATTAATTAAAATGTATTCATTCCAAATTTATATATAAAATTTTACCCACCTGGTAGAATGGAAAACTATAATGGGAAAAGAGAGTCAAAGGTAGAAGTATGAATGTAGTAAAGTAGGTGCAAGAGTTAATCTTCACTCATATAACAGTAATTTCTGTGCTAATAACCTATCATTGTGAAAGAATAGAGGATTTTTGTTCCATTTGTTTTATAACTAGCTAGCTTTTATATATATATTATCAACAGAAAATATTTTCAGTACAAAAATAGGAGAAAAAAGGTCTCAGGTAGGTTTCCAGGCCCTAAGTCCAGTGATGCAGGTTCAAAACCCCTGCTGAGCTCAAATTTATAAACTCTCTAGGTGCTACCAGTTTCTGACTTAAACGCTTGAAACATCTGGGAGGAACAAGCATCAGGTTGATGTTTTAAGTAAACTGTGAGATCTTGGGGTCTTATTAAAGAAGGAGAGTGAGGCAGACTGAAAGCAAGAAGGAATGACTTCAGGATTACTAGGGAAAAAGAAAGAGCTCTAAGGAAAGCTTTGTGGATTGCTTCTCTTCTGCTGGAAGCACCGAGTGTCTGCAGCTATAGGACTGGGAAATTGTGATTTCTCCTATTGAGAGAAAATGGAATGAATTGTCATTTTACTAATCTCAAATAAGTGAGATCAACACATGACATTCTTTAAACATGGTCATTTTTAATCTGAATACAGGGCACTCTACTCCTCCTTTCTCCTTCTAGTACTAGAGACACCTTCTTTTCTCATGTCGTTATTGGAAACACACAAATCCTCATCTTCCACAAGAACGCCAGAGCCATCAAGGTGTCCTGGTTTGGGTGGAATCAGGAAGTCTTTAGCTTTCCATTTGAAGCTGTTCAAAGTTTTTTAGTCTGCAACAAAGATCAGTCCAAGGCAGTGAGAATGGGTATGACCTTCTGCTTAAAGGTTCCATATTATTGAACAGAAATAGGAGAGGGGGGTTCTGTTTTCTTCCAGTTACTTCAATATGTCATTGAAAAATTTTTCATGTAAAATGTATAAACAGGCCTGGGAACATGGAAATAAGCTCTCTGCACTTATATCCATAGCTACTAGACTCCAAGTCAAGCACTACATACTAAATGTCTGCTTCCCTAAACATCTACATCACCAGTTACTACATTTCTCTCTGAAACACTAAGCTATCTGCAGAAAACTTAGAATTCTTAACTCCACAGTGAAGAATCCATTTTGAAAATTTTGGCTTAGGGGAATCTAGCATTTAAATGTCTATTAGGTCTGTTCTTAAAATATTAAGTTCTAGAATAGACTGAGCTGCAGCTTTGTAAATTTAATTTGTAAAATACATAGTATTTTTTAGCAGTTTTAATTAACTGCAGAACTACTAGAGCAGGGCATTTATTCTGAAAGCAGTTTAGCTGTCATATGTGAAAAATATGTAACTTTAGACATTTTTCCATGTGTGAAAAATATACAGAAAATGTGAACATGACAGCTTGAAAATGCTAAGCATTTGAAAATCATTCAGTAATGCTTCCATTCTGCTTTCAGGCACATTTTTGTAAATCTGTCTCCTACCTGCAACATCCTGTCCTATTCTTTCCCTTGTTATTGACTAAGTAGATAGCATTTTAAATAATGTCAATGTTATTCACTGAATGTGACCTAAAAATTACTTGGATACTCAATTCTCTTCTTTTTTTTAAAAAAGGGTATTTCCTAGGGGAAGCTGCTAGCATGATCTTGGAAGTAAACCTTAACAACATGAGTCATAACATTATTTTCAAATATTTATTTTAACATCTTGGCAGAGAATAGAATACTACCATCACATTGTAGCAAACAAACACATACTATGGATTAAAGATATATGAAAATAGTAAATAAATGGTCAAGAATGTATTTGATGTACATTGCTAGAGTCTAATTTGAACATAAATATAAACATTATAACAATAACTAAAAAAGAATCTATATATGTTGCCTAGCTTAATTTAAAATGTGTCAGACATGAACAAGGGAGAAAGAATAGCCATACACCAATTTCTATTTCACTCAGCAGCATGGAATGTTTATCTTCCAAACAATCCTTATCCTGAAAGGCATTCATTTGGTTTTAACACCAACGTTGCACACAAACCAACTCATTCTTATCACTCTCAATTGTGTAAATTAAAAATGAAGAATAATTATTTTGAAGATATAGTAAGACATCCTGACAGTTATAGGTGGACTTTCTAGAATATTATTTCTCCTGCATCTTTTTCGACAAAATTGGAGTCTCAGGTGAAATATTTATGTACTATAGTTTGGCATTTAGAAGTTTGAGATGTATTTTTCTGAAAAGTGTTATTTAGCCTTGCAAGGAAATATGGAGCAGAATGGTTCCTGATAAGAACATGTCATACATGGAAAAAAGAGTTCCCTGAATTTCTCTGAGCATGCACTACTTCTGATACTTACTTTTCCCAAAAATTACCTCTCAAATGCCAAGAATATTAGCTTCAACTGGGTTTTTTTAAGCCATTTTTCAAAAAACACATTTTTCATACACAGCCAAGAGGAACCTGCACCTTTATCCACCACTACCCATCCCTGTTCCTTTAGGAGCATCCTTCCTCCTGGATAAGTTCTCTAATCACTGTACTATTATGCTAGTCATGAACCATTACATATTCTGTCTCCTTAGTCCGACAAATCCTGTAACTGTTTCATGCAAAGCAGAAAATCACCAACAGAAGAAATTAGGCCTGATCCACAAACAGAAAGCCTCACTGGACAAAGTTTTAGAGTATTCTGTGTCTTTTGTAGCAGAAATTGTTAATTCTTGCTGATTTGAAATGCTTGCAAACTGGCCAGGTGACTTTTTCAATACTTTTAAACCAAGCTGCTGTGTGAACTTTCACTGATGCAATGATATTTGCCTGATTGTTGTCATCTTCTGTTTCCATTTTTGTTAGAACTTTAAGCCAAATAGTCCATCTGCCATTCTCTCTCACTTGTCATTTTATAAGTTATAAAAATAAAGTATATTTTAAAATTCTAGATCATCAGTTTTATTTTCTCACATAAGCACTGAACATAAGAACTGAAATGCTTTTGCAGAATATTTTATTAAAAAAAAACTAACCCTCTTCGACTGTGTCTGAGATCTACATCTGGACTGTGTTTCAGATCTTACTGAATGCCTGCTAAAAATAATGGCCAAGGAGGAGAAGTGCACTGGGCTTAAAAATAAATGGCTGTTTCACAAAATCACCTCTTGCAATACTCAAATAATACAGGGGATTTAGCCACATGTCTTCCATTGGAATCAACATGCGTATTGTGTGTAGGAGAGAAAGAGATTCAGAAACAGAAAAAAAAGGTCAAGCTTTTCTTTATACGGTGTTCTGTTTGCATTCTTCTTGCTTAAAAAAAAAGCAGAATACATTCAACAGACTTGTGAACACCTCCACGAGCACAATCAACATGAGCTGAGAGGGACTACTTTACTTCATGAATACATTTACATTACATCTTGTGAAATTACTGAGCAGCTGTTAGAGAAAAAAGAAAACCTGATCAGTATTCTTTCAGAGGGACTTACTGAGGACCAATCATCAAATACACAAGGTAAATAGAAATGGCACTCTTGAATAGGTGATAAGCACTCAAGTACAGACAAAAGTGAGACACTGTGACCTTACATTCAGCATGAGCAGTAAATTAACATATCTGTGCAGTGTACTAGGAAATTAAGAGGACAATAAGGACAAAGTAGATGTAAGACCAGCCCTGGGCTACACAAATCTGAAATACCTAATCTAGTCTAATTACAGTCTATTTTACATCCCAAATCCCAAACCTTGGCCACCTAATCTTTTCACCAGCAATCAGCAGTTCACAGTAAGGTTTACAGACTTGACCTATACGATTAAGCAAGGTGTATGACATGCTCTAGTCATGAAGCAGGGTTATCTGAAGATGGACAAGTGACTCAGAAAATGGGCTCAATTAGTTTGCCTTTGTCCATTATGCGGCATTCTTTTTTTTTTTCTCAGCAGAAGTCACTCCCTTGTGACCTGTAAGAGAATCTTGTTAGGCATGTGAAAGAACAAAATGAAAAAGAAAGTTATTCAGGTAAACAAATCTTGTGCTCCAGCTGTGCTTCCCTGCTAGGAGGACAAATCAGCAGCAGTCTGTTACATGAGTGCTGTACCTGAGAGGGCTTTCAGAAACATATTGAAACACTACCACCAATGCAACAAAACATTGGAGATGATCTTTCTTGTCTCACAAGAAGTTTAACATCTCCCAAAACTGTAGACATTTCTTTCAGGGATCTTCAGCTACTACTTGCATGATAGTCTGGATCAGACTACTAGTGTATTTGATATGCATTTCCAGAATTGAAAACAGAAAAAGATAGGAGAATGCTATATTTTTGCTTGCTCAGGAGTGTTCCTTTATTCCTTAGAGGACACTAGGAAAGAAACTTGTTTTGAAAAGGGAATATAAATTAGTAGATTCAGTAGCCCTTCACCTATTCCCCTGGAAATACACACACAAGGCTTATTTTTAGTTCAGGAAAGGACATTAAGATCATCTGCAGTAAATGCAATGAAATCTTGAAATCATATAAAACATAGCTGTATATTCCATCAAAATCTTACAAAAATATATCAGTAACATCTGTTATTGTTAGCATCCACAGAATCATAAAATATGCTGAGTTGGAAGGGACCCACAAGGATCATTGAGTCCAACTCCTGGCCCTGCACAGGACCACCCCTAAGAGTCACACCATATGTCTGAGAGCATTGTCCAAATGCTTCTTCAACTCTGTCAGTGCTTGATGCCCAACCACCCTCTGGGTAGAGAACCTTTTTCTAATATTCATCCTACACCTCCCTTGACACAACTTCAGGCCATTCCCCAGGGTCCTGTCACTGGTCACCACAGAGAAGAGATCAGTGCCTGCCTCTCCTCTTCCCCTCAAGAGGAAGTTATAGATTGCAATGAGGTCTCCCTTCAGTCTCCTCTTCTCCAGGCTGAACAGACCACGTGGCCTCAGCTGCTCCCCATACGGCTTCCCCTCAAGGCCCTTCATCATTTTTGTTGCCCTCCTTTGGACATTATCTAAGAGTTTAATATCTTTCTTATATTGTGGCGCCCAAAACTGCACACAATATTCAAGGTGAGGCCACACCAGTGCAGAGCAGAGCAGAACAATCCTCTCCCTTGATGACCTGGACACGATTGGCCCTCCTGGCTACCAAGGCAGTGCTGTCTCATGTTCAACTTGCCATTGACTAGGCCCCCCAGGTCCCTTTCCACGGCACTGCTTTCCAGCATCTCATGCCCCAGTCTGTACATACATTCAGGTTTGCCCCATCCCAGGTGCAGAATTCAGCACTTTTCCTTATTGAACTTCATATGGTTGGTGATTGCCCAGTCCTGTAATTTGTTGAGGTCTCTCTGCAGGGCCTCCCTGACTTCGAGGGAGTCAGCAACTCCTCCCAGTTTTGTATCATCTGCAAACTTGCTTAATATCCCTTCTAGTCCTGCATCCAAGTCATTTATGAAGGTATTGAAGAGCACAGGGCCTAAGATAGAGCCCTGTGGAACCCCACTAGCAACAGGTCACCAGTCTGATGTGATCCCATTCACTATCACTGTCTGTGCTCAACCTCTGAGCCAATTGCTCACCCACGACAAGATGTGTTTATCCAGCTGTGTGTTGGACATTTTATCCAGAGTCTTTGAGAGACAGTATTGAAAGCTTTACTGAAATCTGAAAAGATTACATCAACTGGCTTCCCTTAATCAGCTACGTGGGTTACCTTGTCATAAAAGGAAATCAGGTTCGTTAAGTAGGACTTCCTTTCATGAAGCCATACTGGCTGTGACCAATGACAGTGTTGTCCTTCTGGTAGTTTTCAGTACTTCTCAGAATAACATTCTCCCTAACTTTACCAGGCAGTGAAGTGAGACTGATAGGCCTGTAGTTTCTGGGGTTCTGCTTCTTGCTCTTCTTGAAAATTTGGACAACATTAACCAACTTCCAGTCAGCTGGGATGTCTCTGGGTTCCCAAGACTCCTCAAAAATCATCAGGAGAGGTTTTGTGATGACATCAGCTAGCTCTTTAAGAATTCTTGGATGAATCCCATCAGGCCCCATAGATTCGTGGGGATCTAGCTTGAGCAGCAGATTCCACACAATTTCAGGGTCAACTGGGAGTTCATCATTCTCTCAGTCTTGGTCCTTCATCTCAGGGCACTGAGATCCCCTTGGTCCATCATCTCTGTTGAAGACAGAAGCAGAGAAAGCATTAAACATCTCTGCCTTGTCTCAATCCCTGTTTGTGAGGGGACCATCATCATCCTGTAATGAGCTGATGACACTTCTATGTTGCCTATTGTCGTTAATAAATTTGAAAAAAAACTCTTTTTATTGTCTCCCACATTTCTGGCAGCTTCAACTCCAGCTGAGTTTTGAATTTTCTCCCTACAGCGGCAAGTAGCATCTCTGTACTCTTCCCATGTCACTTGACCTTGCTTCTACTGGGCCCTCACCTTCCTTTTTTGCCTTATTTCCAAGAGAAGGTCCCTGCTCAGCCAAGTTGGCCTTCCACCTCACCTACTTGACTTCTGGCATTTGAGAATTGCCTGCTCCTGTGCCCTTAGGAGCTGATGTTTGAAAAATGACCAGCGCTGATGGACCCCAGCACCTGCAAAAACATTTTCTCAGGGGACCTTACTTACTAATTCCCTGGGTAGCCAGAAGTCTGCTCTCCATCTGTCCAGAGCTGAGGTTTTGTTGGCACTTTTCCTCCTGTCAACATAGATTTTAAACTCAATCACTTCATGGTCACTGTGACCAAGACAGCCACAAATTTCCACTTCACTCATGAGATCCACTATGTTGACAAGCAGCAGATCAAGGAGAGCATCTTTCCAAGTTGGCTCCCTTAGGACCTGTTCCATAAAGTTGTCATCCAGGTTTTTTAGGTATCTTCTGACCCAGATTGTGCCAACTGTGTGATACTCCCAGTTAATTTCTGGCAAAGTGAAGTTCGCCATAAGGACAAGGGCAGTTGACTTGGAAATGTCCCTCAGTTCCTCAAAGAATAATTCACTGGTGTCATCGTCCTGGCTGGGAGGTCTATAGTAGACTTCCACAATAACATCCACACTATTTGTTTGCCCCTTGGTTCTCACCCAGAGGCTTGACCGTGGCGTTACTCACTTCATACATTCTAACCCTTCTATTACATACAGTACCACCCCTCTGCCTCTTCTGCCCTGCTTATCCCTCCTGAAGAGCCTGTAACCACCCAACAGAGCACTCCAGTCACCAGGTTTCACTTATGCAAATGATGTCAGATCTCTGGGACTGGGCTAAAGCTTCGAGCTCCTCTTGTTTGTTCCTCACGCCACATGCATTGGTGCTTCTTTCCTCAAGTTTTGGTGCACCATCCCATCACTCTACACTGGCAAGCTTGGTTTTGTCCTTTCCCCCTTCCATTGTTATTTTTTCATGTATTTTTAAGAATAAGGAATGAATGTACAACAACCTTGATGTTTTTGCTTGGGGCACAGGTGCCTTATTTAATGTATACTAACAGGCAATATTTGTTTGAATTTGCGTGGACTGCAAAGGGAAAAAAGTATTAGAGATTATGCAAGGATTTACTTTACTAAAGATCTAGATAAAAATACTGTGCTATAGCAACAACCAGAGAACTCCCAAACACTTTCTCCTTCACAGTTTACTATAAGATCCAAGTTGTGAATATTACAGCTTCTCTCTAGATCTGAAAGCCAGAAGATACCAATTCTTTTCATTTCCTTTCCTTCCAATTATAGTTGAGTTTACACTATGATTAAGGGTATTTGCCTAGGGGCAGATTTCATCCACTCACCCCTCGTTAGTACATAGTGTATGCAGTTCATGTAATTCAAGGTCTTTTACAAAGACCCATGAACATATTATGAAAATTATGCTGATGCCAAGTGCAGGAGCATTACTGGTATTTACTTTCATTCTCAACTCATGCTGTAATAATACAATTTAATACCTTTAATAACAGTATTGTTTTAGTGATTATGGTCAACAGACAGAAATCAGACAAAGTTTACAGAGGAAGGAAGTTTATTCTACTGAGTTAACTATGTCAGCTGGAGAAGCAAAATCAAGTCAGCTTTTGAGCATTCCAGCTCCTCTTCTGGTCTGTTTAAAACATACCACATTTCAAGCATACTGCTTCAGAATCTCATTAACTGTTGGAGTAAGCCAGTAGTCTGTTTCTTCCAGGGTCTAGGAGTTAGTCCTCATATTTCACACAAATCTCAAAGTGAGAATTGAATATCAGAATTTCTATTTTCCATTAGTGAACCTCTTCAGAAAGGTACAAAAATGGGGAGGAAAAGAATTTCAACCATTTTTTCTCTGCTTTAATTTTGTTCACTCACAACTCGTCACGCTTCACTGCTGTAATAAAAGGGCAAACAGAAGTGCCACTACATGCACACATACACCTACAGACATTTTCATCATTTACTGTGACCATGATAACCAGGATGTCCCTTGTCTTCACAATATAAGGGATATAATGAAAGAGCTTTTAGGATAATGAACTGTCCTGGACCAGAAAATATGGTTCATTCTTTTAGATGCATTACCTTCCACACCAGTATCTAATGAACAAAATTGTTTGAATGGATGAAAGTCAAAATGCACGGATAAGAGGTTTTTTTATGTGTATACCTGGCAAAGAAATACTCCATTATGGATTTTTAATCAGTCTATGATCATATGACTATAATGCATCCCTGGAATAGTATTCTAGGGATATATTATCGTTTAAATGTTCCATCCAAAATGTTGAGTGAATAGCTTATTAACCTTTTTTGTTTATCCCTCACTGGTAAATTTCTCTTTGTCTAACTGGAAATAAATAGGTAGCATAGAACTCTCAATAACTGATTTGATTTCTAAACCCTTTATCATATAATCTGTAATAAATTATTTCTTGTGATGGAGAGTGCATCATTTATTTTCCATTAACCTACTCAAAAATGCAAATGCACCATTACTTCAGTCACATTCTCTTTGCAAATCAAACGCTGAACCTGAAAGTTTGTAACTTTCTTCAGAGTTAGAAAAGTATCAGAAGCTGCCTAAAATTTCTGAGCTCGAAGTTATAGTAACCAAAAAATATAGATCTTCGTTAACAAAATGCAAATATGTATAAAATTATTTTGCTCACAGAGAAAAGCGGATATAAATTAAAATTTAAAAGATGCATTGCAATATTTACCTGATTAAAAGCTTTGATGTTGTTCAGACATGTTCAACAAAGTCTGTGTGCAGGGTTCAACTCCGCCTCAAATACACCACACATTAGAAAAATCCAGTCTGCTACTTGGACCTATTGTTCCTTCTAAAACATCAGCATCACTATCAATAATATCAAATCATCCTTTGTCCACGTAAAAGCATACCACTGGAAGTTTCTTTCTGAGAACTTTGAAAGGCTATAGCTACCTGAACTGCCATCTCCCTTGCTAGAAAAGCAACAGTATATTTGGTGTGTGGCCTCTATTACCAAACTGCATGTTGCTGAAATTTTCTCAGTTGGCAAAAGAACAAAAGACTGTTCCCACTTGAGCTTCAGCAGTTAAGTCTTTTCTGTCATATCTGACATGTAAAGTCCAGAAGAGACATTATTAGAAACATAAATAAGAATAAACACACAAACAAACAAAAGAAGCAAAGTTTCCAGAATAAACATACCTCAAATTAGTTTCAAAACTAAATTATGGCCTATAATTTATAATTTTCTTTGCTTATAATTTTTTCCTCAAGTGTACTTGTTCAGCAAACAGTCATTTAATTTACATGTATCCAATGGATCTGAGAAACAGCATTTTAATGTTTCTATATGGAGGACCAGACAAGTATTGCTATGAACCAATTTTTTCCATTTGACTATTAATAGCTAAAACTAGTTCTCCATGCACATCTCACCTTGCAGTTTTTCCTCAAGAAAATCTGGTGATACAGAAGTCTAAAACTGTGACATTCAAAGTGTGTAAATCAATCATATAAGTTCAAAGTATCTTCAGAAAGTTTAAAAAAAAGTGTAATGTTATTGAATAATTATGTTTGCTATTTCATAATAACACTTCCATTTAGAAAGAAATTTGGAATTGGCTTTAAGGGTGTTTTTTCCATCTCCTTTTTCCTAAGGGAAAGTAACTGGTTTTTGTTGCAAAAAAAAATCACAGTCAAAAATTTGCTATTAAGAACTACATGTAAAACAAAAATACATCCTTTGCCAATTTCCAACCAAAACTCAGAACATTTCAAGAAAATTGGAAAATTTGTGATAAAATTTTTTGTGATAAAATTTAATTACAAATCTAGTGTTCTGCCAACATGTTTTCTCAATGGATGTAAGTTATAATTTCGCTATTGTCATTTCTATGAAAGATTTTGTGAGTTTGACTAGGGCATTAACAAAAATGGGATCTGTTTATGAATCCTGTAAAACAGCCTTATAGTACTTGACACTACAAACTCTGAATAAAAATGAACGCTGAAATGAACAGTTTGATCGAAGTCTTTCATTTTTCAAAGTGCAACTACAATCGGAAGGCAGTAGTAGTCTTCTAACTACTGGCATGACAATTTCAAGACTTTGTCTTTTACTTAATAATTTTCATAGAATTTTGAAGCTGCATAATCATTCCTATTGCTACTTTTTAAAGTAATTGTATTAAGTTTCTATCTCACTTTTCACTGGATTTTTAGTTTTAAGATGTGGATTACTCGATGCTTGTTTCAAGTAGCTCTTCTCTTGGTTGCTCTAAAGCATGAGTCACTTGTCTTTCATTATTATTTAAAAAGTTTTCCCTCAGTACATTCCCTGAAAATATCTTTGGATTTGTCAACTTGGAGCTGTGACAGACACTTCTACAACCATCCAATGAGAGTAGATACAAAGCTTTTCTACACGAGAGTGAAAAGATTAAGGTGCTTTGAAGTAAGACAAAGGAGCGCTGATTGGGTCAACCCCAAGGGACACCACCCCCTCTGAGGGTTACCATTTTTTTTTAACTCCAGAGGGAAAACACCTTTTTTTTCCCACCACAGCTAGCCAAGTCCCCAAACCACTCCCTTCCCCCTGAGAATCACAGCCCCCTTCCTAAGCCCTCCCCCGAAACCCTTAAAAACCCTCGACCGATTTGAATAAACCACTTTTTCCTTACCGAACCTCTGCCACCAGCACCGGGGCTTGCACTATCCGCCCCGTCTCCAGAGGCTAGGAGTGAGGGAGCCAGTTCTCTCCTCTCAGCCTCTGTTAGCAAAGAATTTCTTTCTAATATCCCACCTAAACCTCCCCTGGCACACCTTAAGACTGTGCCCTCTCGTCCTACTGCTGGTTGCCTGGGAGAAGAGACCAACCCCCACCTTGCTCCAGTCTCCTTTCAGGTAGTTGTAGAGAGTGATGAGGTCTCCCCTGAGCCTCCTCTTCTCCAGGCTAAACAGCCCCAGCTCCCTCAGCCGCTCCTTATAGGACCTGTGCTCCAGCCCCTTCACACCAGCCTCATTGCCCTCTGGACACTCTCCAGCACCTCAGTGTCCTTCCTAAACTGAGGGGCCCCAGAACTGGACACAGGACTCCAGGTGTGGTCTAACTAGTGTCCAATACAGGGGCAGAATCACTTCCCTGGTCCTGCTGGCCACACTGTTCCTGATCCAGGCCAGGATGCCATTGGCCTTCTTGGCTACCTGGGCACACTCTGGCTCATATTCAGCTTCCTGTTGATTAGAACCCCCAGGTCCCTTTCTGCCTGGTCACTCTCCAGCCACTCTATCCCCAGCCTGTAGCACTGCAGGGGGTTATTGTGGCCAAAGTGCAGGACCTGGCACTTGGTCTTATTAAATCTAGAATACCTATATTCTATATAGATATACATATTATCTATAATATCTATAAGAAAACTTTGCATAACATAATCCCCCAAAATTAAGAAAAAAAATATATTTCTACTCTAAGAGTATTTAACAAAAAAAAAAAAAAACAAAAGCAAGCAAACAAACAAAAACCTCAACAAACAAACAAGGAAAAATAATATGTGGTGGTGGAATAATACATGCACAGAACTGGATCTGGAACAATCAATTATATCTAGAGCTTCATAAACAATTAATATGTGGGAAAACATTTTTATATTTGGTTTGCCCAACCCCTAAATGGCCAAATGGGAAGAAATAATAGAGAGATTACATGGATTTTAGTTGAAATTAGCTATACATCTCTTTCTATGGAGAGTAAAAATATAACAATTCTGGAAAGGATCAGAAACATTGAGAAATAGGATGCAGCAGATAAAGATATTTTCTAATTTTGTGCTGCCTAGATTGGGGGTTTAGGTTACATAGAGGGTTTTCACTACAGGAAGTTTTCTGTCAGATCATATCCAGGCAAGATCTAAGGATGGAACTTAATCGGTATGGAAGAGGGTTAGAAATGCAGGCTTTAAAGACCGCTTAAAAATGAAAAGGTGAATTTATTGTTGTGTTCCAAATCCTCATCACTTTCATGCAAGTAAATCTGGTTTAGTTTTGCTACCAGCAAATCTCTCTAAGTTTTGACAGAATGCAAGATGGATTATGAATGGGGACAGTAGCCATTATCAGCTTCAGAAGCTATTATCAGCTTTAGAAGCTGTTATCAGCTTTAGAAGCTGTAACTCTTATGGATTAAACAACTGAGATTCATATATTTTACAAACTAGTAGGAATTAGGTAAATTGAGGGGGGTTAATGTTCTTACAGAACTTATTTATACTTTCAGAGAGAGGGTAGTATCCTAGAGAGCAAGCACCTCCCAAAGATGCAGAGTGTATGTGGACTAGGTTTGAGCCAGGTTACAAACTTTTAATTCAGTAGCAATTGAAGATCTGAAACTAAAACTCTGCTAGAAGCAAAATTTCTATTGTTTGTTTCCAGACTGGGTAATACAGCATTTTGAAAAGACTGAAATGCTTCCCTTTTTTGCTCAAGTTCTGAATAGAGGGTGAAAATGCATTATATATCCTGGTAGCAGTAAAGCCTGCATCTAAATGGCAAGGCATTTCCCACCCTGTAGTGCTCCTTGAATTGCTATCCTCCCTGGCTTAAAGACAGAGGTTTGTTGATATAGAGTATCACAATTCAGACAGTCTCACTTCATCCCATTTCTCAGCAAATTCTTTCAAAGGAACTTCATAATAGCACCGGTGGAAGTCTTTTAAATACTGTCAGAAAGTCGTGGGTTTGTTGGAATATGAGCATCTGAAATAATCTGAAATAGTGTTTCTTAACTGTTTTGTTTTCCAGATAACAAAAATTCAGATGTGTCAAAAAAGCTACTATCTGAAAGCGAATATTCTGTATATTGTCTCTTTAGTTAAGCTAAAATAATTCTGAGAAAAACAGCCTGTGTTTTCTATTATACCATTTCTATTGGAATATTACACTAGTTAAAAAGATATGGTTGTTAGTGAAGATTATGTATTCTGTTACTTATACAGTGAAAGAGCCTGCTTTTGTTGCCCTCTTTGCGCTTTGATCATTAAAGTAATGACTGCAATTAATTTCCACCCAGAAGGGAAATACTACAAGTGCAACTTTTACAGGCTCTTTAGGTACAGCTTGCATATTCAATACAGTTAGCCATAGAGGGCATTCTATTAGCACTATGGTTTCTTCTGTGTCAAGTATTATTGGCATAATGTCTATCAAAAAAATTTAAAATTCCTGAAGAACTCAATAATGACAGCGTAGGAGACTACCTTGAACTCCCTGCTCTCTCCTCACAGTATTTCATGATACTCCATGTCAATCAAGTTCAGAGCTGGGTTAGTGGTGCCATATATTACCAACTCTAAAAAAGAGGTTCAAGGCAAACTGCTATTTTGATTCTCTCAGCAGGGAACAACATTTTTAATAGGCGTGTACATCTGCTGCACATAGAATGAAAACATCCTTGGCTAGTTGCATTCATACCCATCTGTTGGGATGGCATGCTGCCTGCTAACAGGTCGGTCACATCATTGCCACATGGCACAAATACCAGGAGAGGGACAGTTTATTTGGCCAGCCTGCTTGTCAGTAAAAGTGAGCAGAGCTTCTGCAGAACATCATTACAAATTCTAACAGCACTGCTTTGATAACAAATGCTATTCAAATTTGGTGGCTATTTGATACATTTTCATATTGGAGTACCTAACCAACTTTCCACTAGTTCTTTCATACATGTAGCAGTCAGTCTTTTGGGGAAGATTGGCCTAACTGAAGTATGCTATGAGACATTTGCACTTTCCTGTTAGCACAAAACACTTATAAAAACAGTAAATATTTTTTCCATATCATCAATCTCTACCTAGTGGTGAAGATACTAAGTTGAACCTTACAATCTGAAGCTTATTTACTGTCTTCTGACTCTGAAAACTTCTCTGACATTTACCAGATTACAGTTTTCCTTTTTGAACAGCAGAAACAGCTGTTTTGCTGTTTCTACATTTTTCTACATTTCTCAAAACAGTAACATTTCTCTTTGATCTCTTATTATTGAGAAATGCTGACTCTTTTTTGGAGAATAAACACAGATGATCTTATTTTGTTGACTTCATTTGAATCAACTTGATTCGAATCAGTTAGATGAATAAAAAGATCCTTTATCAACAAATTTGTGGATCCTGTTATGTCATCACTTTCAAATAAAGTAGAAGCAATACCAAATTTCCCATTTTCGGGAAATGATTTATGAAATAGAATTATTTTGTCTTCTAGTAAGCTGACTTATGTATCTGGAGCACATATTTTTTTTGTTGTTTAAATTCTTTCTGATACTTCCTGAAAGAGCTCTATAGAGTGTGCGTACAAGCATATGGTTCCTACTGTAAATGAGGCATATACTAGTAAAAATTGAAAATCGCACGAGCGAGAGAGGAATATTTTTATTGAGTTTTGTTAAAATACAATGTGCATAAAATCATCACTTAAACTTGAAAAATATATGGTTTAAAACAAACTCATAAAGACAGAATTTCTCAGGACCATTATGTCATTACTCATCATAACTAGTATAAGGAAATATATCTAGGACTAATACTGCAGTGCCCTTTGGACTAATATAGAGGAAAGGTAATGTAGTATTTTATCAGTATTATGTGCATTTTTATATTACTTATCTATCAATACATTGTTTTTTGAAGCCTTATCCATTTAAAAATAAATAAAAAATTAAATTAAAAACGATCTTAATTCAGCACTAGAGAGCAGAAATCTGCATTATTAGAGTCCTAAATATACAAATAAATAATCTCAGAGGATAAGAGGATAAGATACAGTGCAGAGGGAACTAGGCGAATAGATCAAATAAGAGAAATGCTACTTGAATTTAGAGGAAAACAGGACTTTAAAAAGTAGCCTGTATAGAGCTTTGTGATATCAGGAGTTCATGGGTAGAGCACAGGGTTTAGCTGTCTCACCTATATCACTGACTGATGAGTGGTTCATACTGCTGTGTCACATTCCATGGCTATGCTGTGAAGCATCTCCATGAAGGTTTATAAGACCCCAAGTCTCAAGTTTGCTTGGAAATCAAGACAAGATCAAACCATGGCCAGCTGTAGAAAACTAAATGCACCGACAGAGGGAACTTTACTAAGACTTTCATTCTTGATCATTTTTTACAGTGAAAGCAACATGGTTATGCAAGTTTTCAAATTCACCTGTATAATTTTAGTTCTACTAAAAACTGAGAGAATTTTTGTTCCTAAAATTCATGAACCACAAAGCGAAGATTTTGTGCAAGGATAGATATTTTAGGGTTTTTTTAGTTTTGGTGTTTGGTTTTTTTTTTTACCAAAAGCAATACAGCACAGAAGCAAATATGTCATTATAAGGTAGTCTAAGCCAATATAACTTTGATTGTATCTCCACATACATTTTAGAGGAAAGCTGTCAGTATTCACACATAAAGTATATGATCACTATAACATAACAAAATGCTGACCTATAAATTATCATAGATAAGTACTATGACTTTCCAAGTGGTTGTTTTACTCAACTGTTTTACCTGTAGTGAAAAACAATAAACTAAGGATGTTTTGTATCTCGACGCTATCTATTTCTTACCCAGTAAACAAATAGTCTCCTCAAAGAATCAAAGTCTCACATGGTAGTTTTGGAGGGGGAAAAAAATATATGTTTAACTATGGACATGGAATCAATAAGAAACGGAAGAGTAACACAGCAATTTCAGTACATTATCGTAGTAAATTGGAGCACTCAGTTTCTGAAAGTCAATGAATGGACATGTTTCTGTAAGAAACAAAAAACAGAGTAGAATAGTGACAAAGAAAGGATGTCACTTCCAGCCAACAAACTAAGATGAGCAGAAGAAAAATAATTATTTATCATTGTACCTATTGTCCCTTTATTCTATAGCAACGCTTTGATAATATGTATTAGAATTGGTCAAAAGAACCCCAAACAATACAGAAAGAACAACAATAAGAAGCAGTTGTTACAATATTGCTGGATTTCACTTCAAAAAACTTTCTTCAGTTTGCTTTGTATAGAATATTTCCATTAAAAAGTAATTAATCAAAAAGTCTTGTTACAATTGAAAAATCTTATACTATGAGGTATACCGACAGTCATCTCATCCAGTGAAATATTCTGTTGATTAATCTTAAAAATTCATAATTTCTAGCTCAGTTCATGAGGTCTTCCGAAATGGGATAGCTAGTACTGATCAATATGACCAAAAGTAGGGTGATTTAGTCAAGGTCAGAATTAAAAACTAATGAAACTTTTCCTAATTTTGTAATAAGAAAGTTCTTCTTACCTGACCACTCTAGATAATGCAAGCGCCACTCCGATGTATGGCAATGTCTGTCTGGCTGTAGACATTCACTAGCCACCATCAGGCACATTTTATTTCCTTCACAAAAGGCTATTCAAATCAGAGTTACCATTCTTGCTTCCATTCCAGACAACTTTCTTCCACTTGTTGTATAAGATATACTTCTTTTATTTGCAAGGCAGCCTACAGTGATTTCACTGAGTCATGCTCACTTGGATCTATGCCAAATTACTCTGAACATGCTTTTTATAATATAGACTGAAAATAAAGTAAGATTGAACTCAGAGGACCACGAGCTAGCACTTCCAGTGAAATTAAGGATTAAAACCAATTTCATTGGGAGGAAAACAGTACCAATAAAAGGAGATTTCAAGTGTGACCAGGGAAAACAAATTCAGCTGCAGAATGAAACAACAGATTGAAAATAGACAGTGAAAATTCCCTATGTATATCAGAATTTACAGGTGGCGAGGTTTATCTCAGCCTGGATTAGAACTCCAGTATGGAGCACTGTGACACATCACTACTATGAACAATTAGCTCAGAATAAGACAAATCAAATAGTGCTGTTAGATAATGGAAGAAACTGATTTCTGAGATGAAAATAAAAGATGCATATTCGTATAATTTTGTTAAGTGATTACTTATATATTGTAGGTGGATATAAGCACAGAGGAAGGAAAGGAATTATTTCAAGTAGCACGACAGACTATACGTAAAGAAGTGATAGCTTACACTAAGAAAAGGATAATTTTGGATGTATATTAGAAAATACTTTCTGATTCATTAGACTTTCATATAATTTTCTGAGGAAAGTACTGAAATCCTGCTTACTTAAGAAACATAGCAATTAGACTGAAAGAAGTAAGAGGCAGTATGCTGAGAGGAACAGTACAGAACAAGAAGATTGAAAAAGTTCTATCAGGTCATCTAATTCACCTTAATTACTATGAAAATTAATGTTTGCTCTTTTCCCCTGGTTTAAGTTTTGCTCATCCAGTCATGAAATCTCTTAAATCTCTGGACTCTAAAATTGTCTTTCATTCAGGCAACAGTGCCTCAAAGTTATTCACGCTAATTAACCAAGGTCATTTAAATACATTTTGCATGAAGCACCTTAAACTCAGTGTGCCATTTTATATATTTATCAAATTACTAATCAATATGCCATACCACAGTTACTACTGGGCCTTGAGTTACACACAGAACGCTGCACGAATTTAAATTGTGCAAGTTGCTTTCTGCATAAATGAAATTAAAGTGTATGCATTGATCATTATTCACAATAGAAGTGCCTAAATGCCGTGCATATCACAAAGCTGTATTTTAAGTAAATCTTAAATGTATTGTTGGTTTCTTTTTTATGCATATTTTTTAACAAACCTTGCATTAAACTAGCTTCAATTTCACTTTCTTTCTCCAGCATATTACATCCACTGTATTGGTAAAGTAATTTATTCCATCCTCTGTGGAGAGCCTGGATCTCATTTGCCAGCATATTTATCTTTCCTGCCACTGCACTGTCATTCATCTGCAATCTCCACAGAATACCAGACCTGTGCAGAATTTCAATTAGGATTGATTCAACTAAATCCAGGCCACAGAACTGAGGCTGACAGGGTGACCCCCTGAGAATTTAATATGTTGAAACTAAAAAAAAAAAAAAAAAAAAAAAAAAGAAGAAAAAACTAAAACTACAAGACAGAAAACAGCTCAAGTTTAACACCCTAATTCATTAACTCCTCTATAGACTCAGTTTAATTTGGCTCACAATAGGTTATTTTCAGATTCTTTGTATTGTGTGGGTAAACTGCTCTACAGTAGTTTCTACAACCAGAGGAAAGACATTAACATAAAATTCTTTACTCTTCCTTTGAGGTCTAATCAACTTAGACAGCTTGTAAGAACAGAAAAATTATTTCCACAGAGGCTAAGCTACCTTAAGCTTTCCATTGAATGTATATATCATATATATATATATATATTAAAAATCAATACAGTATAGGTATGCAGGTAAAATAGCTTTTATTGGATCCTTGATTTGACAGATTTCAGTGTTTTTTACTGTAATCATTGACAAACTTCATCTGCTTGTCATTTAAATGTCCTAAAAGAATTTCTTAAATAATATGTGGTTACTAGAACAGTCCTGTCGGTTTAAGGCAACTAAACTATAGAAGAACAGGAATTTGAGAGGTCTTTTTTCCTGTGGTATGTAAGTAGTATTCAAGTTCTAATTTTGTGTTAGTTGCTATACATAATTTGAGACTTACTTTGATTGTACACCAGAAGCAGGTGTAAGTACAGACTCAGTTCTATGCTAAAGCATTACAAAAGAATAGAGAAATAATAACAACTCCACAATTAATTAGGTTTTTGTTGTCACTTTCCCTAAAGATTGAATTTAACCTCTGAAAAACAGTTATAAACTTCTACCTCATTTAATGCAAAAGGTAAGATAGGAACTCACATATGAAATATTTAGCACACATAAAACCAAACAAAAGAGTAAAAGAATAGAAATGGAGTGGGGAGATATTGACACACACATATATTAATGATAAATAGAGCACGAGTCAGCAGGATCAGGATGAAATAATTAAAAGAGACATCGATTTGTTTATACGTACAGATACCACATCAATGAATCTAGCTAAAGCAAAGAAATTAGTTGATATTTGGGGGGGGTATTATTTTATCTTAACATGACTAAGGTCTCAGTGTATTAGGATTATTCTGAAGAAGAGGCAAAATTATCACCAATTAAAAATTAATATCTATACAATGTCCAGAATGAAGCCACTATAAGGTAGATTTCTTTCTGAAATTTGATCACAAGATCTACATGTAACTGCAGTAAAGAGGAGACTGCATTAATACATAGCTTATTGCATTAGTATAATAGAACTGTGCCTTTGGTTTATAAGCATAGCTTAGGACAGTGGAGGTACACAAGAAATAATGCTCCCAACATATTCTTCAATCATTAGTTCTTTCCACAGTTCTTCTGAGGTATCAGTTTATGACTGTGATCAATTAGAATTTTTCTCTTGTACCACATACATATAGAAATACTACAATAAGCACATTCCAAAGTATAAATATTTTTCTTTGTTCTTTCTTTAGGGAATGGATGAAGTAACACAGGTGTGGTAGTAGACTGCTTATAGCTGCCATTCAGATACAACAGAGAATTTTGCAGTATGAGAACATAAGATTCAAATTAAATTGAAGAGAATATGGGGGAATTTTGCCATCTTACTTCATTTGTCTAGATTTGATCTATTTCTTCACTCACCATAAACCAGATTTTCCATACTCTGGCATTTATCTGACTGATAGTCCTTTGTTCCACAGTTCATAATCTGAAACTAAGATCCAGTTGTCCTATTCAGAGGTTTGTTTTAATTCTTAGGTATAGCTCTTACCTTTAACAAATATTCGCTATCAAGAGGTCCCCATATCACTACACTCTTTATGATATTACAAACCAAATCCTATAAGAGAGAAGACCCAACAAGACCCCATCTAGGAGAACTTATTTTCCTAGGAGAGTTTCTATGTGTTACAATCAAAAGGAATAAAAAACCAAAATACTGAAAGAAAATGACTGCTGGTGGAAATTTTTGGCAACTCATTTGCTAAGTCTTGTTTCTTGCCTCGTGACAGAGCACCAGATATGACAAGATCAAGTCTATTTTCCCACTTGCGATCAATTCAAAATCAACCTGACCCAAAGTCCCATTAGTGAAAGTCACCCTTGGTAGTGTCTCATAAACTGTCTAATGATTTGACTTACCTACATTTCATTTAACCCACTCTTTTTCTATTATGTCCTAAAACCTTCAAAAGTACTATTTTAAGAATCAATCACCATGAATTTTTTTACAAATACTTAAGAAAAAGAACTCTATACTTCTACCTTCACTGTGTTGTCTACTATTTGTTTTCCTTTCTGATGAGTAAGGTATTTTGTTCTTTCAATTTATTTGTACAACCTTTCTTATTAATTTTATTGCTTGAAACCATTTCTTGTGATTTATCACATCTGATTTGTCTACTATTCTTGTTCTATTACCTTACATTCAGATCTTTTTCATTCTTGAGTAATTTCTTTTTGTTTTTCCAAGTCCCAAAAGTGATCTGATATAGTCAAATAGATCTTTTGCTGTATTTTCTATCTATACTTCTCACCAGGATATCTTGCTGTTACACTTTTAATAATGTTGTTTACTTTGACTGACAACGTTTCATTTTCAGTTATTTTATTGATTTTTTTGTTTTATAACCTTAGCGATATCACTCTATTTAACATATTCAGAAATTGAACTCCTACCTTTACAAATTAAAGTAAGCAAAGAGAGAAAAAGTGACCTTTTCACTTCAATTTATCTAGACATGCCTAGTTCTGATCAGTTTTCATGTTATATTACTCTCTATTTTAATCAGTTTCTGATAATATATCTTTTTCAAAATAAATGCCATTTATATGTCCTTTTTAGAGATTTTTTTGCAGTTACTATTTGCTCAGAATGGAATTTTCAGATACATTTACTCTGTTTACTTTTCCAATTGAAACTCACTTCATCGTTGAACATTTTTTTTGTTGTATTAGATATAATCTTTTCAATAGAAAGGAAATCCTCCTCTTAATAATGTCCATGGCAATTTTATATTGACCTCAGTGTTCCCTGGATTGGGAACAAAGTTATGAACAGATAAATATGAAATAAGGATGACTGAGACTGTAAAGTTTCTAAGTATTTTGCCTATTACAACCTCTGCTCAATCCTCACTGCAGTAATTTTATTAATGCGCTACTTTTTTTTTGAGTTTTAAATAGGTAGAACAGTGATTCCACCAAATGTTCTAGAACACTTCCATGATTCCAGAATAATCTGAATATTACAGTGTGTTCCTGAAATCTATGTACAGCACAAACACAATATTTCCAATTTGAAGCCAAGTAGATAGATATACCTGACCTAATTTTTGTCTCATTCATTTTTTTATAACTGTTTAGCTTGATTTCGATCCAGAGCTTTACTTATCTATTAAAAAAAAATTTAGGCACATTACTCTAGGCTGTTCCCACTCCCACAGTGAGAGCAAGAGAGGGGAAGAGAGAGGAGCCAAGAAATGTTGCAATGATGGACAATTCAGGACATTGGACATCTGTTGATTGGAACTAGGATTCATTATTTCTACAGTTTACTGAATGAATTGGTGAGGATTGCTTTTCTTTGGAGATACTTTTTAAAAAAGACAATACAATTGCAGAAATAGTTGTATGATGGTGTGGCTCCGCCTGTTGTTTGTTCCCTATCCAATGCTTAGAACATCACCAATGTTTCACCGATCCATGATTTAGAAAGACTTTATTCCTCACAGACTGTACTCCAGAGTACCAACTCTTTATTTCATCTGAGCTCTGGAAACAAGTTTTGCGTATTATCATTTAGCAACTCTTTGTCAATGCAGCTGACAATGTGAAAACTAAAAAATGTCTAAGATGTCAATTAGGCAAGATTATCAGGACCTATCAGTTATCAGGGCTTCACTGTGCTTGTCAATGTACTCACACATGAAGAAAATATGTACTCTGGACTCAAATGTTTATAATCTTAATAGACAGGAGGAGATGCTGCCCAAATTAAAAAACCTATTAAATAGTCAATGTTCCTCATTAAATCTACATTGATCACATGATAAGTCGTATTTCTATAGATTCATAAAACACTCAGATCAAGGTGCATATATGTAAATGCTGCATACTTCAGTAACATTAACTTTTTTTTTTTTATTGGAGACTACTTGCTCGTAAGTATTGTGAGTTGATATAATAAGGAAAAAAATATTTAACTCCACAGTCAGCTTTCCATTCCAATAATACCTGACAGGTAAACTAAAGCATATTTCTGATGCAAATCAGCTATTTTGATGAATCCAAAGGAACCAGAAAGAATATCCTTGGTTTAAATTTAAAATCTCAGTGAAAAAATCATATGTACTTACTAGACTTTTTCCTTCATCACATTACTGTAAATTAAGCTCAGGTGTGGATTTACAGCACACTAACAACACTATAGTGATTTCCCATGAGCATATTAGAAAAGCTTATTAACAGTATAATAAAAACTTTTTACTGAATCCGTCATTTGGTAAAACAAAATTTAGTAGGAATTGTCTTAGCTAAGGGGAAAAACACAGAGAAAAGGGGGAAAAATCAGGAGTAATATATTTACATAAAATTATTGGAGCTTCTAAAAAATTGATTGAATAATACAGGTTATTAATAATGCATTTGATGCTGGGGAAAAAATGATCTTATATATTATTTGCAAATATTATTCAAATATGTCTAAAACATATCCTGCACAAAAGCTATGTCTTCAAATCTCCAATGTGATCTGCAGTACCAAATTCATAGCTCTGAGAATCCTTACTGCTGCTGCTCCATTAGCTTTTTAGGAGCTAACACTTGAGAGTCAGATGGGTACTAATTAGTGAGGCTCCATTATAATATCAAAAAAACCTCAGAGTTTGGCCCTCTATCTTTCAATGTTTTGCACTCAGAAAAGTGTTATGCTTAATACATTTCAACAGTTCAATATATTTTCCATTTGGTTGCTGAAAGGACATAATTTTTTGTTTCCAGAGCAACAGTACCAAAACAGAAGAAACTCATTCAATAACTAGTAACAGTGGTCACTTATTACTCAAAAACTCCTTGATTTCAAATACTTTACACTTCTGACAGAGTCAAGTAGTAAAACAGAGATTGAAGACAAATATTTTATGCTAATTTTTCACACCTCTCTGGATGCAAGTGGAATTCACACATTTAAACATGCTGATATACCTTTAATCATTTCTGTCCAGGCAAAAGTATCTAGAACTTATGCTGTGTCAAGTATATCCCTCCTAAGCATAGATTTACATGGCTTATGTCAATTCTAGGTAATGAGTGTCCTTGTTATAGCCATGTACACAGACAGATTTTCACTCTGAGGACTGCAGAGACTATTCTTCATGTTATTCTGACTTCAAAATCACAGGGAGACTTTTGAGGTTGCAGTGCAAAGTAAGATTACCCATAAGTTGTCCCAAACACACACATACTCGAGTAAAGACACAATCATTCACAAGCTTAAGGGAAAATTAAACATTCAAAACATCTGAAGCCAACTCCTCTTCTAGCCAGAAATGATACATATTGGAAACTTCTCATGTCAAACTTTGTCAAATATGTCCCTTATATACCTATATACATATTTAAAGTCCAGAGAATGGCAAACCCTTTGCATATAAGACAAGGCCTCCATTCAAAAGGTTTTCCTGAATTTGGTCCTAGAAAGAACTACATGCATGCCAGTCTTCCCAAACAGGAATAATGCCTTTTTATTCCTTGGGATTATTCACATGGACTCATTTATTTTTTAGGAAGAATATTTTAGAAGCTAGGTAAATCAGAAGCAGATGGCAGACATAACAAACATGAATAAGCTAGCACCAATGTTCAGCACAGATCTGATCTGGCTCTTTTGAATCCCATGAAACTTGGTGTCAATTGAATTAAATCCCTCTCCTGAATGCCCATGTGGTGAAAAATGTTTTAATTTGTCTTCCTTTTCATTTTAAGAAACCAGGAAGTCATGGTAAAATGATAAAGAAGGAAAGTAACAAGAAACTGAAGAAACTGATAAAAATTAATTTTTGAATGATTGCTTGATCAGAGAGAAGAAAATATATAACCAGCATAATTAATAGTCTTGTCTTTTAAAATTTTTAATTAAAATTGTATATGTTATTCCTGAATATAGGAAATAAATATTAACAAGGCCCAAAATGTTCAGTTACGGAGTATATGGGTGCAACCTCCTAAATTTCTGAGGACATACTCATTCAGATCATGTTTGAATTTGTCCCCAGCAATGTAAGATGGTTTCGATGTTCCAAATATTTGTGGAAGAAAACACCTAATGAGTGATTTTGAGAAGCCAAAGATGACAAAAAGCATATTGTAGAAGGCTCAAACTTTGATAGGAAATGTTAGGAATTTTTTGCTTTGACTGATTGGATAGCTTCCACATGGATGAAACACATGCTAGATTATTTACAGATAATTACATCGCTGTGCTGTTGCTAAAATATTAAGACACCATTGTCCCACAGGAGAAATTGTGACAGACATTGGCACATCAGCTAATGAATAGCTGTGGGGTAATAAAAAAAAAAAAAGGAGCTACCACGAGACCCTGGTATTAGGAAACAGAATGTCTGTAAGTAATCCACACAGAGAAAATTGTCACTGTCCTTTTCCCTCTCCCTTCTTCTAATTATGTATAGAACAAATGTTTAACATTTGGTAGATGTTGCTTGAACGTAATTTTTTCTGGCAAAAGTCTCAAGGCCTTCTCTACTCCCTTTCCTTTATAGGAAACTATGACCTAGAAATATGGAATAATTACCCTCAACCAAAAACATTTCCAAATACTCAACAAAGACTCAGCAGTTGTTTTGGAGAAAAGATGTATCAGTAATGGCTCAGGGATACGGCTCTCATGCAGTTTTTGAAGTTCTGGGGATCGTTGTTTCACATCACAGGGTGAAACAATGAGAGGAACACTCCCAGGATATACAGCCAGTATAAGACTATCACAGAATTGAACAGAAAGTCTTAATTTTAAACAAATATTTAAAGATCAAAACTAGCTATCATCTGCCAAATTTCACTCTTTATTGAAGTCAGTTGAAGGAATAGTACCTGAAACATTTATACTGAAAAACTATGTGGAAATTATTGAAAAGTGAAGACTTGCAAGATCTATTTTCTCGATCATTATTGTCTTTTTAAGAAAAAAACTCCTTTACTCTAGAATTATCAGATTGAATGCAGTCCAATGGTACCCTTTAAAGTAGGTACCTACTTTCACAGAGCATACTGCAGTATCTGGAAGGGGGAAAGGCACATCATTGAGAAAAAATAATCCTCATAAGCTCTGTCAGTGATTCTGCAGAACTGTGCTAATCCCAAGGATCTATATGGCTTCAACTTACCTGAAATTATAGGAATCCATCTTTAAGACAACATGTTGTGTCATTTATCAAACATGATAGGCACCTGCACATTTATAGTATTAGTACAAAAACAGTTCATGAAGAGGTCATCTGTTCAGCAGGCAGATTAAGCAGAGCCTCTACCAACAGTAAAGCAAATGAGATGTAAGCACATCCTTGAAGGGTATGCTTGTGGTCTTTCCTGAGTAGAAACTGAGGACTTAAAAAATTAAATTTATGATTTAGGAATATAACTAATATTAAAAAAAAAAAAAGAACATCCCAAATTACAAATGTGCAATGAGGCCTCTAATTTCCCCTTGGAATTAGAGTAAACTACTCACCTAATGTCCACCTATTCCTTTGAATATATCCTTCTAACAAAACATATTTTTGTTGTATCGAACTATACTAATGTGAAAGGTGTCACTTTCTACTCTCAGTACAGGTTCATAAGTTTGGACTACACTGTATTATATCATAAAGTTAAAATCATAGAATCATAGAATATCCTGAGTAAGAAAGGACCTAAAAGAATTATTGATTCCAGCTCCTGGCCCTGCACAGGCCACCACAAGAATCACATCATTCAACTTTCAACACATTTCAAATGTTGGGAGTAAGACATTTGTTACAGAAGAAAATGTAGAGACAGTGGTGACTTTTACCCCCCCATTCAAAGCCAAACAGTGTCTCCTTGCATTTGCTGCTGTACATGACATGCTGCTTTGAACTGAGTTTTAAGATATTGTACTTTGTCTCATGTATGTCATGATAAGATGTGACATGACTGTCAGTTTTGTTAAGTTAACAGGAATGAATAAATATTCACATGGTTTGAATCTTTTTCTATCCTGATACATATTAGCCTATTGGCATATCTATCCTTGAGGAACACAAAAGAGTAGTTCATGCTTCACGAGGCACTCAAAAGAAAATTCTTGGAAAAAATCCTGCTCAAATTCACAGCTAAACATTTTTTTCCCTTACCCAAGTTTGAAAGACTCATAATCATAATTTTTTTCCTCAGCTAAAAATTGTGATGCATCTTTGTGGTTTATTAGTTCAATTAAACATAAAGTGGAAAGAACATATTTGTTCTGAAAAAAAAAAGACTTTCATCTATAAATATTTTTGTAAAAGAAACAGCAAGCTATGTGGATAGAATATTTCCTTATTACAGAGCCAGATTCACTGCAAGAAAGAGTTTGACCACTAACTGAAAAGTAACTTCCTGACAGCCTTTACCATAGGATTCTCAATACTGGCTACAGAACGAATGATCCTCTACTTTAGTAAAACCTCCCAGAAAGGACAGAAGCTCAAATGCCTTCTACTCCCTTAAATAGATACTTTCCAAGTTTTGTCTCTGCTGTCAAAAAAAAAGTGAGGTAATCCTGTAATACATGCTTTAGCTACTTTGCTGCAAGTCCTCAGGGAGGCCAGGCACTGCAGTTTTAAATGAGATAAACCAGCAGTGAGAAGTGTTGACACCAGCTACATCACAGAGAAGACTGCAGACTGTGACCTTCACTGTGATTTCAGAATGAGGTAACAATGGCCAGTTACCTGGTCACATCTGTGACATTTCCACCCCTGCAGAAGAAAGGACACAGCATGGGTCAGTCTGAGACAGGACAGGTTTTAAGCGAGACAGTCTGTGCCCTGGCATACCCCAGTCTAGGGCTTGTGAGAGTGGGAGAAGTCAGACTGTAGCTTAGTACCAGAGCAATTATCCAATATGTGAAAACAGCTATGCCCAGGCCTTACTTTCCTTAACCCTCTTCTAAGCCTTTCATTAACTCCCTGAAATACAGTTCCTCCCATTGGTTGAAGGTAGCGCAGTCCAGCTTTATTTCACTTTTATGAGTGAGAGAGAAAGACACTTTGATAGCTTCATTCCTGCAGCTTTTTTGCAGACTTCTACCTATCTCAAGTAATATTTTAAAAGGAACATTTCTGACATACATTGAAAACTGGAAACATATCCTGCATGAAAGTCATTTTTTGCTTTTGAAGGATCTTTCTCCAAATGTTAAGAGTTGGTGTAGCCAGTTCATTTATAGCCTCGTGTATGTTCCATTTTCATTGCTCTGAAAACATGACTTAGTATATACATGCTCTGTATTTTTTCTGTCATCTTCTCACATCAGCCTTCTACAATGGATAAAGTACAAAGTCACCCTGTAAATTTCATTACCACAAATGCAGAGGAATAGTCAGATATATCCAGATTTAATAAGTGTGAAAGAGGGAAGAGAATAAACATGTAGGAACATAATCAGGACTCTTTTTGAGTGGGTACTAAAGTCTGGCCTGAGATTTACTTGTCAGTGTCACTGATATAAAGGATAATTATTGACTCCTGAATTTTAGAGATAAAGGATACTGTTGGATTTTATTAATTTTCTTGGAATAAGAAGCACAATAATTCTTCCAAAGGTTGTCTTGATCTGTTTTCCTCCAGTCTCTGCAACACTAAACCACTACAAAGTAAATACAATGTGTATGGGATGTTTGTACATAACCAGTAAGACTGGACAGTTATGGACACTGTCATTGCATTGGATAAAGTAGAATAAGGTCTTGTGTTTAGTACTTATTTGACGAACAGGTAACACTGTCATGGATATATCTCAAATATTTTACAAGTAATTTCGTCCTTGGCATGAGATTCTAGTTCCATCAAATTTATTTTTGAAATTAGAATATATACATGTGAAAAAAAATCCACAAATTAAACTTTTCAGATGTCAATATGTTTTGTCAAAAATTGTAGTCCAGATCTAGTTCTTCCAGCATAATAATGAAAAACTTGCTTTTTTTCTTTAAATTCTGAATACAAACATAAACTCCACTGTTGATCTTTCCTTACTGTCTTGTACTTCACAAAATATTTCCCTGTCAAAATAAAAGGAGTTCTACACAAAAATCTTGATTGCTTTATAAAAGAAAAACTCCCAATCTTTTATTAGAACAATTGCTAGAAAATATTAAATACTGGGAATGAAAAGAAACAAAGATGACAGGCTAGAGTGGCTAGTCACTGTTAATGCAATGACAAAGTTTTGTTTTCACTTCATAAGCTCAAGATAATTTCCATAAAAATAATAAAGTAAATCTTCCATTTTTCTTTCATTATAATCAATAGAAACTATAATCATTTCAAGACGATGATAAGTGATTCTGTCAAATCACATTTGTTTTGATCAGTTGTTATTTTAGGAGTTTTCTTGATCCTGATCATTTTTTTTTGCAGGCGATAATCTTTTTTAATTTGCACATCACTGCTTTCATACTTGATGGCCTCTCAGTTAATGCTCACTAAAACAGATAAATCAATTCTGCCATGTTGCTCCAATGGGGACAATTTATCCTTGTCCTACACACATTGAGTATTTTGTCTCAATTCTATACATCAACTGACCAGGGAAGCTCCTGCACAGCCCAAACTTATTTTGTACAGCTCAGATAAGACCAGCTGCTGGGGCAGAAACATGAGTGTGAGCAGAGTGCATAAATAGAGCACCCCACAAATGAAACACTTCATTTCTTCAGTTTTGATGAACCATCAGTTGGATTAAAACATAACTGGAGAACTTCACAGAGACTTTTGAAATCAAAGTCAGTTTCAAAAGAAGCATGAAGTATGAAAATTTGTAACAGTAGAAGGAGACCTTGGAGCGGAAACCGGAGGAGTGATGTAGCACCCTCACAATCACCCTGCAGAGCCAGGCTGAGCAGCCTCCCAGCGGAACACTGGCAGCAGCTGCGAGCCAGGGAAGTGATGGACCAGGGACAGCATGCAGGGACACAGCCCAGGTGTACCTTTGAAGGGGGGTTTTGGTGGGGAACAGAGAGAAGAAGCACCCACCCCTCCAAGCAAGCCAGGGAAGAAGGTACTCACTTTATAGGGTGGGGGTGCTGTTAGCCAACTCTACTGACGATGGAGGAAAGCAGGGATTGTTTAGAACATTTTGGTGTCATGTTTTTTAATAGTTTGCAAGTATTTTCATTTATCTGCTACATTACTGATACTGAATCTGAATATATAGTTGCTGATTAACTATATGTCATTGATGAATCAATAAAACACTTGATAATTATTTGATTTAAACTGCATGAACTGAGCAGTGTTTTCCTGCAACAGCTGGTGTCTTCCTGCCTGTTTCAAACAAGAAAGAAAATGTACTAAGTAATTCTTACTTAGTAGAGTACTGATATATGAAATTTTAGAAGGCCTTCCATTCATTATGAAGATCTAATCGGTGAATGAACCTCAAAAACTGTAATTTACAATAGATCCACATCATCAGTGATACCTTGCTAGTCAACAATGTTATTCTTTGAGGGTTTTTTTGACCAACCAGTGTTCATATCAACACTCTCAACACTCATAATGTATTATGGCAATTTCATTAGTCTTTCTTCTGAATCATGAAGTGGCCAATCACTACTGTTCTCCTTATACAAGCAGACATGGATGATATGGACTGAACACACTGGACATAGTTTGAAATCATATGAGAAGATAAATGATTTTTTTTTTAATGTGACAGCCAGGTAAAAATCAATTATTTTATGTTTTAGGTAGACTAGACAGTTCTTTATAATTTTCCAATATAAAATGTTTACTTTGTTTCAATGTTAAATTTAAATAAATAATAGATTTGTAAGCCCTGAGATGACAAGCAGTAACTCACTTTTATTACTTTAGGATGTATTTTAAATCACATATGATATATGTTATCTTTGAGACCTGAATTAAAATCACTTCTCTGTCTAACTTAGAGAAAGTGATTCTACCAAGGGGATTCTAGTTAAATGTTCTCAGTGTTCAATGTTCAATGTAACTGCTTAAAACATTCACTGGACAAGACACAAGAGTGTGATTCAGACCCTGTATTATGGATATTAGGAAGCTCACCTTGGAGTAGGACCCCAAGGTGAAGCCCATGTTGGTCATGGTTTTTCATTACTTATACACATATTACTAGACAACAAGTGTGTTCATTCATGAATATTACCTACACTGATATACTGAGAATATAGCTGCAAAGTATTGCCTCTGTACATTTTAAAGAGCCTCCATTGTGATGTTTGCATAAAACATTTTTCTATTTCTGTTGTAGGTACCCATGAATAATGGATATGTCACTTGAAAGTGTTGATGCAATAATACTGTACTATGTAAATTGTATTTTTATTTTCCAAATGTACATTTAAGAGGGGCCATTTGCAAATTGCAATAATAGGCCCATCATCATGCTTCAGACAGTCTGTCATAATCTTTTGAATTTTAACAGAACTGAAAACTACTTCGAGAAGCTTAATTGCAAAGGCAATGGTTTCAGAACAATAATCTCTTTCAGTCCCTCTGCTATGCTGAGTTATTACATTGTTTCTGTACAAGAAAAGTAAAATTAATGAAAGCTCTTAAGTTCATGAGATACTAACCACCTTTTATAATTCCGCTCTGAGCTAAAAAAGATGAATCAAATGAAGACTTTAGAACACTTAAGAAAATTCTCCTCCATGCATCCTCAGTTATACACTTGTTTAGCCAAATCTACCACCATGTAAAGTCAGCAGAGTGTAAGCATATTAAATGAACTACTCATGATGTGAGAACATTTAGCCTAGATGCACATTTTTGGAAGATCAAGATACAGAGAGTCATAGAAAATGAACCAATGTAAGAGAGTTCTAAAATGTGAAATAACAAAATTATGTTGGTCCAGTAAGATTTGCAGCAAAATGAAATTTTGAGTATGCCAAAGACAAAACTATCTTGTATTGAAGAGCAAAGACTAATGAGCTACTCAAGGTCACAAAGGATATTTCCCCTGCCTGATATTTCCTAGTTGCCAGATGTTGCACTGATACAATCCTGGAATAAGACATTAATTAATATACCCAAATACACAAAAATATTGGCTTCATAATGGCATGTGTGTGAAAGTTGAAATAGAAAACTATGTAGATTCATAGTAGATGTAATTATACACTAAAGGCCACATCAAGGTCAAAAGCCTCCTTAAAAAGTATGGAAGTTGTACCTTTACAGGTAGGAATGGAGGGACTCCATCCTGATGAAGTAATTCCAGAATTTGGAATCTGTAGTGACTAAGCGTGATCAAATCATGACGTTGCAACCAAGACTTTAACACAAGGCACCACTAAATGAATAAGAAACTAGTTAGTAGCCAAATAGATGAGACTTTACTCCCATAGAGGAAGTTGATGAGATAGTAATTGGAATATTGTATCCCGTCTGTCATTATTTTAAAAATATTGAAAAGCTGTGAAAAATTCAGAGGAGATTAAAAAGTATATGAGAGGACTTTGCAAACTTTACAGCAAAAGACAGTTTATTCTCTTATCAAACAAAAAGTTTTTTAGTGTAGTATATAGACATACAAATGTCTCATCTCAGAAACACAACATCAAATTAATTCAAGCTAAAAGTGAGCCATTTTACTTCAATGGTAAATATGATCCACTAACATAACCAACAGTAAAAAATTTTCCATTTGTCAAGACACTGAAAACAGTAGGATTTTTCCTGAATTTCTTAAGAGGAAATTTTTATTCTCTGTTTAAAAAAATTTTTCTTGTTAATTTTCAAATGAAACATTTTTTTCTTATTTCACTGTTCAATATTTTCTAAAAACTTGTGCCAACTGCTAAATAAAGCCATTATCAAATCTGATTTATTTGATTTATTAAAAATTTAAAACATATACATATTTTCCTAGACACTTTTCCATTTCCTATGCAGATCTCTATCTATTACTTATATAATTTTATAGAAATGTTGTTTTGCACCTAGGTTTAGAGCTGGAACAATTAGTGTGAATATGTGTGTTGACTTTAACCATGGCACAGAGATTTTGATGTGGAATAAATAAGCCATAAATTTCTGCAAATATAAAATTTAGGTATTGTCTGTACCCGGCAATCACATCTTCTTTTCATAATACTCTCATAATACACAGGTCTTCTTTTCATAATACTCTCAAATATTCATGAAACCTGGGGACAGTATATCATGTCGTATAATAATTTACTTATATTACCTGCTTTCAAATTAATAAAATGTAACAAATTGAAGACCTTGGCAGCTTGATAAACCCACACATTCACTTTGTATTTCTGCACATATTTACTCAGATATAAGCGAACTGCTTTTTGTTTGGTTTTTTGGTTTTTTGTTTGTTTGTTTATCCATGCTAGTGACCTCAGGATTGGCTTATGCAGGTTTTATTTAAACTTTATTAATTGCTCTTCTGAAGAGGCAGGAAAATAAATGAGTGATTGCTGTTGTAACGGGAAGAGATAATCTGTTATTATTCACAGAAGTTGGCAGGATAACAGAGAACTAACTCCTAAATAAAAATCAATTTAGCAAGATGTTTAGTCTTCTCTACATTTGCTAGCATAGCACTAACTCCAAAAGCCAAAGAATTTAAATATACCTATCAAAGAATATACTTGCATTAACTAAATTTTAAAAATCAAGATTGCAAGTGCAAGTTCAGGAAATTAAGCAGAAAGGAACTTAATGGTATGATGCCAGTACATAGTCATCATGCTTCCTCAACAAAAAGATTGAATAATTAATTTTGTTGGGTCCAAACTTATGGTAAAAGTAGTTTGTACTAGCATTTTGCATCTCTCTAATGTAGATGCAAAACAACTCAACTTTCTTAAGCCTCATTAAGCTCAAGAACCTGTTATGGATAAAACATCAATCGAAGAATTTAATTAAATTTAGTGTAATTAAAAAATTTTTACAGCACAGCCAAAATGCAACAAACAACTATTCGTCCAGTTGCAGAGATAGGAACACACTCCAAATAAGAAAGGAGTTGCTTAATAGTATTGGAGTTGAAAGCTTTCATCGCACAAAATCTCCCCTTATATACCTTTTTTTTTTTCTGGTGTAATCTCCACCCTTCCACTGCTCCTTGGTCTTAAGGTCAACAGATTCGGTCAAGTGGGATAATGTTTGGAAATATGGCAGAATCCTGAGGTCTTCAGCAAGAGTGTGTGATGATTATGACAAAAGCACAGGATGTTGCTGTTGACAGTTTTCCCCTTCTCCTCACTCCTGTGTGCCCTTGGGCACACTCTTCTAAGGGGTCTTAAAACATTTTAGACCTTGATCTTTTTTTATTGGTCCTTAACTTCGTGTTACAAACAACTTTGCTTTATATGGTGCATTGTACATTAGACAATTATTGTTCACCCTTTCTGTTACCCAAAAATTAGCTCTGTCCAGTTCCTAAGTTTGTATTCCTTTTAGTAACTGACCACTGGCGGATATTCATGGAACCCTTGTTTATCAGCCTATGTCCAGACCTACAAGGTCTCTGCTGTCAACCCAAGCCTGTAAGTCCTTTACGCTACATCATCATTATACTGCAGAAATAATTCACTCTTACAGAATATAGCTACTTATTATGTCTGCTAGCACCAAACTACAAGCGATAAGAATTACGCCACACAGTTATAGAAAGGTAAATAGCAAAACCTTAACTCCAACCAGGCCAAAACACACCAGACAAAACAAGTCTGACAGCCAGTTCACTTAATACAGAGTTAACATTCTAATAGTAGGGATGTTGGTTCTGTCATACATAAATACACACATAACAGTTACGCATATGTACAAAGCTATATTTTAAGGAAAAAAATACGTGTACCTATTCTTTGTTAAAAGATACTTTATATACATAATATTAAAGGCATTCTAGGAATTTCTCTAAAGCCATGATTTGAGGTTATCAAAAAGTAATACAGAAAGTAAACATTCTTGTATTCTAAAACCTTTATTTGATTTGAGGACATTTTGATTAGACAATTCTGAAGCTGATAATAATATCCCATTAAAATGATGCCAAAAATTTAAATGTACCTATTAAAGAGTGCACTGGCATTAATTAAATTTGAATATGCAGTTGGTCAGTACAAGTTTAGGAAGCTAAGCAAAAAGAAACTTAACAGTATGGTCCTGGTACACAGTCATCACACCTCCTCAACCAAATGATAAAATAAATTATTTTGTTGAACTACAGGGATATTTGTAAACCTTTAATATAAGTAGATTTATTACAAAATTGTAATTTGTTACAAGGTGTCAGAGTATTTTGTGCATCCTGTATATCTGAATGTCAATAAAACCCCAGTAAATGGAAATTTTCCAAATGTAAACTAGGTCTTCTTTCATCATCTTTCATAATTGAGAGCTAATATGTGACATTCCTAAACCACTGGGAAACACTATTCACTATTGAAATGAATATTGCCCATGAATTGCAAAAAACTTATCTGATAGGTAGATTGTACAGAGGTCTCCTTTTCACTGGCTAATGCTAAACAGAAGGCAAACCCCCTGACTAGTCCTTGGCCACTTTTTCTTCTCCATGGAAAATCCAATTTTCCTCTGGGATCTTGAAACACCGGTCAGTGCTTCTCACAGTATGGGCTCCCACCTGCATAGTATGCCTATATGTTTCCTTCTTGAGACTAAAAGGTAGAAAAGAGTTTTAGTCACTTCTGTTTCCCTGAGAAAACAGCAGATTTTCTGCTCTGCAGACAATAAGGAGGGGATCCAGAATTTTGACTTTCAGTTTAAATTTAGACAGGTTAAAACCTGTGTTCTGGTAGAGACACATTATACAAGGTGAACAATCCCCAGATTAGTCTAGGTAAAAAAAAAATCTGCAAATGCTTTACTGTCTCCTGGGAACTAAAGAATCTCACTGCTCTAAAAATTTATGAAGTCGTTTTGCAAGAATATTTGGGAAGTGCGTGCAATCAATTGAATCTTGCTTAGGTAAAGATGTTGGCAGGATGTCCTACAACTAACAGGGCTTTTCCACTACTAAAAGCTTTTTGAAGTGATGCCAAGAGAAACTTGCAGAATCAGAAATTCAATAATCTACTCCATATGTCTGAACAGAAAAGAACTAGAACCAGAAAGAAATTAAAATTTGTAGTGTTTCTTGTCTTTACTTCAATATTTGCAACCAGAAAACATGCATTGCAAAACAGGGCACACAATTTCTCCTACATACTGTTCTTGGCATCTACAAAGTTTACAGGATGAGCCAAAAACTGCAAGTCAGAAAGTTCAAGGGCGTTGCTAACTCAAGTATGGCAGCCATTGTCATATTGAGCCTTTTGGCAGAGGTCTCTGCACAGAGCAGGTTCATTAAGGGTAATTAATATAGGTCTATAAGAAACTATAATAATAGAGGAGTAGTGAAGGCTGGGGCTATCAGCCAGGATGGCATACATTCTGCTAGACAGAGAAAGTACTAAGCAATGAAAAATAATCTATTTCCAGATAGCAGAAAGACTTAGCTGTAGCCTTCTTAATACAATGTCAAATAAAGAATTAATTTTATTTAGTCAGGACAGGTATTTTTGCTTCTCTTTAAAATTTAGACTAATAAATGGAACAATTAATGTACTTTCGGTAATCAATGACAGAATAATACACAACCACTCACCTTTTTTTCGAGACAATCTGAGCACATTTAGCAGAGTTGTCTGGTTTTTAAGATATCAATAAAATTCTATCACATGTATTCTGAACCTTGAATCACATTTTGAAAATACACTGAGGATTATACACAAGTATAATTTTATATATACTTTACATCCATATCAAGAAGGTTGGATTTTAGGAATTAGCCTCTGATTCATCTGCTCTTAGCCATACATAAACACACACATATGTATTCATAACAATCTTCAGGAAAAAAATTACATGTAGCTCTTCCTCATAAAAAAGATACTTTATATATATAATATTAAGGGTATTATAACACTTTATCCAAAGCCATGTTTTAAGGTTGTTTATTAGAAAAATAAAATAAGATAAACATTACTACTGTGTTCAAAAACTTTTATTCGATTTAGGGATCATGGTAACATTCTAATTAAATGGTACTGAAGCTACTAATAATATCTCATTAAAGGAATGCTATAAAAGTTGAGGCAGTATGGATTATGTATAATCACATATTTCTGTCTGTTTGCCAAGGTTTTAGAAAAGATTTTGTAGTATTCATGAAGCAGGACAACAAGTTTCTGTACTTGATGTTAAACAGATGTCATTGTAACAGCACAAAAATTTCAAGATAAATCTTTCACAGTGATAACATGGATAAAATATCCATAAAATATCACTTCCTTGATAGCATGGATAAAAAAAATCTTATCATACATAAGAAGAATTGGTAACATTTTCAAATCCCTCAGTATTATCAGAATCCTTGGTTTTCGCTCAGCTGTCTTAAAAGCAATCAATTCTCTCAAACTCCTCAACTGAGATTTCTGGAAGATCACTAGCAAGTTTAAATTCAAATTAAGCAAGACTATTTCCTTTTAATAAATATCAGTAAAGCAAGGCACATGCATCCCCGTATATTTTTCAGTTGCTTTCCATCTTATTCTGTTCTGCCCTTATTCTGAAATTCTGGAGCCTCGTTCAAGTATATCATGTTCAGCTGTGTTAGTATAAATATAGAATATGGTTTTACTCATTATAAAGTCAACAAAACTATACCAATATGGATAATCTTAGGATATGCCTCAAAGTAATCCACAAAGACTCAGTTGATGAAAAATATTGAAAAATATTGGCTATTCATGACAAATTTTGTGGGATTTTAAGTACTGTAATTTTGGTAGGTGCTTTTATTCTAAGAATTAAAAACAAATAAACAGGTCTTTTGAAGAGAATCACAAGTGAGTAACAGAGTATACCTTTTAATATAACATGTTCTCTTTTCTTCCTTTTTTTTTGTTTATTTTTAGTAAGAGTTAATAGAAGAAAGTAGGTGTTAAAGTTCTTTCACACATCAGTTAAATGATAGGTGAGTTAAAGAGTGCAGCTCTATTACACAAGCTGGAGAAAGTGTTCGATGTCTGCTGCCTTTGATATAAGGTATCAGAAATGCTCGTCAAAAACCAGTACATTCTCAGGCTGACAATTGGCTGAAGCAGTTCCTAAAATCAGAAAGAAATGCTTTATATCACAGTAGAGGGGACATAAATCCTACTGGTTTAAACTTTTAAGTACTTCCTTTTAATAACCTCCTTCACCATTATCCAATCAGTTTTTAAATGAATTGAGAAAAATAATGCCAGTCTCAGCCCTTAAATTAGATCTGTAGTTCAAGAATTGTTTTTAATTTAACCCTGAAATACAGTCTACCTAATTATTATCATCACTATGTTATTTCCATTAAAAGAAAATATTGACCTTTCCTGTAGCTCTCCCTGGCACTTGGGAGAGCCTGGGTGCCTGTCATGACAGCTCTGAGGCACACAGCATTCAAAGAACCGAATTAGAATTCACTGAGAGGGAAGAAAAATAGAGAGCAAAATTAAACATGAAAAGTAGAGATCTGCCCCAAGTCTTGACAATGTTGCATTCACACTGTGATGTGGGAGACCCAGCCACAGGTGATAGAAACTAACCTTGGACCATGACAATAGCTGGTTTATAATAGGGGTGATGCCCTCAATCTCTGAGGAAGGGATTTGTGTGGCATCGCTCACAAGCACTCTGGGAGCAACTGTGCAGTACTACTCTGATCTTAAAAAAAACTAAAAACTCCTGCAAAGGTAAGACTACCTTGAACAATCTAGTCAAACGTATATAAGTCTAGAAAGCAGGATTAAATAAGAGAAGATGGCAGCCCAGAATACAGAGGTCAGAAAATGAATGATGCTAAGGAGATCAGTGAAATGCTTCATGGTTTGAAAAGAAACTTGCCCAGATATCCCTTCAAAACCCTCTATTACCAGAAATACCACTATTAAAAAAATTTTAAAATAGGCAGACAGCAATACTTTTAAAGGACCTTCTCCATTTCATTTCTTTTACAGTTATCTATGCTCTACTGGAGGATTTTTCTAAATCATTTTCATGGAGAAGAAAAACACACAGCTATCAATTTAACTAAAGCAATTCTTGCATCTTCTTCCTTCCAAAAGAGAGAAGTTTTAGGTGTTTCTTTAGAGGAAAAGATCTTTCTGTGCCAGTAGTCCCCAAATTTTTTAGGCGATTGTTTTTACTTTGTGGTGGTCTCTTAGCCACTGGACTATCTGCAATAAATAAGTAAAAAAATGTTTTAACATCAGATCAGTTATGTTGTTCACACTCTGACCAACAAATATCTATGTGGTCACAAAGATGTGACATTCCACACTATGGAAATGGGAATGAGCACCAGGAAACAGTGTAATACAATGTTCAAGGCCAGGTCAGATGGGGCTTTGAGCAACCTGGTCTAGTGAAAGGTGTCCCTGCCCATGCAGGGGGAAACTAGATAATCTCTAAGGTCCCATCCAACCCAAACCATTCTACGATTCTATGATTATCTTAAGCTAATATTAGCACTGATGGTTTTGTATGATGAAATCTACGAAGCAGTAATGAAACCTAGGAGACAATTTACAACATAGATCTGCTTCTTCATCTAACGTAAATCACCCTAGCCCAAGAGCCACCAAAGGTTTCAAATACTTTTGCCTCAGATGTTAAGCTAATAAAGCTTATTCCGATACATAAATTAACAATTTATTTCGAAAGCTTACTCGGATTGAACTGAATTCTTACAGTGGGTGGAAAATACCACTGAACTAAGAGCTTGTTTGATTGGCTCTGTTCTGGTCAAGTTACAGTGCATGGTCAAAGATAGGACATATGAAAATACCTTGAAGTTATAACATTCTAAAATAAACTCTTCAACTCCTAATATTTTTAGAGAATTTTCATGTAGAAAAAGTACACATCTTTTTAGACATTTTGATGTTGATAGAGTAGTTTCATTATTATTAGTACAAACTCTAGGTAAAAATAAGGCACAGAGCTAACCTGTTTATTCCACACCTATTCTAGGTTTCATATTTACCCCTAGATTTAATGTGGTTTAATGTTTGTTTTTTATGATTAAGAAAACATTTTCTTTAAAAAAATAAAGCCAAATCTTATATTCAGCTCTTATCTGCTCTTCAATCTCAGAATCTCTAATCCATTTACTATCCTCAGTGGTTATGCTTGCTTTACTTCAGGACAGGGTTTAATTAAATACTCACAATATACCACTATAAAAATATTCAGCAATGTCTGTGATGGCTAAAATAAGATTATAGTTATCCAACCTGTATTTCAGTGAAATGCTTAATTATCTCTGTACAAAACAGGTGAAATCATAAAACATACTTTCTAAAGGAGATAACAAGCTTTAATTCAGGATGTTTACAATCAAGGGGAATCATATTAAGTGCAGATGTTAATGTACCATAACAAGACAGGTCTGCTGCTAACTGCTCCTTCTTTTAAAAAGAAAACATTTGAAATAATTATTTTAACTGCAGGTGTTGGTAATGGCTCAGCGGGAACAAAAGTATTTAAAATCCATCCCATCTTTCAGCTGTGTTTGCAACAACAGCTTTATTCATTCCAACAATAGATAAAACACTACTAAAAGTAGCTTGTTTACATCCTTGTCAACAGCAGAAAGTCAGCATTTGGGGGCCACAGGACTGAAGTGTGCTTATTGTTCTGACTCAAAAGCCTTTCAGCTGTTCTGATTGAAATGAACATAGCCAAAAATCTATGGACAGAGAAAAAACTGATTTTCAGTTTGTTTTCTAATTCTTTATATTATCCACTAATTTACACTGTGTCCTGAAACTAAAAATTATCAAGTCTAATTCATTGATTTTCATAATGGATTTGGGTTTGGTTTAATTCTGATTAACATGAAAATGAATTTTTTAGTCTCATGCTTCTCCCATCTAAATGCTAGCTGAAAAATACACAGAACCACTTGGTCCAGGTCATCACAATTGAAAGTTTCTTCTGAGGAGGGAGTAAAGAACTCATAAAAAGAGAGTTTTTTCCAGTTTGTTTCAGCAAAAAATAATATGAAACCTTAATAACATTGCTAAAATTATCTATTATAAAAGGCTTACCATTGGTAATTTAGAGATTAATTCTGATATTAAATAAAAATTTTAATCTGGAAACTGTTTTCTAAGTAGAAAATGTCTTTCTGTACAATATCATATTTCAAATAATTCCATGTAAAACATCTATATAGAAAACCCCTTGTATTTTCTAGCTCTGATCAAAGAAACATGATATCCCAGGATTTCCCTACTATGTCTTCTTTTTTTCTTTGTGTACTTCCACATCCTGGTCTGATATCTTTACATGCTCTTCTAGTCCCTAAGTAACAAATACAATAGACTTGACTTGAACGATTGCCGTAACTTTGAGAACCCAGAGATTTACTTGTATTTCTGATCCTTCAATGACAGGTCTGCCATGGTCACACAGCATTTCTAAGTATTTTTCTCATAATATATAAAATTATTTTTTTGTACTTATAAGCATTCAAATTTCGCATCAGTTATAGTCAGTAGCACAAGCCATAGCCAGCAACCTTTAATAAGAAAATATTTAAATAGTAGGAACAATGAAATTAAAAATAATTTATTGGCACTTGTGTTCTTTCTCACCTGTATCTATACAAAATTTATATTATCTTAGAAAATCAAAATCATAGTTTTCACTATTTTCATTTATATCACTAAGCCAGCATTTGAGATCAATCCATGACTTTTCTGCTTCACACCTCATCATCAACCATGACACCAAATTGAAGCTTCACTTAAAACCCCAGAAGTTGAACAAATTTATAGTTTATTTTTCTGCAGACTAATAGATCTACACTGTAAGACAGTATCAAATGTATGAAGTAGCCAGGAGTACTCAGAAGATATGAGCTGGCAAAACAGAAGTGGTACAAAGCTATTTTTTTGACAACACAATAAAAAACCCTCTGAACATTCTTTTCTCAAGAAAATATAAACTCACCACAATACCTGTTTCATTCTCTTTGCATTTTGCTGCCTGAAATCTGGCTTTGATCTGTATCTCTTTTCCACATGCTTCTGTTCTTTATTAGGAAATACAAAGAAGCAGAATTATTTTCCAATCCGGGCTGAACAAAATTCACATTGACATGAATGTGATCTTCTGTGCACTGGATATGCTTTGGAATGATTATTCTCACGGCTTACTGAAGTGACTCAAAAAATTACTTAGTAACATTGCTCTAGTAGTTGAATCAATAATTTTACTTGGTTTTTAGGATGTCAAATTTAAACAGAATAAATAAAGGTTCTTGGAGTCCACTGTATTCAGTCCCTGTGGTTTTCATTGCTATTGAAAACCAAGTGTAATTTCTGCAGTTTTCACTTACTGTAGGATATTCATCCCCCCTTCAGTGGTCCTGGGTGTATTATTCTGTTTGCCTAATCCAAGTCATTTATCGCTTTGGGGGAAAGTGGAAAGCTACGGTAATCAGAATCTCTGTTACCTCCTGCTAACCTGGATGCATTCCTAAATAGCTCCCATCATGGGCTTCAATCACATCTTGCATACCCAGTGCTGATAGCCTAGTCTCTTAACAGGTGGACACATCTGTTCTGCTCTGCCAAATTCAACTTATGGTGACTGTGCTTTGAAATATTTATATAGCTTGTTCCAAATACTACGCACATCTCTTACAGTTTAGTTTAATAAGAAGAGATATTTGTAAATTTTTCAATGGTTGTACAAGTATTAAAGTTTTAAAATATCCTCCAATATTTTAAAAGAACTTTAAATTTCATGACCTTTGGTTTTGTTTTAACCCCTGAGTAGATTATCTTTTTATTTTAAGAAAATAGTAAGTACAGATAGAAATAATCAATGAGAAATACTCACCTGCTAACAAACGGAAAAACCACTCATCATATCAGAAGGGTCATACTGTAAACAGAATAGTTAGTATGCTTGAATATTAACACTGATAGAAAGAACAATTTTTTTTTTAAAAGTTATACCTAATACTATGAAAAACAATTGTCCCATATATTCTAAAATTTTCTGAAATCACAAAAGTATATGACAGGTAAGAAAACACAGCTAGATAAAAAAACAAGGTATGGTCAGGAGTAGAATAGAAACAGCAGAGACTATTAAGAGTGACTTTGAATTCTTCTATCATGTTTCTCAGTGAGAACAGATCTTTTTTCCTAGAAATACTTTGAGAGATACAGCTGCATTTATTGGGACTTTTTTTATTTATAAAAACTGGAGAGGACCTAATACGAGATTGGTCATTTGGCAATTCCATACTTCTTCCTATTGAAAGATATCAAAACCAGTTTCCAAGAAGAGTGAAAAGAGTAAAAACTGTGTCCTGTGGTCTTTATCAAGTTGCAGTTTTAAGTTTATTAAGGGTGGAAGTCTCATTCACCAAGACAGCTTTTACAGATCAATGAATACTTTAGATAGAGGGCCCCCTGGTGGTCTAGTGGTTAGGATGCGGCGCTCTCACCGCTGCAGCCCGGGTTTGATTCCCGGTCAGGGAACTCCTCCAGGGAGATGGAGCTCGTCAGCCCTGTAAGGCCATCCACCTAAGAGAAGGTCACTCTAAACACACCTACATCCTGAGGACCTCGCTGCCACCATCCGAGCTCACTCAGCCCCTGCAGATGAACCTCAGGATTAAAGGGTGGGCTCAGTTCAGCGCACACTGTGTCTCACCTAAAAAATCCACTGCGCAGGCTCGAAGGGTAATGACCTTTCCCAAGTCTTCATTCACGAAGACTGGTCATGAATACTTTAGATAGAATTAAATCTATAGAACAATTTAGCTGTATGTTATATCAACCTCATTTTAAGCAGACAAATAAAGAACTGTAAACCTAAAGAACAATAGGTTTGCTGTTGCTCTACTGTACTCTGAAGACACTTATAACCTCTGTGCACTTAGATATTCAGCAACAAAATCTATGTTTGTCCAAGGTTGGCTTCATTGGGTGTCTACTATTTTCAATTCTATCCAACTTTGCAAATTAAGCTTTTCTCCATTGACTTTATTAGGAGGGCTTCATCTAAAATAAGTCCAGTAGGTCGTGTCTTGCATAAAATAACATGTATTTTAGGAAGCTCATTACTTCTTATCCAAAATTCTGAATATTTTTCCACAAATATTTCCCAAGCATTTGAGAGACAAAGAAACAGTTTCTCCTGTTGAGATAATGCATGACATAATGATAATAACATACCTATAATATTACTATGTTACTATGTGCATACTATAGTTATATAGTTATAATATTAGCTATTGTGATTAAATAAATGTGTTGCACTGAATGAAAAAAACCAAGCAGGAATCAGTATGATTCTTTATACCAGGTGCAAGGGCTCTTGCCTGAATACAACTACTAGGTTCTAACTTGTTCTTCAATGTATATGTGAACTTTATTCTCTGCATAACATCAAACAGATGTAGAGGTTGTTTATTTCCGTAAGCTGAGCAGTCTCAATGTTACAAATTCATGTTAACGTTAATGTTTTATCCATAGAATAATCTTTCTGATTATTCTACGCAAGAAGAAACTGCTCCAATGGAGCAGTCTTCAGAGGTATTCTTGTGATGGGTGCACCAAAATTTTAGTTTGACTCTCATCACACTGACATGTCATGTTACACTTCTCACCTCTCAAGTGTCATATACTAGGCATTGCCTAGGAGACAAGCAGCAGAATTATTGACAGACTGAGGAGGCTGGTATCATTCTTCTTTATGAAAATAGAGAACTCCCATATCCACCTTCAAATACCACAGAATGGTGGATTTCAGAACAAAGGAGAAAACTTGAAATCTTTTTACACCTAGAGGTAGGTAAGATGTGCAAGGCTGCCCACACTGCACCCATTTTCTATCAGCAGTACTCAGCAGATTTGCCTTTCTCTTAGGCAACTCACTGAGCCATGTATTTTATACCTTATCCAGGTAGACTGTCTTAGTAGCAAGGTGCCAGGCAAGTTCAGGAATAACAATGAGATCCTGCAGTCCTGGCAGGAATGATTTCCAAACACTTTCTTAATGACAAAGTTTTCTAATCAAATAATTAACCATATTTTTATCTTTGGAGCATGTCAGAATCTGTACATTTAAATCTCATAAATCTCTAGCTTAAAAGAAATATCTCCTTACTAAATCTCCATGTTAGGGAAAAAAAAGATAATTTTTATTAGGATCAGAGCCTTCTGATGTAGCTGAGGTCAAATTCTACTTCTAGTTCTGAATTACTGAACTTTTGTATATAGAAATCAAGTCAAACCATACACATGGGTCCACAATAGCTTCACTATGAAAGCAGATTTATTCAAATGCACAACTTTTTCATTTCTCAGTGCCACATAAATTACACGTTGCAGGAAATTCTCAAGGTCCTCCTAACCCAACTTGGAAACCAAACTATCTGGAAACCAACACTCTGGGGGGTGGAGGAGATAGCAAACAAGGTTTTGGAGTTTTTTTGTTTTGATTTACAGTAAAATCACAGTCTTGGAACAACTATTTTTCATAGTTAATGAACTCCTATAACGGTCAATATCCATGATGGATTTTATTTATAGCGTAGCAAAGCAATGCTCAGTGTTCTCTTAAATTCTGAGAAGAGATATGAAGTAGAATTCCAGGTGATTTTTTTACATTATTTAAAGGTACACAGAAACCTTGAGAGGATGAGGAGAGAAAAAAAGGGATACTTATGGAACTCATTTCCTCTTTATACTGGATTTAAGAATCTTGGATTCTTTGAAAAGATTTGAGAATCTTTGTCCAAAATCATTATGTTTCCTCAAAAACTTTTGGTATTCAGAGTACTTCAGACCTCTAAATCTGAAGCATATTTAGAAGGGCTTCAACAGTTTCCTGTACATCTCAAGCTGATTGTTTCACACAGGTAGCTAGACAACTAAGTTAAAATCATTGATAGCACTTTCTTCAAGACACTTGGACTTTCATCTGCTACTTCAGTCAAGTCAATCCATTACAATATCTATTCTAAGGACCTATATTCCAAAATTATAATTTTCTAATGAAAAAATAGACCCAAATAGATGCCTGCATACACGGAATTAATCATGGACAGGCTGCTGTATCAGCACAAGAGCCCCTAGAAAGTTGTATGGCTGAACCAGTTGGATCCAGGAGGATGCAAAGGTGTACCTGACCTCCTCACAATCAGATGGTTTCATGTGCCAGTGTAAGCATCATAATCTTGCAGTGAGACAGTTCTTTCCTCCCATTTTGTAGTTTTGGCCTCTTGAAACATTTCCTCAACCCCAAAAAGGTAAGTACATGCATTTATATACATAAAATGTAAGGAAATTACAATGAACTATTGCTATATATTTCATTATGTGTTACATGGAGAAAATACAACCTTTAAAGAGCAAAGCATTTATAAGTTAAGTTGCATAAAAACAACATTCTGAAGAATGAACATTCTAAGAAAAAAAAATTTAAATAAATTAAACCTGTGAATCAAACACTTTTCATTCTAGGTCTGAAGTCTGTATATGAACCATGCTTACTAAAAAAAAATGAAAAGAAAATCTAACAGATGAATTGTCTCCCAAAATCCCAGTCTCATTTTCCACACAAGCCTTTCCACTCAGAGACAGATAAATACATACTAATAATTATGACTGGAGAGACTTACAGAAGCATTCACATGCTCTAGATTTGTCCTGGATGTCTGTCAGTATGTCATATGATATGAATGAATCACTACAAAGATCAATTGAGAAAGAACTGGAGGAACATGATATAAAAGAAAATTTAGCATGTAACTTTATCATATGTTGGTTTCATATATGTATACATAACTATATATATTAACACACAATATACTAAATATAATATAATTCCCTGATTTCTTTGACTAGTTGGAAACTTGTAATTTACTGTGCAATGATCCTTTTTAAAGGTCCCAGATTCCCAAGGTCACAATATTACATTGCAAGGCAAAGAAAGAAACCAGGTTTCAGACAAGGATTTTATCTTCCATGAGAAGTATCGCCAATTACTGTTTTGAGACATCACTTAAAATTAGAGCTGTGAAAATCCAGTGCACATTTACTATCACAGACCATTATTTGACAGTGAGATATATCACTCCTATCTAATTCATATATTTAATTTTTTGAAAATCTAATAACTCTCAAACCATTCTTTTATTATGATAGCATAATTCATTGATCTCTAAAGGAAACAAAGAAAAATCTGTCTAGTTTCAGAACGATACGAATCTTTCTCTCCTCATTGTCCATCTGTATACAAGGATTTTCCAATATAAACTATTGTTCGCTCTTCCTGCTGAAATCATGCCACAAATTAGAGGGTATGTTTCCATACATAAATTATAAAAGAGGAAATGCAGTTAAAATTAGACTCACATCCACTTTATAGAGAAAACAAAATCTTTTATCTGTACATATACTCTCTCATGCACATACCTGTCATCATATGTAATAAATACATTCAGTAGAGGTTAAGTGATTCTCTTAAAAAAAATCTTTCCATTTTTTATGGAGAAAGAAACTCTGCTGGAACCAATCAATCTTTAATTGCATTAACTCAAGTTTCCCATTGTATTTTAAAACTCCAACTTAATATCAAAAACGTCGAATTCCCACAACAACTGTGGTATAGACTATGTGACACGTTTCATGTCACCAAATGGTTGTGAAGGTTAGAAGAAAGTAGGCTCTCCAGAAACCAACAGAAGCCTCCAAGTTATCCACTGCTTTTGACTTGCCTGTCAAGGTCAAACTTCCACTGTGTCTTAAATTCCCAAGAAATGTCTACAGCAGTGCACAAAGCCTGCATTTCAGCAGCTATGGAAGCAAAACACTCTTTTTCCCACTCTGATTTCTTTAACACTTTACTTTTTTATGGAACCTGCTGCAGTCTGAATTATATTGGAGAAAATTAGGTAACCTACCTCTGCAAAGAGTTTTCTACAAGAATTTTAGATAAAAGTAAAAATTATTAAAGCGAATTTATCTTCTGATACAAACACAATTACAGATCTAATTCTACTTTCCAGGTTTAAAATTTTGTAATTCCATTAAATTCATTGGAATGATGATGAAATAAAATTGCACGAATGATATACTGGGAATGTTTGCATCCGTGGAATCCCTGAGTAGCAGAGAAAGGAAGCAGGCAACCATTATCTAGATGCTTGAAAGAACGAGGAAGGCAGAGAGATTATTTAGAGTGGACTAATAATGCTGGAATTGAACTGAAAAGAAAACAAAGCTAAATTCAGGTTTAATTTTAGGGAAAATATTATGAGTGGTATACTTTCCCGAAGGAAATTAAACTTTGTCTTGTGAGACTCTCTGGCCAAAATTGCTACTGACTTTGTGTCCACTCCTGAAGATCAGATTTTAAAGATGTTCAGTAGCACATTTCTTGGACTGGATTAGAAAAGCCTGATTATCTTTCTTTCACTAGAGTTGATCTTGAATGGCTTTTGATAATGAATGAAGAATGAGGTTTTAAGTGACAATGAGCTCTTTCATCTGCAGACACTTCTTAAACTCAGGCTGAAGATTTGTAAGTATTAAGATGGCTTTAAGTTTTCAGTACCAGAGTACTATTTTCCAATTCAGAAGAGAATCCTTAGATCTTTGTCATCTATCCAGCTGGGAACTAGATGACAATGAACAGAACTGAAAGAGTTACCTGGCCACTGCTTACTCAAAGACATCTCTAGACCTTAGATCTCAAACACAGCAAGGAAAAACCACAGATCAGCAGAAACTGAAACTGTCTTATTGTGCTACTATATCTTTTCTATCTTTACTGTCTCAGAATCTTGGAAACTATTTGTTAATTTAATTTGTTGTGACTAATACATTGTTCCAGTGTTTCCTGCTGTTATAGTCTGCAGGAGAATTTAGTTATAATGATGGCTAAACTCAACAGTAAATTTTAACAATGGAAATTATAGCACCATTATGCAGAAATGTCTAGCAAATTATGAAATTGTATCTACCACAATATAAATCTCAAATATATTAAACCCCTGTTTCTTTGAAACTGCTAGCCTAGGTGTCAGTCAAAATGTAAAATTCACAAAGGCAGGGGTTTTTTTAATCCTTTGGGCTTTTCGGAAGACTGTTAACTGAAGTTCTAGGTCTGTGTTAGCTCTGTTGATAGAAAAATTGTATTTACCTACATAAACTGGATGCTTATTGCAGGTAATGAATAACATCTCAAATATGATTCAAATGTCTTAGAAACCAGTACTAATAAGCATTACTTCCAAAGTGATTTATAAATGCATAAAAATATCAGATTAGCAAATCTGAGGACATTTACAAAATGAGCAAAAGAAATAGCAATGATTTGCAGACACTGAAAGGCACAAATGGATATTTTTGCTCTAACAAGCTTTCACTAAAAATGCACATGAATGCAAAAATAAAGAAAATAAAGGAATGTGGGACTGTAATTTGATAACACTGTTCTAAATAATTTGCCAAGCAAGTGACGCATATTGCAAATAGCAAGAGACAAACTTCAAAAGCTTTGCCAGCCTCATGTGTGCAAAGCAACCAAGTCTTTAATCACTTCCGTTCTCCCCACTTTCCTTAATTTCCTTATCCTAAACTATTTCACACTTTACTAATCCCTACAGCTTGAATTCCCTGGGGTTTTTTTAACCCAAGTTCCTTCCGTTGCCCTGTTCCTCTTCCAGCTCCAGTACTGCTTTCATCTTTTCTAATATTCTTATTATAGGTCTTCAACAGAGTCTGCAATGCCATTTCATAGGCTCAAAGAGGCAGTTGTTGCAAAGTTAAACTCTATGGAGTTCTCATACTGCCATCCTCAATATGTACTACCAGTCCCATTGCACACGAGAGAATGGCCTGGAGGAAGTTAGAATGGCTGCCTTCTTTCAATCAAATCCACTGTGTCAACTTTTTCTCTTTTCTGCTTCATGTTTTATCACCATCTGGTGGCAGAACATCAAAACACTGCCCTGAGACTTCCTGGATCCTTCAGAGCTCCCAGGACTGTGAGTCGGTTGAGTAACCACAAACTGCTTATCATTCCTGACTTACTTGAGGTTCTTCTGCTTCTGGCATGTATTGCAGATACAAGTAACATCACCTTCAAGAAGAACCATCAACATCTAATTCTGTATTATATCTAATCTGTCGCACTCCAGTGAGGACCAGTTCTTTTCTCGTCAAAACAAAGCAGAATTGCATGATGTCATGGTGTCATTCCAGCTGGCAACCAAACACTACACCGCCACTCACTCACTGCCTCATCAACAGTGTCAGGGAGAGAATTGGAAGGATAAAAGCTAAAAAACTCATGAGTTGAGATAACGACAGTTTAATACAGAAAGTAAAAGCCACACGCAAAAGCAAAGAAAAACAAAGAATTGATTCACCACTTTCCCTGGGCAGGCAAGACTTCAGCCATCTCCAGGAGAGCAGAGCCCTGCCACACTTAACGGTGACTTCGGAAGACAAACGTCATCAGTCCAAACATCCCCCCCGTTCCTTCTTTCCCCCAGCTTTATATACTGAGCATGATGTCATATGGTATGGAATATCCCTTTGGTCAGTTTGGGTCACCCATCCCGGCTGTGTCTCCTCCCAGCTTTCTGTGTAACCCCAGTCCCCTCACCATCGTGACAGTATAAAAAGCAGAAAAGACCTTGGCTCTGTGTAAGCTCTGCTCAACAATAACAGAAACATCTCAATATATGCTCAGTACAAATTGAAAACATAGCCCTGTACTAACCACTGTGGGGAAAATTAACTCTACCCCAGCCAAAATCAGCACAAATGAATACAATCATATATTAAACACTACAGCTTTCTCTGTGCTCTCCCAAGTTTTCCAGATTCCCAGTACACGTTTGATCCCCCATTGAATGTTACTTGGCTGCACTATGGTCTCTTCCTCCAACCAAATCTTTTTCAATTTCTAGCAGTGTGAAAAGAGGTATATGCAGAGAGGCAAAAATAAGAAAAACAAAAGGAGGTTTGTTTTTTGAAGGATGGAACACTTGTGATAGAAATAAAATGAATATTCTTGAAAAGAGATATATGAATAGATAAGTTGTAAGATTAAGTAAGGATAGTTTAACCATCCTGTTTTTATGGGTTTGTGCCAGACACGATGTGTGCATGAGTAGCTATTCAAATCATATATTTCAACAAAATAATCTGTGTTTCAGCATTGTGGGCCTTTGATTGCAATCACATTTCAGGAGGCTTTCCAGCATGGGAATCAAGGCATGTTGATAATTTCAGTTCACTTCCATAGTGGCATTTTGACACAATGCCTTTGTGTTTGCATCAGCTATAAAATAACAAGTACAGCAGTCATCTGGATAGTTGAAATTTAAATCTGTGAAACTCTTTCTTCACAAATCTATGCATTCAACTTTTTTTTGAAAGAAAACCTCAAACAGCTGACTTTATTCATTTCTTCATTAAGTCACATATTAGTACTATCTCCAAGGACTCACTATGGGCTCTTGTCTGCACTCAAAATAAACACAAACACATTTTCTTGCAGAAATACCAGGCTTGCACCATCTCCTGCAGAGACAATTATAAACCACTATAATGATTTACTGTAACAATTGTAATTTCTAATTTAGATTTTAACTATCATACTTCATTATAAATATTACAACAATTATAAAGATAATTCAAAGTTCTGAACTGACAAAGAATCTGTTGCCTGAATTTGTGAATTAAGACCAGTCATCAGGAGTAAGCCTTAGAGATCTGGGGCTTTATCTGTGTCTGTATATCTGCCTTTTAAACAGCTTTAACTCTCTGGAAATAACTAGGCTTTTCAACAACTGTAATAACCATAACAGTCTCATATATAACCTATCTATGGCTATAAAGACTTGGTTCATGTCCCAGAGATTTCTGCTCTCACTTGAAAACTTGATAAATTGAGTGAGCACATAGAAGGCAAAATAAAGAAAACAGAATCTTATAGGATAGCAACTATACAGTTAACAATACAAATAAAGAATAATATTTATTATAAATTTGGAAGATGTGTTTGGAAAGGAAACACACAACTCAACATGAAAATAATTCCTCATATGCTAGCCTGTATGTTGGATTAAAATTGAAATATTATGTAAGGTTTTGATTAGATGAGAGACTTATTAGAATTATAATCCTATTTTTCTTGGCTGTTGTTGGTTTATTGGGGTTTTTTTTCTGGACAGGAGGTAGTGCAATTATTGTACATGGTTTTTCATTGTCCCTTTGAGATTTTCTGAGTAAGAATAAATTATTATTTAAAATTTCACATCATTGGCATATTATTTCTGAAGAATGATATCAGTTCTTCACTCATTTTGAAATCTTTCCTTTTTTTTTAAACTACAAAATCAGCTTTTATACTGCATTATTATTTATCTATTTTTATATTTCAACTGGAGGAAGATAAGTACATTTACTGAAGTAAGAAAACAAGTCTCACTAGCTTAACAAATCTAGCACCTTCTGAAGACCTCCTACAGATAACATAAAGATAGGAAAATAATCCAGTATGAAAGACCCAACAAGACAGCATAATTTTATGTAGTGTTGAAATGCAAAGGCCTGTAAGCAGGGCAAGATGACAATCTGTAAATATTTTCTTCAAAATTAATGAAGGAAGGGAGTTAACTGATACAGATGTAAAGAATAATTCTCCCCACTGAAGGAATCACTGGATGAAACTCTATACTCTGTTTCACTTATGAGGTCAGACTAAAAGTTTATCAGAATGCCTTTCTGACCTTAAGCCTGTAAATCAGGCTACCTAAGGATGACAATTCAAAGAGAGAGTTATACCTAAAGAGAAAACACTGAGGTTAAAAAATTATATATGATCTTAATAGTAAAAGTCTGGATATCCATGTTTTTAACTATTCCCTTTCTTTACTAATATTCAAGTTGAAAGTAATCGCATGTCCGACCTTTAGCAAGTTAGAATTAGAAATCATCAAAAGAAGGTTAGATTAAGAGGTTAGTGAGTATGTTGTATGAGTAATGCTGCAGAAGGCAAAGGTCAGACTAGGTGACCCAAAGGACTTTTTTCTCTGCTTCTAATATCTGATTCACTGACCTGGCATTCTTCCAAAGACACTTCAACAATTCTTAGTTCTTTACTTCTGTACATGCAACCCAAAGGGAAGACAGTGATGTGAGAGTCCAAAGAATAGAAAGAAAAAAATTCAGAAATATTGTACATGTAGAAAGTGATAATACATATTTAAGTTATAAATCAAGGGACAGATTTACAAAATTAGTTACCTGCCAAAAATGCAATATGTGCTTGCTGAGATTTACAAAAATAGATAACTGGATACTATTGAAAATCTGCATCTTACTGTCTATAAATACTTCTTTAAATCCCCCACTCAGAATTTGTTTTTTTCCCTGTGTAAAGAACTGAACCTCTCTGGATGGTTTTCAGGTAAAACAGGGTGAAATTCAAATGGATGAGTGCATGCATGTATGTGCAATATTTTTGACTTGAGTAAATAATAGCTGTGCTTGAAGTATTATTTTCAGTTCACGGATGTAACAGTGACAGTTAAGCAAGAAAATAAAATGTTACTCTTATGTACATATCATTCTTCATAATAGCCACAGAAACACAGTCTACTGCTCTTAACACCTAGCAGCTAGCTGAAAGAGAGTAGTGAATTTAAGAGGTATGGAAAAGAACTCCAACCTTCAATGTAGTTGTGCAATGTAACTCACAAATTACTTCCTTCGTACTGAGAAGTACTGATGTGTAAAATACAACTGCCCGGGCTTCAATCATTGCACACCTTTGTGTGTTGTCTGTCTTACAGTCTCATCTGAAGTACAAGACAGTCCTCTTTTTGGCTTTGATTGAGCACTTCATATGCAAAGCAGAAGAAATAGAGATGCCTCCATATTCTCTCATTTTCAGTAGGATGATCTCATATTTATCAAGATGCTTTTTACAGGCTTGTTTTCAGGATTCCTAAAAACCATTCTTACCATTCACAGCTTCTTCTTAGCTTGATGTTCAGTCCCTTTCCTGTGCTGCCTGCAACAACAGCCACTATCCTTTTGTCTCAATGAAAGAGCTTACTTGATGATTTTTTTGCCCAAGTAAATTGTATATGCTTCCCTTTGGGTAACCTGCAATGCAGTGGAACACACTGCAGCCTGTAGTTTTTCTGCTAGAACAGATTGTTTTACTCTAATTATCTTCTCTTTCTTCATGTAACTCTACCCCTACCAGGGTATAAAAGTGGCTAGGAGACATCTAGTTTGATATTTTGCTTTTGCCTGGCTGCTTGTAAAACTCTATCTCATGAGTTATCAACATGTGGTACAAAAAACATTCTTTACGGTTACGAGGTGGTTTACATAGTGGGGTATAATACTTTACCATGTACACTCAGTCCTCTTTGAGATTTCAGGCTTTTAAAAACTGCTCAAATACTGCAAAACACCATGTTATTGTGAGTTTCTAGCTGGGAACAAAATTGCTATAATTTAACCAGAACAAATAAGTCCACTTACAGACCAGTAACTAGGTTTCTTTCAGATAAATTCTCTAGAAGGTCTCATCTTGTACATGTTCTAAGAGTTTTCTTAGCAAACAATAACTCCAGACACAATAAAATTATAAGTTTATTTGGGATTTTGTTTAAAACACAGCTTGAAATTATATCAAATTTTACAAAATGATAATGTTGTAGAGAGCTCATTTGGAAATGGGGAAAATGGCTCCACCGCCTCCTTGAGCCCTGAGGAAAATATATTTCTCAATTTCCATGGGAAGGATGTCCCTAGGTTATAGAGTTCACTTTCGTGAAAAGACTGACCATCCTCTACCCCTCGTGGCTGAAACTGTGCCAAAAAACAGATAAAAATTGCTTGTATCATTGTGATGGGTAGAAACAAGAGGAAGACAAAATGTGTGTTTCTTTAATGTAATGTTTAGCCTAGTGGTCAGTGGTGAAAGAATAAAAGCTAGGGTCTCAAGGAACATTTCCTGCATAACATAAAACATCTATGCTAGGAGCAAGTATCAGCATAAAGGCATCCCTGCACAAGCATAAACAAGATCTTAGCTTATAAAACTGTGACTCTCTCTTCTTTATTTTCCACTTCAACTTTTTTTTCCCAAGGAGCAAAGGTAACATATCACCTTGTTATCCTTCTCCACAGTCTTGAGCCGAAAGCAAGTAAGCTGATCGTGAGGATCAGACTCAAGGAAATACATGTTAAAAATCAACATATTCATGAATCAAAAAATATATCTCCTTTGTCCCAACACCTGTAACTATCCAGTGTAAGTTTAATGGCAGAGAATTACTGCTCACTGCACCTGATCTTTATTTCCCCTAAGTGGAAGATTTCAGCTTTGATTTTAATATTTTCTTTTGTGATTGTCTGACCATAGATGACTTCTACACCTGCTGCAGAGGTCTCTTCCCCATCACTGAACATGAAAACACCACCCGGTTTTCCCACCAAGTGAGAACATGCTGTGTGGAGACATCTTTTATCATTGTCTTCCTACCACAACATTATTTCTTGTATTATTTCAGTTCTGAGTGTATCAGTTCATCAGCTGTGCAGTCATTTGTCAGAAAATTGGCTTAAACTAATCAAATACAAAAGATTACAGCCTCAACATTAGGGAATATCAGTGCAGGGAATCTGCTCAGTACCACCTGTTCTCCTACAGCCACATAGATCTATAATACACTATTATCACAGCTAGTAGCAAACCATAAGCTTTGTACTGAATTTGCACTGTCTCAGGACTGAAGTTTGCCAGGCCTGCTCTGTCTGAGCTTTTCTAGCCTTCCTTCAGGTTTTGTTTTTGTCCTGGTGTCCTGGTTTCGGCTGGAAGAGAGTTAATTTTCTTCTTAGTAGCTTGTACAGTGCTGTATTTTGGATTTAGTATGAGTATAGTGTCGGGAACACACTGATGCTTTAGTTGTTGCAAAGTAGCGCTTACCCTAAGTCAAGGACTTTTCAGTTTCCCATGCTCTGCCAGTGAGGAGCTGTACAAGAAGCTGGGAGAGACAATGGCCAGGACAGCTGACCCAAACTGGTCAAAGGGATATTCAATACCCTAGAACATCATGCCCAGTATACAAACTGGAAGAGCTGGCCAGGAAGTGCTGGTTGCTGCTCGAGGACAGGCTTGACACTGTCAGCGGATGGTGAGCAATTGTATTGTGCATCACTTGTTCTTACTGAGTTTCACTCTTCTCTCTCCCTCTCCTTTTCATTATTATTATTATTATCATGTTTTACCATATTTCAATTATTGAATTCAATTATTTCAATTTATTTCAATTGTTAAACTATTTTATCTCAACCCATGCGTTTTATGTGAGGTGAGGGAGATGGAGGAGTGAGTGAGCAGCTGCAAGGTATTTAGTGGTCATATAGGGTTACACCAAGACACTTGCTTTAGCTGTAACAGCAATATTTTTAATTGTCCAGTCTCTAGGCTAATTTCTTTCACTTTTTTTTATCTTTGCATGATATCATAATATTTTTAGGAACCTAGCATAATAATGTAATATAGAAAATACAAGCCCAACATGTAGGGGTCTAAAGAGGTGAAGATAGAGAATGTGCTAAGGAGTAGTACAGGCATGGGAAGAAGAAGGGGCATAGACTGGCTCTACAGCTGGAGGCCCCACAGCTGTAAACAACTCCTCAGTAGTCCATTAAAGAGATACAAACCTAGAGGTGGCCAAAACTGAGTTTAGTGGTACAAAGAAATACTATTTAAAGTACATAAAAAGTACAAAGTATAGTAAATTGTGATTAACATGTATTGCAGACCAACCAAGAACCAAGATGTACAAGCATGCTAGCTAAAATATAAAGAGGTACAAGTGGATCCTACAGTGAAGAAGAAGAAGAAACCATCAACATGAGCATCACATCCCTCTCAGTGATGGACTCTGGGTGCTGACAACTCATCGTAACACTCCCCCTCACCAGAATAAAAACACTGACATTAGGACCAGAGGAGTAGAGGAAAGGTGAGTATGATATCAGGAACAGGGTAGAAACTAAGTGCACGTATAACAATTTTAACTGTCTTATTATTCCTCCTTTGCTGTAATAGCTACATCTGGACTAACAATTATATTCTTAAATTTCAGTTCTCTAACAATGCCCTTTTTTGCTTGTTATATATGTATGCTTATGCATACTTCAGGTGCTCTTCCTCTTTGCCCATGAAACAAGACTTTGAACATAACATGATGGTTTCTGAGAGTTTGGTTCTCACTGGATTCACTTCCATGGGTTACACTAGATCTCTGCTGCTAAGGGTCTGGAAAGGAATTCAAGTAAAACCAAGAAAACAAAATGAAATAGCAACAAAAAAATCAAAATTATTTCCTACTGCAGAAACAGGAAGTACGAATAAGTATTAAAATTCAGGCACAACAGTCCAACACTGCTGCATTTGCACAATAAATATCTTATTTCCTACTCTTTATTAAAATCCTTTCATTCCCTTTTCAGCAGATATTTAAGCTTTAAAAAGTTCTGCAGTAAAACAATGCCACCTAACCAGCTTAGTTTATTTTGCTGCACCAGACAATCCCTAAATGAACGTCAGCCCCATAAAATTGTTGGTTTGGTACAAAACCAAGAGGAACTGAAGTTATGAGAATTCTTCTGCAAGTGTTAACAATAATGTAGTTGGAAATACTTGATTCTGGGCCTAGTGTTCTAGAAAGGAAATCCGCCCAAAAGTACTCTGGCAACATTTATGTCACAACATGTATGGCAGGACTGATGGAATGGAACAACCCTTAGACTAGTTTTTTCCTGCTGGGTTAATTTTTGTTGCTGGGTGCTGAAATACAAAAGTGATTAGCATACCAGAAAGACATGTGATGCTATCCCCAGTTCTTTGTCAGAAAAGAGAAGCTTCATTTTTAGCAGCATTTCAGAAATCTTGGAATAAGACTGATGAAAACCCTTATAGCAGTTAAGTCCAATGTCAGCCCTGAAGCCAGTATGGTAGCCCCAGATTTCTCAGTCCCTGCTTATCAGAGGAGAAAAAAGAACACAAACCACAGCTCTAAAAAAATTCTTTTTTTTTCATCTTTGTATCTTCTGTAGTCATTTACATGAACATAAATGCTGTAAAATCATCCCAAAGGCAGAGGGAAAAGAGAATTTTGAATTGTAGCCTTATTTATTGATTTTGAATAAAATAATAGTACATGACTGTTTCTGGAGAAATGGTCAAAAGTACGCACATACGTTTAATGAGGTACTACTTATAACTTTAACACTCTAGAGTAAGCTTCAAAAGAGTGCAGGTTCCCCATATAATTAATGGGTGAGAAAAAAAAAAACAGTGTGGTGTAGTGTCTGGTTATAGTCATTGTTTCTCATAAAGCCTTTCTGTGCTACCTCTTACAGATCACATGGTATCTATATAATCAGATTACAATCCTTTCAATAGAGTAAAACCAAGTGCAAGAATCAGCCTTGGCCCTAATACTCACTTTAACCTCAGCTACTTTGACATGCATGATCATATGAACATCCAGTTCTCCTGCTCCACACTGGGAGCACTGGTTTTCTTCCAGTTTTAGTAGTTCCCCCTTCATCTTGTTCTACAGGAAAAGGCACTGATCCAGGTTACATTTAATTTTGATCCTCAGTGAATGCTATTCGTAAAGGTATGCACATGCTACTCCGCTAAGTCCTAATATGTAGCATAAAGGGTACATCAGGACTGCAATCTACTGTAGCAGGAACAGACAGACAGCATATCAAGAATTGCATTTAAGGCTAGTACAGAAAATCCTACATTCCCAAAGAAACTTTCTTATATTGTTACCAGTGTCAGAATATCCAGGATAATTATTTAGTTTTCTTTTTCATCATTATGTTATGATCAAATGCCTGCAGTATGATACTGCATGAAATGATATAGACTCATTTAAAGCAATATGAGGAGATAACTGACAATTATTTCCAACACGGAATAGGAATATTCCTTTCTGTACTATTAATATTTGCTTTAAAAAAAATCCTTATCCTTTATCAGCTCAGAGTTTCATATAACTGAAATTAGCAACATTAATCTTCTCCTCTGCAATGAAAAACATGTATAAAAATTATGCAGCAATACCTGTAATACCATCTATTTTCCAATTCAAATGCTAAACAAGACTCTCACACTGCTTCTTGGGCACATTACTCTAGCATGGCAAATTCGTCACTATAGAAAGAAAAATGCTTTTCTTTTGTTCCTTGACTCCTTTTTAAGTCAGCTGAAGATCATGTTATTTCTCCTCATTTTAAACACTGGGGAAAAAAGGAAAATCTAGGGTACAGGTAATCAACCATTTCCATTTTTTTCTAGAGTACATTGAAAGATTAGCAGAACACAGGAGGAATAGCACGATGCTGTAAAATAGCACAGTGTCCTGTATTTAAAAATGAGAAAGATTAATACAAATTCATTCCATCAGATTAACTTGCTTTTCTTTTCACAGATACCAGCAGCTAGGTTTTTCATAAGGTAGAAATTCACTTTTGCTTTGCATTCTGTGCCTAACAAAGGCTGCCTACGTTTTCCAGGTCTTTTTGCCCTTCAAGTAAACTGCAATAAGCAATGGGAAGATGCTCACAAGGGTCCCGCATTAAAACAGTGCTTTTCCTGTGATAGGAGGAGATTGCCATCTACTGGTCTCTGGCCCCTACACGAAGTCAGGCAAAGGGTATTGAGTGAGGATCGCTGCAGTGGCTTTCTTTAAAACAGATAATATTTTTCTTCCCGTTATTTATAAGCATATATTTGCATAAATAAGCACTTATTTGAAAATAAAGCCAGGCTATGTGGTCACTTGCTCCAATCTAGCTGTGCTGGGAGCCTATGCAATAGATGGCACGTAGCATCCATATCATGTAAATTTCTGCCATTTCAAAGATAAAGCTAAATGGCAGCGGTATAATGGTATAGACATTATAGATATAGAGATTCTGAAACATGTATAGACCACATCAGACGTCTCTGCTGAAATGTGGTTCTGAATGGCAAGAGGGAGCTACTGTGTCGGTTGTTTTGGCAGAATACATTCAGCCTTTCCACCGTGGCTGCCAGGTAACCTCCCATTCTCATGCAGTGATGCATAAAAACACTCATGACACCATGCTTCTGCGCAAGACATTTCTGCTCACACTCATCTCTCTTATGGGCATCGTGACTTTCTTGCAGTGCTGACAGGAAGGCATGGATGCCCATTCACTGTCTAGTTAAATTGCCCATGTAAATTAGGATAGTGCTAAAATACCGCACTGCGAACAGAAGTAGCTGACAGAGGCACATACTCCATCTCACCAGCCACTGACCTCTCACGGCACAGACAGACAGTACAGGTGCACTTAAACTGTGGCATGACAGTTGGCCACTGGATAGTTATCAGAGTCCTGGGAGAGAAGTGCCCAGCAGTATTGTGGTCCTGCTTTGCTCCTGGCAGAGCTGCATGTGGATTGCACGAACCCAGGCAAACATACACGCTGCCTGGTGCTGATGCATCACGTTTTTCCATCACTTTTCTAGTCCAATAGAAAAAAGGCTTGAGACAGCACAAAAGCCTTTAAAACAGGAATTTGGGAGAAATATAAGTATAGATAATACAGAAACATGAAAAAATATTTTCATTATAAGAATCTAAGGAACTAGGGCACATGAATGGCTATACCTCGACAGCAGCACTTGGCCATATTCTGCAGCATTACCAATAAATGCTTGAGTCTTGAAATGCCTAATACTCAGGACTAACACATTACTCCAAGGTGCCCAAGAGTTTAACTCAGGACCCCCTGCAATCCAACTTTTCCTGGTTACCTGTGATCTTGGTGAAGAAGCTACTGGGCAGAAAAGTAGGCTGAGAGAACTGAAAATCAGAAATGATTTCTTAACCACTCTGGTAATTCATTTATATGTAAGGCAGTTAAACACTAAATGTAATACTCTTGGCATTACATTTCAGTTTAATAGGAGCACAAGCCTAAGATAACATCAATACCTCTTGATTTGTACATGATGTGTGCATCTGTATAGCTTGGAATTTCTGGCTTGGTGGGTTTTTTTTTTGTCTAGAGTAGTACCTTTTGAGAGAGTGTACTCTCAAGAAACAGGTATTTCCATGCAATCATTACAGGAAATATTTCACTGATATGAAAAATTGCTTTAAGCAATTATTTTCCTTATTTTTCAACCACTGAAGAAAAAAATCTAAGAAACTAAAATCCTGTTTTAAAAGAAATTTCAATACAGCTCCTATGATAGCTATGCTGCCTTCTCTTCCCTAATATATTCCTCAAAATTCTTAATGCTACAATGCATTGGAATTCATGTTTGCAGTCATTTCTCTATAACTATTTCATCTCTTTCCTAATCAGTATGCTGGATGACTGCATATTTAGTACAGATTCTTACACTGATTCCTTCCTCCCAGATGAATTGTTTAACATTTTTCTACATTAAGTTGCATTTTCTACCTGATAGTTCACTCAAATGATCCAAAATCTTCTGAATTTTGGTTTCGTTTTTACCACCTGTTTTATTTCTTTTAGTAAACAAAACAAAAAATGTAATAACAGCAACAATATACATTACAAAATTCAGCTTTTTTAAAGGTTTCCAACAACTTCTGTTTGTTATCCATTCTTTTCACTAGGTAAGGTCAGAAGGCTGGTTTTCATTAGAAACTGAAATGAACAGTCTGAATTAAATGTGTCTGTAATAATATCAAAGACAATTCTGAAATAATGTAATCAGACATAAATTAGGAGAACCGATGTATATCTCTTGGGTTTGTAAGCATGCATTTACAATCTAAAAAAAAATTAGGATCAACAAGGATCCATCTTTATGAAAATGATTTATACTTTTAGAATATTTTTAGAAGAGCAATGTGGTATTGTTTTCAAAATGTACATCTGACCAGTACTTACTATTATAGTGCAAGTCCTTTATGATCAAATAGATACAGACACAATAAATCCAAGTCCTGCCCTCTGTTGATCCTGAATGAGGTGTATTTAAAACATGCTTTCAAATACATTTTTTTTAGAGGAAAGCACTTTATATTGTGGTGCCTATTATCTGATTAGGCTGGGATTTTATTAACCCACCTAATGCACTGCTCCTCTATCTGACTTTCGGTTGCAGCAGTGCAAGTCTTGTTTCCACTACCTTCTCAATTTGTAATAATAAGGAAGTTTTCTTTTACTTAGGATTCATTAAAGGGCAGAAACAGAAAATTCTGTCTATGACAGTCACACAACAAATTAAATAGTAAATTGCTTTATGGAAAATGTATAGCTCCACTAACCAGACCAAGACCTCTACAGCCCTACTTTCAAATGGCCCTCCAAATTTGTATTCACTCAATTGTGTTGCAGCCTTTTTCAATGTGGGTGACATTCACTTCTTGCCCCAAGTGGGTTATTTGCTTTCTTAAGACTTAATACAAATATTACATGTGCACTACAGTGGCCTTCCCCCTAAAAAGCCTGTAGCATGTTTTAATGACCCAATTGCCTTCGTGCCTTTACAAAAGGGTCTGGTTCTCTTTCAATCTTGCTGGTTTGATTTCTTGTCACAAGGCCTTCCCTATGGGCATGTTAACACTGGCAAGTGTTGCAGAATGGAGCAAGCTGTAATTTCTTATATTCATGCTCCCTGCTTTAGTCAGAATGGCATTTATATAAAACCCTACTGCTAGACTTTATCCTGCCTTTCCAGAGCTCTCAGGTCTGTAGACTGAATCAACCTGAATATGCGTGTACTGCACATTCCCTTTCCTCATGCAAAGCTTTGTAGAAAGATCATGGTGTGAATCCACGACGCCTCTGTGCTCACTGTAACCAGAGGGGACCTCACTGTGCACAGAGGTCCAACCACACATGACCTTTCCTTCATACAGAAGTCCAGTAGCTGAGCAGTTTACAGGCTGCAGCTGTATTTTTGAGTTTGTGTTAGTTCACAGTGGCATTACTAGATACCTGACTACCATCAGGCTTCTTTGAGATGTTACCCTCTGACCTGTACTGCAGCCTCTGTTACTGCAGTATCTTAACATTTACTGACTTTACCCCCACACTTCTGTAAGACTGGAAAACGAAAGGGGAAGAGTGTAGGCACAAAGAGAGAAATAATTGTGCAGTCACACAGAGGTCTCAGTCAGAACAAGGTAGGGTTTCATGTGTCCAGCATTTTAAACCAATATTCATGTCACTTCATCCTATTCTCAGCACCGTTTTCAGCACGAATCACAGAGTTCTACAAAGGACACACAAGGATTAGAAAAACAGAGGGAAATATATGCCTCTATGTGAATGCCATGGAGATTAGGCTACTGACTTGCATCTGAAAGACAGAGTTTCAGCTAGTATAAGCCAGCTTGTTATTGATATCAGTGAAGCTACATTATTTACATCAGCATTGGATCTAGCTCAGAAACTTCAACAACAGAACATTTCCAGCCAAATAAAAAGGCTACCAGAAGACTGGTTTATGACTTAAAAATAGTGCACAGGATACCACAAGGATCTAGGTAATGATTTGTTAAACTACGAGGGCAAGGCCTAGAGGCAAATCTGACTGAAAAGTATTTCCATCCAAAGACTGCTGTCACACCAAATGAGCTACCTAGCAACACAAACAGACTCCCTAGTGCTAATGAATTTAAACGTAGCATGATACATTACCACCTATTGCTACTTCCCTCCAAATCATCCAGGTGAGCTGCAACTCAATAGAATGAAGACAGCAAATGTTTCTGAATCTGGAGCTGCATTTAGTGTTCAGCTTTTTATCGTTTGTACCCTGAAGTTCATTGCAAACTGTGGCTACTGACTCACACAATTTCTTTCTCTCAGAACAGTCTTTGTACCTCACTCCTGCTCTGCTCTGCTCTGCAAAACCAGCTTTGTCATGCCACAGCATATTGGTGGAAAGAGAGAAAAAGGAGACCTAACAATAAATCATTTCCCTTTTGACCTGAGATTGTAAAACTTAGGGAGCATTCTGGCACTGTGTAAGGTTAATATTACAGCAAACAGCATATCACAGCAGCATGTATAAAGCACTATCTTTTTGTCTGTCTGTGTACTGAGTGGGCTGAGAGTTTTTATTTCATACTTCATTTACGCCTTACTGAGTGATGCCATAGAAATGGCAGGAGTTTCATCTCCTCCCACTTCTGCAGCAGCAGAACAATATGTGTAAGAGCAGTAGCTCCCACACTGCACACTGGAAGCTTGAACTGGATGCCGATCACAGGTTCATATCCACTTTTCCTACATGACATTCTCAGTTTCTAGAAAATGGCTTTTATTTTCTTATTAAAGCTTGTTGCAGAACTAACAGCTGACTGAAAAGCCACTTGAGAATTTTAATCACGTAAACTAAAAACAGTGAGGTTTTCCTCAAAAGCTCTTCACAACAAAAACTGGGAGAGCAAATTAAAATAGAACGTGTTTAGGAAAATTATGAAATGAAGAGGACAAGCATTTGGATATAAGACACAGTCTCAAGCAAGCAGAGAGATGTAATATTGTATATATTTTATTCACTGAAATTGTTCACTGAAAATGCAGCAACAACCACATTTGAAAATTTAGAAACTTTATAGGAAACTAAGAGAAAATTCATGCTAAACAAGGTCAGACAACTGTTAAGAACAGCCAGTAACACTTAGAAAAGACAAACAGGAAGGACTCAAGCCCTGAGAAAGCCCAAGGTGTTCCAGACCATCACTTCGGTTGATAGTTTCAAAGACAGATGATAAATCAGACTGTACTTCAGTCTGAAATCTTCAGAAAGCAAGTGAAATGGCCCATGAGTTTAGTAAGGAGCTCAGAATTATTTTCATTCAAGATAATCAGTTGAAAATTTGTTAATGTTGTTTGTAGTGACTGAGTAGAGCTACTTCTGCCAAATCCAAGGTGTTCCAGATTTGCTCACAGTCTATCAATACAGAAGCATTTCTCACAAGTTGCCAGAGCAAACTTCATTAACACTCCACTAGCAGTTTCACTGAAGAGACCAAGAGCTGAAGATACATGTTATTTGAATAACTTACTCCCATATACTGTCCATATGAAATTTTTCATCAAAACTTTCCCACTACCACTCTACTGTAGCAGAGGACCCTTTCAAACATATGTGTCAGTGAGCCTTGTCTGTTGTGAGCAGGAGGGTTGACATAACTGTCTGTGTACATTACAGTGAAAAGGTGTTTGTAGAGATAAGTAGCAGAGATACAAGCTCTGTGAACATTTGGGGTATTCTAAAAAAAGTCACTATCACAAATAGCATGACAATAAAAATCTCAGTGTCTGCATGAGTGGATTATCTATACGTATAAAAAGTAGTCTTTAGATAAAATTGTTGCACTTTGATATATTTTCCTTTTCTAAATTTTCGTTTAGTCTAAATTAACTAAAAAAGAAAAAATGTTTTGAATTAAACCTCCTCTAATTTCCTTAATTATAATATGGTAGGCATTTTGACTATTAAAAATTTCTTTTCTAACAGTTCCTTATATTGGGAAGTTTATCAAAACTGAATCTGGACATCAAGACCTAATTTCAGCAAATAGTAATTTAAGGGGAAAAAAATCAACTGTTTGTCAGAATACTACCAACTCAGTACAGATATTAGCCACACAAGCAAATTTTGTTACTCTTCCAAATTACAGTTGAAGTATGATTGCAAGCTACTGCAAATTACTGTATTTAATAAATAACAGAATGGAGAAGCTTCATAGGTTTTGTTCCCAATGCTGCAGATTTAAGAGTCCCATATCCTACATGATCCCTAAGTTTAGTTTTCAGAACTTGGCATTCTAAAGATTAATGACTCCATTACATTCATATCACAATTTTTTTCAGAATATAACCACATAGTTTGTCGGTAGCATTCTGTCTTGCAGAGCTTCAGGACCTACACATGCACAGCGATACTCCCACCCTCAGCATGCTGCAGGGGCAGCCACATTTGTTTCATATCTGCAGTGAGAGGTATCTTACAGATCTCATAGCTGTGTTCCAGAAAAGCCCAAGAGCTACTTTGATAGACAGAGTTTGAGTCTCTTGCCTGTAAAAGAGCTCTGATGCACTTTAAGACACATGCATGGCAACACACTGAAACTTGCCTAAGTCAAAGCCAGGTTGCTGACAAATCTGGCACAGAACCAACAAAAGTGAATTGCATACTAGTGTAACTTTGAGTTACACAAGACTGCTATGTCTTATGTCTAGATTTAATATAGTTCTAAAACCTGAAATGAGTCATCAGAATTCCCATTGGTAAGATGGGAGAAATCCTATTGATACGTACTCTGAAAGCAGAAACTGCTACCTGGATAACATGATCTTCACCTCCAGGATTCCACACCACTTGTTTGTTGTCCCACCAAATCCCATCTACGATGGCTCTCACTTGAGTGCACAGAATATCTGACAATTAAAGAAGCAACTACCCCATAAGAGTAATTGGCAGCTAGTCATGTTCTCACTACCAGAACAGACTGGGAAAGGAATTGCACAGAAACTCACCTAAACACGACAAGGGGTTGGGAACTAGATGATCTTTAAGGGCCCTTTCAATACAAACCATTTTATGATTCTATTAAGAACTCAAAGACATATCAGATGAGGAGGCTGGCAAGGACAGTAAACTTAGGTCACTAACCAGAACACATGTAAAGTGACAAAGGGGAAAATATCTATGGAAAATGCAATAAAACATTTAAATGATAAGCCAATGTGCAAAATCACTGATATACTCCTATGATTCATCAGACTTTATGAAAATATGGATCACAGCAAGGCTTTTGGAGTTTGATATTTTTATGCAGAAAGAGTTGACAAAAACCTTGGAAAATGGTGGTTTAAGCATGCTGAATTAGATGTGCTGAATGCAAATTACTTTAGCTCTGTCAGATGCTTAAGGCCATAGTCAAATGCTGAGTTGAATGGCCAGAGCTTTAGACTGTTTAATTTGCACAAGAATTGAAAGTGAACATATGAATGTTGCTTCTAACTTTCCAATTCTATAATCTGAACATTTTTACACTACTAAAAAAGCACTTGGAAAAGTATTAGTTGATATTCCTGATGTTCCTAGATCCAAGTTCCTTCAGAATTCTTCTACTTTCAACATGAGATAAATGGGAACATAGAGGACAGATTTACTTTACAACACACACTAATGTTAACGGACACAAAATTAATTTATTAGTCAAGGTGGCAGGGAAGGATGCTGCAAAGTCACCAAAGGGCCAATACAATCTGAAAAATGAAAAGCAAATATCTTGAGCAAGAGAGGTCAGTTGAACTAAAAATAATCACAACATGTGAGATTTGACACCAGTTCCAAAGTTTGGATATGTGATTTATTCCACTGTAAGCCCTTTTGGTCTTCATATGTGTTTGTTGCAACATAAATGATCCTTGTCCAATTAAAAAATAAAACTAAAAAGCAGAAGTAGCAAAACTCTGCTTAACTCCAATTAATTTTTGGAGCATGAGAAATATCCAATTTTCATTAAAGCAAAGAATACATTGTAAATGGGCTGAAACACAATGATCCTTTTAGTAGCACAATGAAGAATTATACCAATGTGCTTCCTGTGGACTCAAAATTCGTTGAAAATGCCACAGAAAAATAAATAATTGCATTGAAAGGCTGAAATGGAAACAGTAGTATCTAAGAATATAGATGCTCTGTGGTCTCAAAGAATGTTGCTGTTAACAAATTCTTCCAGTAATGTCTGCTTTCTTGCATTTGTGACTTTCTCATATCCTTAATGTGTAGAAGCGTGAAAACAAAAGAAATATATAGCACTGGAAACATCAATTATATAATTGCATATGCAGCTGACTTAAAGGAAAAAAATAAAACCTTGACAGAAACAGGCAATTTTCCATGAAAATTTTCAGTTTATTCCAAAGTCATTTTTATCATCAATAACAACAAAATTTCAAGATGTTGTGAACAGCTAGTTTTGTCTCAGCTAATCATCACCTCTTCCCACACCCAGGAACAGCCAGCAATGGATGGCAATGAGATCTGAAGTTATGATGTTACCATCTGTGACAGAAAAAATTGTTAAGGAATGTATAAACCAGAAACACAATGGTTTTAAATTACTTACAGACTTGTAATTTTAATTTTCATATTTCATAATTTCATAATATTTCATAATTTTGAAATTAAAACCATGTATTTAAAAAATATGCATATACTGGCTAAATGGCAGACACGCACACACACATGCAGATAGTTCTTGTTTCTCCTGTCTTATTTATTCTGTTAATACATTTGAAGTCAGAAAATACATAAAAAGTAACAACACTATAAAACTAAGCATTTGACCTGCATTGTATTTACAAAAGAATAGCATGCCCACAGTTTTTGCAAATCAAATATTTTTCTTTTAAGGAAAAGCATCTTTTTCCTCTGTAATGCATCCTTTTATCTCAAAATAGATACTTATTACTAACATGGCAGAAATGACTGGAAAACACAATTAGATCCCTGCACTACAATTTTAAGGTCACTGGCATAAAACATTTCTTCCATTTTCCTAACAGTAATTTTCTGAAAGCTGTTACTAAAATGAGAACAATTATACACCGTTTTATAGCATGTGTATGCAAGAAAACTGCTTATCAGTGTCTAGACACTGTCTTCCATAAAATTCATGGATCTACATGTTGCCTCCGAATGCTGGGTTTAGCCTTGGGATCTTTGATTTAGCTGACAGATACTCATAATCCCAAACCATTGGTTAGCTCCTCATAGTTAAATAGCTCTTCAGATATATGTGCCAAAACTCTTCCAGCTGAGGGAGCAAATTCAATTCATTAAATTTCCTCCAGATCTTGATATTTTAAGCGACAGCTTAGTAAGGACAGAAATTCTTCCTCTAGTCCAACTTTATTCCTCTTGCTTGATCCAGAATCCAGTTCTGCTTTCCTTCAGAGGTCACCAATGTCACAAATATTTGAATTCAGGTTTATAGTTCTGAGGGCTATGTTTATAAGAATCTAAAATGGAGTTAAGCCCAAAATATTTACCTTTTCTTCTCAGAAAAAATGTTAGGCTTGATAAATAACAATTTTGAAGCAATATACTCAATTAAGTAAAACAGAGTAAATGATGCAAAGCAACAGTTATATGGAAGAGCTATGTGGGAAATGACAAGGTACTTTGTTGTATGACAGTTGGATTATAATAACTCTGAAGATTGTAAAGTTTTATTTTCTTCCCTATTCAGGTTCACATTGCAAAAACATAAATTCATATACTAGACTGTTTATGCATGAAAGCAAATTTTTTGTACATGATTATGCTTACATCAAAAAATAATTAACATCAAGCACTCTCCTTGTCAGATATTGAAGTGCTGCTTAAAATTAGTAGTCAGAAACCCAGAAAAGCCTTCTTTACCAAGACAGTGATTTTTACATTAAATCTGAGAAAACTAATGTTTATGAGTTAATAAAATTTCAGTTGTAACACAAAGGCTTGATCTTCACTGTTGAAGACTGAAGCAATATTAACAGCAGATTAAGTCTCTCAGTAGGTGACTACACTTATGGTTAAACTTCTTTTCACTTTGGTTAAGACTTCCACTGCTGGCATGTAACAAGCATGGTCTAACAGCGGTAGAGATGCATGAAATGAAACATTTCCATTTCATCTGCTCCTTTGCTCCAGAGAGGGAAGACCCTTCCCAGCAGTAAGTGCAACTGTTTTCTTAAGGGGCAGCAGCCCCACCACGCATTTCAGTTGAGGGCACCAGGGGGTGGGTGGCCTGGACCCACTCCACTCCTCCCCTTGCAGATATAGCCTGGCTCCTCATGGCAAGGGTGTTAAGAGTGAGCCAGGTGGCACACAGGACAATGATGTGGTGCGGGGTGCAGGATAGTTCATTATCTGCTGTTACAAAGGCAGAAGGCTGCTTGTGGTGAAGGCAGCTGGGAACTGACTCTGATCTTACCTCAACATCAAAAGAGATGCAGGGAGAGGCCATGCAGCTGCAGCTACTGCTCTTGCTGCAGGGCCAGAGACAAGAGGGGTGACTATACTGGTGCACACACCCCAGATAAGACCTGTTCACTGCATTGCTCCAGGGCACCCAAAAGAATCTTAAGGAGAATGAAGAGAGAATGAGAATCTGAACAGCAATGACTGAGACTGAACAGATATGGGATCTGAACAAAAAGCTTTTCATTTAAACATCTTAACATCAACTCAACAGGCAGGTATCAATTCTTCACAAACTTGATGGGAATCTGATTATTGTTGATAACCCCATCTCTGGGACATCAGAGCAGGCTTCTTGACACCCTTGCAAATTACCTCCTGTTGACTGTACTCCTGGGGGAATCATTTTGTCTCCATCCAACAAAGTCAGGGCACAGATCAAGTATTTGGAATTTGTGACTGATGAATTCAGGAAATGTTGTTCCAGCAAGTACAGATATTATTATAATATCTGTAACAAAAATACTTTTTTCTTCAGTGGCTTGGTTCTGGTTTTCCTTCCAAAATCTTTCCCACCTTCCATACACTTTCTATGATGCCCATGCACTCATTAAAAAAAGCACATTCAAAAATCAGAATTTTATAAATGTTTTAAACAAATTCAGCTCTACCAAGTCTCCTCTACTCTGTTGCCAACTCAACAACAGCTAACTGTCCGTCTCTTCATCACTGGTGGACCCAGGGCAGTACAGACCTCCTACTATAAGCAGAGTCTTGAAATAAATAATCACGTAAAGAGAGCAAATAAATTACTTTTAGATATTTTTCACCAGTCAGGCTCAGTGTGCCAGCAAACTCATAAAAATGGATGTTCCTACACAATTACTTGTACTCTGGACTCAACCACTTCATCTAATAATTGATGCCTCCTACTCACACATGTTTGCATAAGTTCTTTAGCTTCTTCTACTAGGTAGATTGTAAGAACTATATGTGTGGATATGTAGGAGTAGACATACACATATACGTTCGGAACAAGAATGTTTATTCAGAATAAATTATTTGGCCCTAACAGAAATGAATTAGGATGGATAATTCATAATTCAGATACCTCTAGAACCCCTGAGAAAAACAACATCAGAGATAATACATGTGAGTGAAATGTCTTTTTCAAACATTATTTCTCAAAACTCATACAGACTGCTTAATTAGAAAAGAACAAAATGTCTCATCCGTATTTCACTTAATCCATTGAAAAGGTTAATATAATAAAAAGCAATGTTTTTCTTTTCCAAGCAGCTCCACAGTTTTCTTTTTGGAAAGTCACATCTTCTAAAAAATCCAGGATCAGGAAATATAAGGGAGCAGAAGGGGGTTTCATAATAACGATTACTTTTCCCTGCATTCATGCTTGACATGACTTTCATTTACACCAGTACATTGACTCTCGTTGAGACATTTCTCTCTGCAGATTCTGAAACATTATATAAGCACTCACCCTGTTTCCAGAACACGGGTAAACATCTTGCTTGTAGACACAGTCCATTTAAAATAGACCTAGAATTGCCAGGTAAAATTACTAGATTCGTGTTCCATAAGTTTCACATTCAAGGAACACAATTAGTCAACAGCCACCACTAAGGCAAATGCATAAAACTAATTATTTTAATTTAGTTTTGCCCACTGGTCTTAGCGCTATTACTGAATATCTTATAATGTAAAAGCAGCAAGCGTGCCAGGTGTTGTGTAAATATTGTGCAGACATCCCAATTAGCATCCAGGCTCTACTCGAGTGGTATCTGTGCGCAGCAACAGACACGGCAGACAAAACGCAGAATCAATGCAAGAGCACAAGGTGAGGAAGTGGTGCTTGAAGGTTAAATTTCCAGATACAGCAATGCTGCGTTAGGAACTGAACTCGGCATCCTCATCTCTACTGATGATTACCAAATCGTTTTCACTGGGGGGTTACCTCCATGGGTTCGCAGACCGCGGTATAGCGGAGCGCTCACTCAAAGGCAAATGACAAGTCTGCTTCGTACAGGATGAACCCCCAGGCACGGGGAGAAGGCTGGCGAGGACTCGGCCCCCGCGCAGCCGGGCAGGCACTCCTGCAGGCACCCCCTGATGCCAGCTCCGGCACTGAAATGTCGGCACGTTACAGTGGTACTTGTGAGACATTAAGGTTTCAGGGTTCGTCCTTTTCCCGACAGGCGTCACGAGGCGTGGGAAACGAGGCTGGCTGCACCCTGGAGGAGAGCTTTTCCGCTGGAGCTCCGGGAGGAGAGCTGCACTGCTGCTCCTACCTCGCCGCACCGAGCGGTCACGGAGCCAAACCGCGGGTCTGTGCCCCCGCACTTCCCTCCCGCCGCCGGCACCGGGCACCGGCGGGCACGGCCCGTACCGCGCCTCGGTTCGGCGGCGGCGAAATGTTACTCGTCCTGCAGAAGGAAACTATACATTTTTTTAAAAATCTTGTTTCTGCTCCTCGGCGCCTGATTTTGGAGCGCCGGAGGGAGGGGTGCAGAGAGCCCTTTCCAAGGTATCCCGGGGCATCCCGGGGCGGCTGGACTGCGGCCGAGGCCCGTACGAGGGGTCACAGTGCCATCTCGTGGCCGCTTGTGAGACTGCAGCCTGTGCAGCGAGAGCGATGCAGGCACCGCTCCCCCCGCAAACCCTGCTTCGGGGCGGGACTGGGGAGTTCGGGGAGGTCTGACACAATTTTTCCCTCGAAATCTCTTTGTGAAACTTTAAATGCTAAAACTATACTTGCAAAACTCTCCATTCCTCTGTTGCTGATGAAACCTATTCCCTTTGGGTATTTACTTATTTTTAGCTATGTTGTAATTTTATGAATATATTTTGCTGTTCTGGTCTAACAAAATGCAAGATTTTTAATTTTATGTATATGAAGCCAATATATGCCAAGCTATAAAACACAGATAGATGAAAAACATCAGTTTATGTTGTCAAAAAGTTTCCTTTGTTTCTGACGGTAAAGCGTTCCTATTCAACATTGCCTGTGTGCAACCAATATTTTCCTCAGGAACACAGGTTTGTGTATATCTTTTCTATATTGGAGAAAAGGAGATGCTTACTACCAGTCTAATTTCTGAATTAGAAATGCTGCTTGTAATTTAGATCAAGCATTGCCTATCTTAATTTTCAAACTAAATTTTATTTAATACTTATGAAAATATATATTTAGGAAAAAAACACAGGATTTTCTTTTCTTTTAAAGTACAAAATTAAGTATGTAAGATTAGGATTAAATGCTATCAACAACTAATTGCTTTGTGGCTATGATTTTGTTAATGGATCAGCAAGGACATACTGGCCTGGAATAAGGAGAACCGTCACAGTTTGCATGTTACACAGTTGCTTTGGGATAGAGGTAACACAGTATGGCTACTTTCATTCTGGATTGAAGCATATTTTGATGCATTACATGATATAACTTCGAACTGTGGTCATTGCTGATGCAGTAACCTTAGGTTTCTTTGTAGTTTGTGAGTTCAGATGTTGGTTCCTGCCAGTGGACCTGGTTTTGAGTACTAAATGGTCTTATGCAAAGAGTGGACATAACGAAGTCACAACAAAGCACTTCGTCCCATTATAACCCTTCTGCTACAGAGACTGCCCCAAGCCCTGCCTAGTGTATGGAATATAGTTCTTGGTAGAACAGTGGGCACAAGTTCAATTTTGTTAAAGCACCAAAGATGCAGACAAGGTGAGTCAGGTGAGGGCACATGATTCTGAGTTAATCCTCAGCATCATAAGACACAGTGCTGGCAGGTGGAAAATAATTAAATTCACCAAAACATCGTGTAATCTTGCTTTTAGTGTTCTCAAAGCAGAATTTTCTTCAAGAAACATTAAGTCTCCACCTGATAGAAAACTGGGAAAAGTCATTTACTTGTTTCTCTGAACTGACAGTGCCATTGGCAAGCTGATAGGTTTTTCCAGCTCCTCCGGAGGTACCAACCTACTACTGACCTTCACAAAAACCCACTCAGTGACTGCCAGAGCAGTTCTTTTGCTACCAATAGCTATGTGCATTCAAGATCAATCAGTAGGAAAAAAAGTCTGTCTTTGAGGAAGTTATAAAATACAACGATCTGAAGATTTTGATAAAGCATTGAAGGGTCCACCTGGAAAGAAAACTAACTTGGAATTTTCCTTCATATTTTCTAGGCAAAAAACCCTGTCATATTTGAAATTACTAACCCCTGAGCACCAGCAGCACCTACTATCTTAGAGACAGATTTGTAAAATTCCCCAGACAACAAGCGTTGTGGTGTACATAACTGCCAATAAGATGGAAAAACTGGACTCAGCATGGGAAGGCAGACAGTCTGGAGTGTACCAGGTGTATAATCACAGGACTGCAAAAAAGAAAACATATCAGCTGGTATTAAGGCATTAATGAGGTAAACTCCATTTGGTCCCTCTTCACCAGGAACCACTGCTCACCCCAACCCAAATTAAGAGTTATCAGATTCATCAGCTAAAAAAGGAGTATTTCTCAAGGAAATTTCTACTATGAAAATTCCCTCTCTTTCACTGAAAAATTCTGAACACAGAGAAAGACCATGCGAGATACCATTAGTATTTATGCACTGGATTAGCTGAAGGAAAAAACTATTAAACTGGTAAAATAAAAACATTTTCACCACTAAATCTACAACTGTATACATACATGCTCAGTAAGTAGACATGCATATATGTAATTCATTTATGTTTATGTGACTCAGACATTGTAGTATTGTAAGTCTAATCACTGGCATGCTTGATTCACATTGACAACAAAGACTGTAAGAGCAGCAGAGTACGGTTAGTGCGCTCACTGAGCTGCAAGGAGTCTCAGCTTCCCAACCTTTCTCCATATGTGTTGCTTTATACTAAACAGGGTGAAATATATGGTATCGTATGAAATTTGATGTCACACTCTCAGTCAGATGCAGAATAAAAATTCTTTTGTTTCTAAGAGTTTTTCAGAGTGTTCCCAATGCTAAATAATTTTAGAGTTGAGAGCACAAACTGCTACAGGCTGAGCTAAAGAACTAGCCTTGTTAGTTTAAAAACTAGAACAAACTCGCATTCTCAGTGGATCGATAGAGAGGTGATCATGTAAGTAACCCTGTCAAATGAGTTTCACAGACAAGCTATTTGTAGATGATTTTCAAAGATAAATTTGAGGATATAGCAATCTACTCCCTGGCAGTTCAGGAATGAAAGACACAAAAATAGCAAGCTAAATTTGTTAACTATGCTATTTGTGGGTCTTATTATCCCCATGGTGATGCCATTCAGTCACAGAAATGTTACACATATATATATATACACACGTGTGTGTGTGTGTGTATGCGTGCGCAAATCATACATATGTGCATTTATGTTCCTACTCACACTTCTGTATCACAAAATACTTTGAGATCACTGCACCTATCCTTTTTTACCAATATGATGTCCTTATAGGAAGCATAGGCATCTCTCTATAGTTCTCATCTCACTGAATGCATACATGTCTGAAAGCTTTTCAGGATTAGGGCCAATATGCCATTTTAGCAGCAATGTGCTATCACACATGGCAAGCAGAGCAGCAACTGAATGCTATAATGGCCTTTTGAGCAAGGGGCTGACTCAGCCTCTTCCACAGCCTGTTGTCAAGGGTGTGCAGTCCAACTCCATATTTCCCATTCTGATGCACCATTCCAGTGGTGACAGGTTTCTGGGTGACTGTTCTGTGGCTCATGATCAGCTGGAGGCTGGCAGAAGGAAGTGCAAAGAAGCTCTGCTCTGCAAATAACAGGCTGAAAAAGAAGCCGACGTGAACAGAGAGTGTAAATAAGATGGGGAGGAGCAGAATATCTGCCAAAAACAACATGAGGCTTTAAAGGTCTGGTTTCACTGCTAAAAAGTCCAAGCCCTAGCTTCTCCACCTCTAACTGTACCAAATTTGGTCACAGCTGGTCTCTCTCACTCTGTTCTTTTTCACACATCAATCTCTAAAAGGGGTTATCTCATATCTTTCTGAAGCTTTTAACAAAAGAGTAATGAATGTGATTTGAAGTAAGCTGAGAAACAGCATCTTCCCAGTAGCACTGCCACTGTCATTTCCAGCACACAGGACTAACCCCATGGTTAGTAGTGACTTGCTAGAAGGAACTATGGATGAGCCAAAAATGTTACCACGAATAATTTAAATGTTCAGCCTTTAGGCATTGTTCTGTCTTGAAATGCTCTGAAAATTCTGCTTTTGTTTATTTTTTTAAGGGGATATGCACTGTTTATGCAATCAGACAAGAACCTGACCCTGGAAACAAACACAAGAAGGACATGGCATATGTGACAGAATCTGCTCTCGTACACTACCAAGATCTAGAACATCAGTATGAGTTGTGACAGATCCCATTTACCTCCTTCAGATTGTCTTTCCATGTAGTATGGAACCTAATTGTTCAGATTAGCTCTAGGTGAGATTTTGACATACCATTTCTATAACTTAGAAGGTCCTCTAATTTTTTTGTATAATTCTAAAAACCTCCCACACAAGCATTTATGAAACACCAAGAAATAGAAATACTGTGTTTGCTTCCCATCACAGTCACCTAAATGAGACCAGCTGTCCAGCAAATAAGGACTGAAAAAAGAGTACTATAACTTCAGCCTGAAACACTGAAAAGAAGCATGGAACACCCAGTGCCACCGTGACTGTGGGAGGAACTGCTGCAGAGAAACCTTCTGGAATGGAAGAGAGAGGGGGACAACAAACCTAGAGTGCTTCAGTGGGAAGAGATGCCATGGAACTGGATACTGAATTTTTTTTGTAATATCAACAAGAGATCTGAAGTCCACAGACCTTATTTTTGCAGAAACAATGGCATGTTTCTGATGTGCTGATTTCAATGGAGAACCTAGCAGGAATCAATGTGCCGTTCCTCTGGAGACAAAATTCAGGTTCCTCTTATCTTGTTGAAGTTTCCCTGGATACCAAATGAAGTATTAAGACTTCTGCATATCAATTTTTCTTCAAACTTTCCTAGAATTCTATTAGAGCCTACAGACATTATAAATTGGAATTGGAAATTCAACAGCTCAGAAATCTTACAGATCTAGGCAGTCACCCTTCATTCTGTGCCTAGATTGCTTTGCACTTACATGGAGACCTAGAAAGGGAAAAGAGAACAAGAGGAAGGGAAAAGAGCAAGGGTAGATGAGGACTTAGGTATTATAAGCATTGATGTGGTCTGTCATTTTCTCTGCTGCTTTAGTAATTTTATACTACTGTCTATGTTACTGTTCCTCTGCGCCTTTGACTGCTGGAAAACTGTGCCAAATAAAACACCATTTTTATGGAATTCTACTTACACTGTTTTTTTCTATTTTTATGACACAACAAATGTCATTCCTAATTTCCATTCCTTCCTGGGACTTTAAAAGTCGTATCACCTACAGGGATGTTTTCTACTTTCACAGACTGATAGAATAGCTCATCAATATCTCAGTTCTACTTCAGGAACCTTCTGAGCAGGCATCAGGCCCCAGGACAGTGTTTTGCAAGACTGGTAGCTAAATAATTTGCAGTGTCAACTGGTCTTCAGTCTTTCATATAAGCTCTCAATTCTCACTCCTCAATTGCCTCAAATATAAATAAGTGTTCTGGGTAGCCGTATATCCTGTCCAGACAGGACTTCATCAGCCACAGCAGAGTAGAGCTCAGTCCTTCAAAATAAACTGTGGCTACCCATGCCTAATACTTAGGTTATTAGAAGGAAGTGGGTTTGTAACATATGCAGATGGTAACTGCTTCATCTCAGAGCTACAGCATAAGAGAAAACATGCCATTGTTTGGATCAATGTAAGATTCATGAAGATGAGATGCAAGCACCATGGGAAAAGTCCAGAAAAAACATGATGGAGGGTGAGAAGCAGGGCTTGACACATGAAGAATATGAGTGTGGATCAGGCTGACTTGAATGGCCTGAGTTCACACGGCAAGCCACATAATACAGCCACTCTTGTTACTATAGATAGGCAGAGGAACCATCTGAAAGATTTGGCAAAAGACTCACAGGCCACTTAAAAGACAAATTAAATTTTTGAAAGTTTTCACATTCATAGTGCCTATTTTCCCAGACTTGTTTTTCAACCAGGTGATATCTTCTTCCAGGCATTTTGTCATTTTTCCTCCTTTGTGAAGGTAATATTACTTTAAAGCCCACTGTGATTCTCTCACTTTTGCATAATCTGCCTGCTGAATCTCCATGAAATACAGCAAGATATAATAAAACCTGTTACCCTTTAGAGACAACATTGAGCAGACAAGCAAAAGGTGACAAGTTATCTTTATTGCACTGCTATGTTACTCACTCGTGCCAATTAGTCTTTACTGGATTCATTTGGTGCAATAATATAAAATGCATGGCACGGAACACATGAAGCCTACCTCTTAGACACAGTTCAGGAAGTTCTTATTATTTTCCTAATAATATTTCAGATAATGTCATGAACATCATTATTAGTAGCATCTCTAGGATGGAGCATATAAATGACTTTACATTGAATCCTGCACAGTTATCCCTAAATTCCTTTTATTTTGAAGAAAAAGGGATTTCAGAAAATAAGGAGGAATGCTATACTGAGTCGATTGCAAGGTGATAGTGTTCTTGAATACCACCCATTGTGTCAAATGACTCACACATCTGTCAGGTGTGCATCATTAGCCCACAGAAAGGCTTTTGTACTTGTTGTGTCCTATTAAAAAAAAAAATTGCATTGTCTTTTGATGTCAATCACGCTGATGGATGGGCCCAAGGTGTTAATGAGTAAGTTTCAAAAAATACTTATGCTCTGCCAAATCTCTGCATCACGTCAGTAGGCTCTAGGCTAGGCAGTTGGAAGTAAAAGAATATTTAGAAAGGACAGCTCTTCTTCTGACTCATTAAAAAAAAAAAAAGCTACATGTTTTTAAGCTCTCCCTACCAATTCTCCTGAGCCCTTTGTGGTTTTTTTATAAACATGATTTAACAACATTGTATCAGTTTACCTAAAACAGATTAACTCCAAGTGACTTTGATACTTCTTCTGTTACACTTGCCTTTACATTTTGCTAAGTGTAAAGTCTAAAATCAATGAGCCAAATTCTTGAGTTACTCCAGATTTTTTTCTGGGTAACTAAGACAGACATCTTAACACATTCTGTTTAGTATGTGTCATGCAACACTTTCGATTTTATTCTGCCATGGAAATAGTATAACACAAAAGTCTCTAAATGTGAGATGCAAGAATTGTCAATTGGGGGGAATAAAGTGTGACTCGCAGTTTCTCAGAATTAAACTCAGAAAAGACTGCTTTGCCTGTCCTGTTGTATTTCCTGCAGAGCAGAGCTCAGCATGCTTCCCGTATTTCTCTCTACATACAGCATTCCTTCCAAAGAAGTACATTGTCTTCCTTGCAAGATTGCACATTGTGGTGCACTCTCTCACTAATTTGTTCTGATGATTACTGACTCCAACTAAAATCAGATTTCCCAGCCACAATCAGCTAAACTTCTAGAGATTGGATTATTTATGACTTTGTTTGTTCCTCTAAGGATCTGCTCACAATTACCTAAACGTTTGAGATGGGCAAAGTGGTGGTAACTTTTGGGTTTGTGCAAAATGTTTGGTTTTCAGTACAGAATTTCAAATTACAGAATTACAAATTATTCTGACCAGTTCTATAGTCATAGGAAATTTTTTCTTCTAAGTTTTCAGGAGAAAAAAGTACTTTTAAGTTATAATCTATTTCAATAATTTTCATCAAACTTTGAAATTATTGAAAGTGATAATGAAACAGTCACTTTTTCAATAACTGTCTTCTGCACTTAATTTTTTAAATATCGTATTCTGTGAAGAAAATAAACACCCATATTTCAATGTACTGAATAAAGATTCTGATTAGCTTTTTTTTTTTCTTTTTTTCAAGGCACTAGATTTCTTTAGAACCCAAGACTAGAAGAGAATCTCAGTTAAACCCAGAACTGGCTTCCTTGCAGTTTTTTTTATTAGTGAAGCAATGAAATACACTTGTTGTATATGGTTGGACTGAGTCATATATGTCATAACACACAGTGTTGTTCAGTGCACATGTGATCTGAAAGTCATGTTTTTAAAAATGCTTAGAGCTTAATGCAGATAGATCACTGTCAGAATTGAAGATATATATATATGTGTGTATATATATAAAATCAGAGAAAAAGTTTTATAAAATAAATTACTTTTTGTTCTGGTGTCTGTCTCTGTTATCTAGGCAATTTAACTACTGAGATTCCTTTTCAGCCTTAAAAAATATAAAGGGACTGATTAGAACTAGATAACAAATATTTCTGCCATATCTTGAAGAAAATTGACATTTAGAGAAATTGTCTCAGCCTGACTCTGGATGAAGAGAGACAAAGCCTGAAAATGTCTAAAATTCAATGAACCGAAAACAAACTCAGTATGTCTTTTGTAATGTCTGATTGTTTTATTTGTTCTGTAGTTTCTTTTCTCTTCTTACTATATTAGCTTAAAACTTAAAACAGTTCTTGAAACTGGAAATGAGATTTTAATTAAAAAAAAAAAATAAAGTAATTCACTCATATTAGGGTAATTCCCGGTGGCTGAAAAATAAAAAATGTATTTTAAAAATATTTTCATATCACTAGTGTCTTGTACATTTTTCACCCTCTCTTCTACAGGCTTCCAACAAAAAAAAAGGTTTTCAGTCTCATTTCTGTAATATTAATGTTTCTAATTGTTACCAAATGTAGATTAGTTTTTTCTCTGAAAAGCATATGTTAATGACAAACCCTGGCTTGATTGACAGCAATGATAACCAAAGATGCCACCTAAATTGCTTTTTTATTCTTATTGCTAGTATATTTCTCAAAGGACTCAAACCAAAGACTCAAGCTACACACCAGCACTAGCAAGACTGAAAGAAGTACTGAAAATGTTTCTGAGCAGATCCTCAACTAGTGAAACTTGGCAGTGCTCCACTGACTTCTTGTTTTCACTCCTTCTCCTTCTGTCTCGCTTGTGCTTATGTGTGGGCTGCTGCCCTGCCTTAGACATTTTTTTGAGGAACAGACTCACGGCAAGCAAAGCAGATAGATTAAATAGGTAGAAACTTCTGAGCAACCTATAAGAGATTCAACAACAACCTAAAAAAAATACTAAGTACAAAATAATAGCATTTGCGTGTGCCAGAACAGTGGGCTAAATTCTCAGCTGCTATAAGCAAGAATAGGTCTATTGCTGGAAATAGAGCTAGACCAGTTGGTATCAAATTACAATCTACTTTTATTTACTCCAAAGGAGCTTCACCAGCTAATGAGGATCTTGCCTATTTTATTAAATTAATCAACATTATGTGCTACTGCGTGTATGACAGTTTTGTTCTGAGAAGAGATGATAAATCTCTCCGAAACCTAATTCTCCTCTTCATAATGGTGTTGTAAATCGTAAGTAGTATGGCTTTAAACAATGTTGGCATAAAACTGATACAGATAAGAGAAATATCATCACAGGAAAAATGGAATATCACAGAGTTAAACAAAAAAATTGGGACTCAACTGATCCTAAAAACTGTGGCATGGGAGTCTGTAACACCAACCTACTAGACAGCTGTATTTTTTAACTGTAATGAAAAGATGCTATTTTTCTATTGAAAGAGAGGAAGGGAGATATCTAAGAACCAGCAACAATGTCATTGTGGCTTCATTACCCTGAGTGTGCTTCAGATCACAACAAAGGTTTTTTTAACTTTGCTCCCTCATCTGACCGTCTCTCTGAGCAATAGCAGTGATGAACTAATGAGGGTGGATGTTTGTTCTCTTTTCTATAATCTGAATTCTAATCATTGGCACAAGTGATTTTAGGTATTGTGTGCCCACAAGTCAATAAAACAAATTAAGAAAGCTTGTGAAACACAAAATGTGGAAGATTTTGAACTGAAAGTTCTCTGTCACTACACTTCTTACTTTTGGTTTGTCTTCAATCCGATTTTAAAACTAATTCTTACACAAGGCATCTACTAGTTTTAGTCTTTGCTATTTATAAATTAAAATAAAATTAAGTTAAAAACAAGGAGCAATATCTGATAAAGAAAAAGGTAAAGTATACTTTCAAAATGAGTAAAACATTTTAAAAATATTAATAAATATATTAAAAATACTACTTGACTTTTGTATTTGGCTGAGCCATTGGGGCCCTGCTGTTTGATTCTTTCTTGAAGAATACTAGATGAGGTTCAAATTGAGTAAGAGTCTCAGCTAGATATTCAGTAAGTCCAGACTTACCAGGAACTTTTCCTCCTAGTTGAGAGAAAAAACAGGATGGTAGACCATGGTTTGAAGAGTTGAATAGAATAAATTGTTCTAGATTTTGGAGTCAGTCATTTACAGTTCGAATGGGATATTTTTTCTTTTCATGCAGAGTTTCTTGGCATAGACAATGAGATGGTAGTTAAGTGTTTTAGTTTTTTCATCAACATTTGTTAGCTTGGAATCATATTGTCACAAACATGAAATTATCATTAGCACTAACTGAGACTCAGTTTAAATGGTCCTAAACCAAACCCTAGTCTCGGTTTTGCTCAAAGTTTTCAGGAACTTGAGGTTTATCCCAGATGACCAGAAATTTTTAAACAGGAAGAGTATAAGGAAGTTGCCTCTTGCTCATGCACAGAAATGGAATTTGACTTTCTAGCTTGCTGCAGTTGAAATTAGGAGATTTCTATGTCATAGTCATTTAAACCTACTAATTATAGGATGTAACTGTTCTGTACCGCAGATGTTATATCAATAGGCAAGCTGTATGACAGAAGGTTTGAGTCACTTGGAGGGTAAAGATCTAATTGCAGTTGGTTGTGCTGTAGATACTTAAAAAATCCATAAGAATGGTAAAACCAGAAAGGTAGATGAGCAGAAGGGAGGCAATATATCACCACATATATCAGTGAAACTGGACATTTTACTGAGCTGTGGTGGAAACAATATTTTCATCACAATGTTGTGGGATAGGGGACAGACAGCTGCTGAGCTCCCTTGAGACCAATTCTATAATAATCATCTTAGAGAACTAAACATTAGCAATTGAAATAAATCAGTCAAAGGGATGTAGGGTAATTGCTATGGTCCAGTGTTTTCTGAGGTACTTCAATTTAACTTGCTACTTCTAAGTAGGAAAGTAAAATTAATTTTGAGATAACAGACTTAGTGGTGAGAATAGACTGGATATGAGGAAAAACAAAGTATCTGGTTAAAGCTATTATGGTAAAATTACCTTCCACTATTGAACTAGGTGTCCATTATCTGATAAAAATACTAAACGCAGCATGAGGTCAGATAAGAGTGAAGGAGCTGGAAGATACAAATAGGCATGCCTACTAAAGGAGTCTCACAACATCAGTGACCACATCTGAGGGATGAGGAAGCTGGAAGGAGCACAAGAGACCTAAGTGATAAGGAAATCACCTGATTCATAGTACAGTGGTAAGCATCTTGTGGAGTTTTTAGCAGGAGAGAAAATAAGGCTCCCTTTAACTGTGTAAACTGTTGCATCTAATCTTTCCCCAAAGAACTCCATTCATTAACCCATGTTAATAAACTATGGAGTGTGTATTCATGCCCTTGGCATATCTTATATACCAACATTAAGTACAGTTACTTTTGGTTACAAATAAAGTTGCAACCCTCAGGTTTGAATGAGGCTTCTGATTTGAAATGCAAGTCAAAATTAACAATACCAGAGTTATAGAAAGTTAAAGAAACACTACCAGAGCTACTTAAACATAAGGAGATATATGAGACAAACATCAATGTACATACAGAGCAGAGACAGAAAGCAGAAGACATAAAATTTGACCAGTATAAAACACAGAGATGGTATCACTGGAAGGTTAATGATACCTAAGCAAAGATAAAAAAGCTGGAGAATATGACATAGAAAAATCATCTAGAATTAAACAACAACTTAAATCATTCAAAGAGATAAAAAAATCAAGTGTGAATTTAAAATCAATCAGTCTTTTAAGACAGCAATCAATGTTAAAAAAAAAGAATTAAAACTACAGAAATATGAACTGCATTTAGACTTGTCTGGTATTTAGGCTTGATCCAGACTGTCAAGGTTGCAGAGTGTTTTTCATGAGGGTTTGCAATGCAAACTAAACCAGTTGAACATGAATCACAACAGATGCTGCACATTTCATGAATATTTTTTTCTACTATATGTGAAACTTCAGGTAACACCAAGCTTCCCTGGCACTTTTGGACCATATAAGTAGCCAGAAACTGTAGCCAGGGCACTCAGTGGTGTACATATCCCTGGTATAGATATTGTAAGTTGTCAGATAGGGTCAGACTGGTAAATTTGGCAAACCTTAGTACATTGTGCAGCATACCACGAACAGCCCAAATTACTAGATTTGCACTCATATCACAGAACCATACACAGCTCCTTCTTGCTTGCCCTGTGTTATACTCAGTGAATAAAGGAATGAATGACAGCTCTTCCCTTCCCTCCTCTCTCCCACCCACTTTGCCTTCACTTGCTGATGGTGAGATGCATACTCTCTTGAATCATAACCACTCTATAAGAATACTGTCAGGTTCTGTGGACAAAAATAGAACTTTGTAAATTGTTTTTGTGTAAAAGGATGACTGAATCATCACTGATATCAGTAGATATGGGAACTCATAGCCTATAAACTAACCTTAAGAGATTCTCATCAGTCCAGTATTCTTGGTATTATTTGTACACATGTCATTTTTTATTAAGAAGACCTACTGATTTCAAGGTACTTTTAGGATTTGGAATGACCTCCCAGCAGATATAGTATTGTCACAAATGCAGCTTAATCTTCAAAATAAGTTCAGGAGCTTATATCTCTGAGGAAGCTTCTTTTCATCAGACTTCCATATTCTTCTCCAACTTTCCATCTTAATCCAATCCTTATCTAGCCTATGGCTTTCTGAGATCCTTAGATTGCTTTTTCTCATTGTCTCTAAATTTGTTTTCCAATTTATTCCTGATCTGTCTCTCTTACAGAGCCACTGTGAGCACAAACAATCTAACATTCTTCTGCGACTGCTGTACAGCATCAGGCAATCTCAGTGCTTCATACAATGGGTTGCATGGCCAGTAGCCAGATGCCCAAAAGATTTTACCAACAAATTCCTTCCAAATACTTTGATTCATTCTCATGTTGTAGCCTCATATCTGATAAGATAGCTTTGAGCAACCTTGAGCAGATGATATGAAGATAGAAGAATTACTACCTGATCTGTTAAGTTAAAAGAAACACTCTACTGTAAAGCTCAAAAGGGTTGTTATTTTTAATTTGTGTTACTGCACACATGGCTTGTAGTTAAGAATATTCATTTAAACAGGATAAACTTCCGATAGCTCATTTTGGAATTTTTCTCTGTGTGTCCTTGCACTGTTTTGATTCTTCTCTATAGCAGAATCACAAGTAAACATTCACAATCAGATTACACAGCCCAGTGATTCTGAATATTACCTGATTACTTCGCTTCCCAGACTGAGGGTACACAATGACATTCTTCAGAACTAATTAGGAAGTATAGATAAAAAGATAGTCAATAATACTTGGGAGGAGGAATAATTTTACTGGAAAAAAATCCTGGAAAACAATTTTCTAATATATATATCAGAATTATATGATTGACCCTCAGACAAATTTTAACATAACAACAAAATGTGCAGCCAATGCACACTGGAGCAACACTATACAGGAACACTAAGGATCAGAATTAATTCTCAGTTTCTGAATTGATTTATGAGCATTTTCCTTGCTCTGCTATTAAAAAAGATACACTGGAGACAATGTCCAGGTGTTTAAGATGCTGAGATGAAATGCTTACAAAGTTATGAGGTTCCATTCTCACCTGTACCTGAAATCTGTGGCATTACCGTGGACAGGTGGGTGATGCACACTGTGTTGCATTGCAATGAATCTTATGGGACAGGGCAGTTAATTCTGTAAATAAACAACACTTCGTCAAGAAAAGCCAATTAAAAAAAAAGTGTAATTGACTGGAAGGAGCAACAGCCTTCAAGAAAGACCAAGAGAAAATGATGCTCTAGAGTTGGAATGCTAATGAAAAGTTCAGTTAAAGTCTAGAAAATTCTGAATCACCGGTCTTTGGAGTTTTTCCTCATTTGCGCTTAGGAAAGTTTGCTTGCCACAAACCAAGCTTTGATAGTGTACTATACAGGAACATAAAATAGATGTAAAAACAGCTCTTAAATCTTGATTTAAAAAATCACACTTTTTTCTTCCAGGGAAAAGTATTGAATAACTTCTGCCTCTGTGATTTTGAATTCCACGTTTTTAAGAAATAAACTACCCAATATCAAATTAGACTAATAGCAAAGGACAATTCAGATTCAGGCCTGATACAAATAAGTATTATTCCACTTTTGCCAATAGACTGCTTTAAAATTGGTGTACCTTTATTTCTATAGACTATCAAGATGATTTTTAAGCACACTAAATTAAACAGTGAAGAAACTCCTAACAAAATGTTCTCTTCGAAAATCTCCACTGAAATACAAGGAGTGGGCAGCTCAAACTGCTAGGTGAATGTGATATGAATTACTTTAAGAAGCTACAGTGACTCTGAAATTATCATCAATTAGAGTTGCCAAATTAAGTAAGAAAAAATAATGGACAAGATATGGAGGTGGGAGTTATGGAGATATAGTTACTACTAAAAATACAGGCAAAGCTGTAAAGGCATCATGACACAGTTCCTAATGATTTGCTTATTATTCAGCATCTGTTAAAATATCAGGATTTTTTTTCCTAGATCTAATAGCTGGTAAATAATTTTTCTGCTGGTCTCAGTACTGAGTGGTTTCATTTAATGCTACATTTTTAATGTGATAGTGCTAAAAAAGAAAGAAACATTGTTAAGGAAGAGAGATGGATTTGATGAGTGGACTGTTAGATGGATAAGGAATTGGTTGGAAGTGGCTACAGTTCAGAGTCCCAATGGACATCAGTGACAAGTGGTGTCCCTCTGGGGTCTATATTGGGACCTATAGTGTTATTTAGGATCTTCATTAATGACATAAACAAAGGGATTGAATCCACCCTTAACAAGTTTGCAGATGCTTCCAAGCTGAGTGATGCTGTTGACACCCTTGAAGGATGGGATACCATCCACAAGGACCCGGACAAGCTCAAGAAATGGGTCCGTGGGAATCTCATGACGTTTAACAAGGCCAAGTGACAGGTGCTGCACCTGGGTTGGGGCATCCCCTGGTATCAATACAGGCTGGGGTTGAACAAATCAAAAGCAGCCCTGCTGAGAACTTGGGGATGCTGGAGGATGAGAGGCTGGACATGAGCCAGCAATGTGCACTTGCATCCCAGAAAGCCAAACATATCCTGAGCTGCATTCTAAGCAGCTTGGCCAGCAGGGTGAGGGAGGGGATTCTGTCCCCTACTCCACTCTGGTGAGACCCCACCTGAAGTACTGCATCTAGCTCTGAGGTCCCCGACACAGGAAAGACACCAACCTGTTGGAGTGAGTCCAGAGCAGGGCCACTGAGATGATTAGAGTGATAGAGCACCTTTCCTATGAGGAAAGGCTGAGAGAATTGGCATTGTCCAGCCTAGAGAAGAGAAGGCTTTGGGGTGACCTCATTGCAGGCCTCCCTCCTGAAGGGAGCCTACAAGAAAGTCAGAGAGAGACTTTTTACAAGGTCCTGGAGTGCCAGGACAAGGGGCAAAGGCTTCAAACTGAAAGAGAGTAGTTTTAGATCATGTATTAGGAAGAAATTCTTTACTGTGAGTGTGGTGAGGCGCTAGCTCTGAGCAATCTGGTCTAATAGAAGGTGTCCCTGCCCACAGCATAGGGGCTGAAATTATACAATCTTTAAGGTCCCTTCCAGTCCAATCCATTCTCTGATTCTATGAACTTATTACTTACCAAATGTATCTTATATGTATATGTATAGTCACCAGGTGTGTTTTGGCAACCTAAATTAATTATTTTAGGATCTATCAATTTCTACATCCCTCGGAACATATCAATTCTATGTCAGTACTTTTATTAGTTGTCCAGTTTTCTTAACTGAAGTTTATCATGCACTTTATTATGCCACTGTCTGCTAAAGACAAATACAAATCTTGATTCTTTTGAATGGTTTTACTTTTTCCAGATATTTCCTCTGCTATAAAAAAACTTCTATAAAAAAAAAAAATTGTCAACAGTTTATTTACTAAAATACATACCCAGAGACTTGTATTAAAAAGTTATGCTCAAAATTTTGCAATTTGGGTATCCAAAATAGTAAGCTTCTTGGGGCAGAGACCATCAGAAGATTTTATTTGTACATGGCGCTTAGCACAGTGAAACCCCAGTTTTTGACTGAAGCCCCTGAGTGCTACTGTAATAGAAATAATAAACGATAATAATAATAATAAAGTCTGCTTATTAACTTGATAGGCAATTTTTGAAATAATGAGTCATCAAAGAAACTAATTTTTTTGAAATAAGCAATTCAGCCATTTCCTCTTATCACAGATAATATACATCTGTCTTCTATGCTGTTTGCAGAAATTCTGTGGATATGCTGTGTCTTCTCATAAGAAAATTGGTTCATGAAATGGAACAATTTTTCTCAGACTCATGATTTCTTCTTTATTGAGGGCCAAATTGAGCCTGTGTTCAATTGCCCGTGTCTGGGACAGCAAGTAGTTACAGCACCTCCAGAGCGAGCTGGGGAAAAAATTGTGACTCAGAGAGTTCCAATCCCTTTCTCAGCCTCAGCTGCCTACTTGCTCCAGAAAGAAAGTAACCTGCAAATGCTCTGTAGTACAGACTATTTACCACCCCTGCCAGCTCAGCTCAGTTCACTGCCATGTTGAGGAGCGAGAGCCAAGATTCCTTTCACACCCTCCTCATGTGTGCAGAGGACTTGAAAAAGAAAGGAGCTCTTAGTGAAAAGCCCTCATTCTCCATCCTGTGGCAAACTCAAAATCTATGGAGGCCATGTGGAGACATAGCGCTTCAGTAAGGACAGATAAACCTAGGCATCAATCTAACCCTTCAGTATCAGCTAACAGCAAGTAATGAAGAAAAAAAACTCCCCCAAAGCAGGAAATTTAAATCCTTCTTCTACCTAATCAAGATAATCCTGAAGTAGGGAGTTACGGTTTTTTGTCTTTTTTGTCCTTTTTTTTATTTTTAAATTTCTCTTTTACTTGAGGAACCACTTAAGACTCATGTATGAATCCTAAGAACACTGTTATGTTGGTATGCAGGCATGTTTCATTGGCAATATTCTGTGGTGAAGCAATAACATTTCTAGCCTTTTCTTTCAGAGATTTTAAAGTTATCAGTGGCAAGTGCAGTGACTTTGATTGCCTTTATTTGCCATGTGGATCTATATTAATGACTAAACAAAACAGTCAGATGATTTGACCTCTCTCAAAAACATCACCTCTGATTTTGGATCAAAGACATGTTTAGCAATATCCACAGTCCTCATGCATCCACACCACACAATTTGATATACTCATCATCAATCATATGCCATATGATTAATTTGAGTCGTTATGAGTAATGTCTATCACTGCAGTCCTGGCATGAATAATTATTGTTCTGCACCCTGCTGAGATAACTCATTTCTCACAAAGATCTGCAATTTTATATCTGCATAAAAAGAAAGATGAAGCAGGAATAGTTTGTTAGAATGGTATAGTTGATTCAATTTTTTCATAATAAACTTTTTTATATCCTAGGATTTGATAACTACTTCAAAGAAAAACATGTGAAACAGACCTCAAGAGATTAGAGGTATTGTTTTTGCAATTACCCCTGGATCTTTCATTAACATGTGGGATTTGTGTATCAAAAATAATAATGGGGATTTTAGAGCTTGATGGTTTACTGGAGACTTGTACTGCAAATAGCAATCACAGAAACAAAGTCAGGTCATTCTGAGAAAGACATAATAACACAGGATCAAAAGAAGATGGAATTTAACACAGACACAAAAGAAAAAATCTTGTCAAAGATAGAGATTGAGAGTCAGACTGGAGAAAGAATGGACAAGACGACAGACATGCAAGAGTTGGGAAGCTAGTAAATGCAGATGACACTTGCAAACCAAAGTGTATTTCATAAGTGCAAAACAAACTTTACTAGTAATTTTCTTTGACCAGAGATGCACTTTGAATGCCATCAAGAGGTTTCACCCTTATGTGTCATCAGCAAGTTCCTCCTTTGGGAACTGGTGCTGCCTTGAACAACAGCCCTGGTGAGAGCAGCACCAGGTATCAAATACACAGGAGTGAGAGCAAGTTGACCCTGACCCTGCTTGTGTCTATCATTATGTCAAACAGCAACAAAAAACTCAGGTTGTCTATCTTCCAGGCAAGTGCTCAAGGAACTAGATAGCTATTTTTGCTCTAACTCGAAGAACATTTAAGTATGACATGTGAAGTGAAAAAGAGCTAACAGAAGAGACTGAGAAGTTCTCAATTTCAAAATACTCTACAGTCTGGCAATTGAGTTTCTTCTTACTATAGGGATGAAAAAGACTTACATTTTCTAGTCTTCTAACAGCAGAAGAGGAATTTGAGCCCAGGTTTCCTACAGGCTGCATGAGAGCCCTTACTAGTGTGCAAGTGAGTAAAGCAGACAGTGCCTTCTGCTGTGTGAATCCAGTCTTTGAAGCCATAACAAGACATTCTGGCAGTTGGGGCAGGATGTCAGTTTAATACCATCCTGCCTTCTTTCCACATGCACATATAATGAAAGAGTAGAAAAACATAAGTGGCAAAAGCTTCTTACCTTTACTCTCACATAAACGGCTACTCAGAAAGTCAGCATATGGGCCTCTTGCCCCAGACTTGCTATAGTTTTGCTTTTCTTCTTTTTTTTTTCCCCCTCTTTTTTTTCTCCCTACTGAAACTGCAGTTCATCAGCTCTTCTAAAACTTGAATAGACCAAGCTGTTTTAAACACATCCTCTAGTGATTCAGCCTTAGTATCATGGCTCTGGTACAAATTCTGCCTACAACTGTTAAGGAAAGACAGTTTCCTTCTTTCTTGGCGTGTCTCTACAACAGCATCCCTTCCCCCCAAAAACACTGACTGCTTCATCCTTCTCTTTTATATGATATGAACTTTTATACTAGACTTAATCCTTCATTTCAGATCTTCTGAAAATAAGCCTGTTGTTTTTTGAATAATAAGCCAGTATCTTTTCTGCAATTACTATCTTATTCACTGTTATTCTAAAGTCTTGTGTATAGGGGCATACTTTCTACCATACTTGTACTTCTGACTGATTTCCCTAATAGCTTCAGTTAGTTTAATTACATGTATTTGTATTATTAGTATTAAATCACCATCTGTATTAATTTATTGTACTATATATATATTTCTTTCCCTTATTCTTCACATAAAGGTAAACAAAACTATAGATGTCTCCTTGAACTTACTGATTCTGACACAGCAGCAAGTGATAGCACCTGTGGTTTTTTATGTTGTCAGAACACCAGTTCTGATTCCTGAAGATGAACTATTGTATTTATGGGTAGAAATGTTGCATTCCTGAAACATTGAAAAAAATAACTCAAATAGAATCAGTTCTGTATTTTAACAGCCTCCCCTGAACTCTCAGATAAGGCATTTGAATAGAACAGCAAAGAAGTTTATTATATTTTCTAATATATTGGTAGATGTTAAGGTCAAAAAAGACCAATGGGTCACTTGATGAGTTCTTTCATACCTCATAGTCCAATAAAGGTAAATTTGCATTGAGGTAATTACTTTTGTAATTAGACGACTCACTCCCTGCCACAATTTGCATGAATCATTCTTGCCATTAAATAAGTTTTCTCCTTTCTGAATTGAATTTGTCTGACTTCAGCTTCTAACACTGACTTGGCCATTCCTTTCTCATATTTTTGCTTCACTCTATGAAGCTATTCACACTAAAAGCCACTGCCCAATTTTCTAACTGATATACACACTGTATTATTTTATTTTATCCATTAGTGTTCAGCATCTCTTTAATCCTGCTGGTAACCCTTTCCTGTATTTAAACAAGTCTTTTCTTATAAATGACCCAGTTACTTCTATGCTGCTGCTGCTAATGCTTTGATAAAACCACAGTTGCCATTTCACATCTGCCCAGACCAGTAATTATGCTGTGATTAGCTGAGTCTTTCTTACCATCACAATAATCCATCAAACATGATAATCCAATCCTCATTTGACTACCTCCCACACACACACAGCTCAAAATAGCCTGGATTTGATAAGCTTCCAGGTGCCCTGCAAAGATGAGAGAACTTTTAAGCAAGGTTCAAGAAACACTTGTCAGAGTGGTTGAAGGGGTAAAAATGAATAAGTCAAGATTTTTAGCTCATTGGATTTCTCCTGGAACAAGTTACTGAAATGGTAATTTTTGTAGAAACAGTGTCATACTGCACAACAGCGAAGTGGTAAGTTACTTTCTTAAATAGCTTTAGATCCAAGCAAAGTGAAAAGAACAAAATTTACAGAGTCACACTAGGGAATTACCCTTAATGTAAGTAGAGTTATGTTTCCTTTATAACCAAAATATGACTGACGAATTTTCCATTACATAAATGGTTTCGATTTTTTTTTTTGCTCCCTATTTTATTTGTACATGTACTTCCTTCAGCCTTTGGACCTAAAATTGTCTAGGTCATTTTTTTTTAATGTTTATTCACTGCACAAACAAGGGAATGACTATCATAAATTTAATAAAATATTAAATTCAAATTTTAGGAGACTGAAAAAACAAACAGCTTTCAATTCCCAAATCATGAATATCAACATAGCAGTTTGCTTCACAGTGTCAAGATTTGAATTCAAAACACAGACAAAGATTCCCATCCCATGAGTAAATTACTATTTGGAATGGAAGAGAGAAAGAGGGCAATGATCATTGGGTTACCAGTTCAATTATCCCATATCACACCATCATGTTCGAATTCAGAAAGCAGTAGCGACGTCTTTGAACTAAGTATGCATTTTTGTTGTGTAATCACTGGTTATTACAACAATTCCTAATATGTTTAATAGCTTTATTATTTTTTTTATTGAGATCAAAAACGTAGGAACAACTTCACCACACAGGTATTCTTTAACCTACAATTTCAGATATTAATCAAAGACTTTAGTTTGCATGTTTGTTGTATTCTTGTAGCACTTATATCTTCAGTCACCTGACTTGTATTAATCTAGTTTCTCATCACCAGCAAGTGCAGGGGAATAGCAACACAGAACTCTGATCTAGCTGAGTGTTGGAGAAGTCTGAATCTCCTCTCCATGGACCAGATTTCTGCTTTTTCAGATCCTTCCCACATTGCAGGGATGCTACTTTGGCATCAAAATGAAATTCTTTCATTTATTTCAGTTTTCTTCATTCCAGCATGGAAATGAAGCAAAAAGAGGAATCAGATGTACCAGCAGATTTCACCACAGGGAAGGATTTTCTAGTGCTGATTCCATATTGATCCAGAAGTTTAAGTTCCAAAACCTCAATAAAATGTTTCTTTAATTTTCTTGCCAGTCCACTCTTGCTGCCTGACTGCTCCTTTTCCACCCTTCTCAGCATAGGCAATGACATACTAGGTAATCTGAAGGAATAATATTGTGAACTTGACCTATATACAGGCAGAGGAGAGTTATTTCTCTTGTCTTAGGATGGATATCTTACATATGGAAAATCACCTTGAAGTACATACAGGAAAGAACTGGAAGAACCCAGTATAAACTCAACATAACAGTAAATATTATTTTAATTTCTGTATTACAATACTAAAGATTGAATCGATTCCATCTTATTTTAAGTGTCTATGTGAGGTTACTCAGAGGAATTTGATAAGTGTCTAGACTGTCAGACATGATTGCACCAACACTCTGTGCTGCAGGAAGCCCCCAGCCTTTGCCATTTTTCCCCTTGTTTCTGGATTTGCCTGGAAAAGTGAACATGCACGCAGCAGGGAAACATGGTAACATCCAGCAAGGGTACTAGACTGAACAAGTGAAAGGTCAAGACCTTGGGAAATCTCACAGTGTCCACTTACAGTCTGTACACAGCTACACTGAATCTAGTGTTCCCCCATATTGAAGAAAGAGAGAGGAGTACCTGGAAGAAACATTCTGATAGGATTGACCTCTGGTCCAGCTCTCTGAAAATTTGTAACAGTAAAAGGAATTTACCTTTTGCCTTTCAAAAAGGATTGTTAACATTGATATAAGAACTGGCGTTTCTTTTGTCATAAAATAAAACTGGATAGCAAACATTTTGTTTAGCTATTTTAATTACTTTGTTTTAATGTACCCTGAAAAGCATTTATGTATGTGTGTTTATGTATATATGTTTAGTGGTTTTAACAGGGAAACAAGTCCTTTGGAAAACTTTACCTATGATAATATATTCTTTGACATTAAACATCTACTTCATGCAGGCAAAACATTTCTATTTTTAATTAAACATCAATATTATATTTTTTAATATTTTGAATCATTCTACGTCCTGATTTTTACATGGGATAGAGCTCATTTTCATCTCAGTGGTTGGTAGAGTCTTGTGTTTTCTGGATTTGTGCTGAACACAGGGTTGATAATATAGAGGTGTGTTTGTAATTGCTGAGGGGTGCTTACAAAAAGACAATGACTCATCTGCCAGCAGGCAGGCTGGGGGTGCTCAAAAAGTTGAGAGGAGACACAGCCAGACAGCTGATCCCAGGTGACTACAGAGATATCCACACCATGTGGCGTCACATTCAGCATAGAAAGGTGGGGAAGAGAAACAACATTGGAGTGAGAGGGACATTTGGAGTGATGGCATTTTTGTTCCCAAGTAACAGTTACACCTGATGGAGCCCTGCTTTCCTGGAGATGGTTGAACACCTGCCTGTCCATGGGAAATAGTGATTTAATTCCTTGTTTTGTTTTGCTTCCATGCACAGCTTTTGCTTTCCCTATTAAACTGGTTTTATCACAACCACAAGCTTTCTCACTTTTATTCTTCTGATTCTCTCCCCCATACCACTGGTGGTGGCTGCATGGTGATTAGTTGACACCTGGGGTTAAACCATGACATTTTAGTAAGAATTTGTATATTAAACTTACTTTGTGGAAAACTAACCAGTCTGAATATCCAAGGTTAGGTGCAACATATGCTGTGGCTTTTAAGGTGCAATCTCTGAAATGTAGCAATGGCAACTGAAGCTTAATTTCAGGGAAATATTGATTTTTTTTCTCACTTCTTGTTACAAACTGGCAAAATGCCATGCCTTTCCATGGACAGTAGTAAATATGGAAAAAATCCAAGCTGTTCCTAAACATTTAAATTTAAATGCAGTCAGAGCAGAGGGGAAAAAATCTAACCCTAACTAATTTCATCTGAGTTTATTCCAGGCCTGTAACCTTCAATGTAGCCCAGCCTTTGTTGCTGTGGTAGGACTTTTCCTTGTAGCCAGCTGCACACCCATACTTGGGGTCAAGGTCAAACAGAGAATAATATATTGGGAGCATCCTGCATGCTGGCTATTCAAGATGGAATGTGCCAGAACAGAGATCTGCTCTGCAATAAAGGCTCTCAAAGACTGAGGTGAGGAAGAAGAAAAAAAAATAAAATCAACCCAAAATCAACCTATAATCGCTTATGGTCTATACTCTTTTCCTTTATTATTTTTCCTTGCATGTTCTTGAACCTCTTCCTATTTTTCCTTTTCTCCTTATTTCTAAGAAATGTTTGCTCCTAAAAGAATCAGTAACACGTGAGCATTGGAGAAAGCTGGATTTGTTTTTCAAATGTATCTTGTGAGGATTCAGTAATTGTTGCAAAACAAATCATTATTAATTGATCTGTATGATACAACAAACTTTGGTACTTTCCTTAGTAGTTCTCTGGTTCTCTTATTCTGCACCTATGGTTTAGTATTTTAAGGTCTCAACATCTACACCTTTAAATTCTGCTGTGAAATGTTCTGCAACTTTACTTTTCTGTTACCACTTTGTGTTTTGCAGGCAGAGTATTGATTTAATTTGCAGGCTTTCCAGCTTTCTATAGCTACAGTTCTTCATTTTGAAAACTTTTTATATTAATATATCTAAAGTGAAATTGAAAATTGAAATGTCACACTAGTAATACCTGCATCTATTTAATATGTCAAAAATGTAGTTTTACAGCTGGGTACAAAAAAAGACATTCTGATTATTGATATTTAACTACAAAGAATATGAGACCATCATTATTTACAAATGGTTTATTACTTTCTTTTATGAATAGGTTTTAAGAATATTGTTAATTATATGCTGTATGAGTGAAAAAAAAAGCCTCTACTTATACATTTTAAATGCCTCTTTTTCTATATAATTACCTTTAAAGTAACATGAGCATTGCTGCATTACATTAAATTTTTACTCTGATATGTTCTCTGAATGTGCTATAAATGCAGAGGTTCTTTCTTTCTTAATAGAATTTCACTTTTCTCCTCTAGAGTTTCAATATTTCAGAGGTCTTTTCATTTGATTATACATGCAAATCACTTGGGAGACCTAATATACTTAGTTAAAAATTACTCATTCCTGTAAAATGAATTTAACAATCTCATCTACAGCAAAGAAGACTTTCAAAACTGTTTCCAATTCCTCCGCAGGTTTGCTCTGCTTCCCTTGAATATAGATCCTGCCACACAGCCAAACTGAAACCTGTGCACTCCTAGGTCACAGGCAGATTAGTGTTTATGGGAAATACAAAGCTTAAGTTACCTTTGAATATTTCACTCTCCCTCATTTGAGTTTGAATTATATCACAAATCAGTGAAAGCCAAACTGCAAGGGAACCATGGGTAAATACAGTCAAAGTCTACAAATGCCATAATAGAAAACTAAAAGCCAAGCGCTGAAGGATAAATATACTACTGAATAATAAACTAATGGAACCTTTGAATACTTCCCATTGGAGTACCACAGAAGTAGAAAAGCTTTTCAAGGGAGTCTAATCCAATAGAAATGTAGATTTAATCAGGTAATATAGCTATGACAAAAATCTGAAGACAATTTCTGACTCCAAAAACTCCAAGAATTACTAGACCTAGAAAGTCTGTGGCAGGAAATTGTTACGTATTCAAAATGTTGGAAAACGGAAGAAAAATAGCAATTCAATTGATATTACTATGTATAACTTTTCTATGAGTGTCAGATAATATGCCATTATTCCTAAATTCCATTGCTCCTGAAGTCCTCAGATTACATGTCTTTTTTCTTCTTTTTAATTTTATTTTGGAAAGACTTCATTTAATGACAAAAAGTCTTAAGACAATCTTAAAGTATATCCTACAAAATAAAAGGGGAAAAAATTAAGACCAAATCCAAATATTTTATTTATAAAGATGAATTTATCACATATGTAGAGTTGTACTTCATTATTTTAAGAAATTTTAATTATATGTCATGATTCATAATTTTGAAAAAGACTAGTTGAACGTGCTGACATTTTAAAGACAACAGGATAAATTTTTTACATCTTAATTTACTTCTCTCATACACAAACACTACTAAAATAGTATAAAAATAAGAAAGTGTCCATTCCTGACTTCAGGAACTATGTACATGTATAAAAAGATATAACATGAGAAACACTTGTATTTTGTATTTCCAAAAAAAAATTAAGCCATGAACAAGATAATAATGAAAAATTCAAGCCCAGGAGAGAAAATAGACAGGGGCAAGCAACAGTAGTAAATTCTCAATAATTTGAAGACTACTTGTGAGGACATTGAATATTATACTCAATATTTTTTTTTTTGCATTCAATATTTTACTGGGTATTTCAATCTAAATTTTGCTTATTGACAGAAAGTTTAAAACAGAAAAAAAGTCGTATACCACTACATATGCTGTTGATTTGTTTTTCTGCAATTTCTGTAGCAAGTTTCAAACACAGTGAAGCCACAGTATGTGGAATTAGATCTTCTCTTCCAGTTACCCCATGCCTCCATGTTCCAGCCTTTGCTATTGCTCTATTATTTCTCCAGATTTTTTTACCTCATGTTATATTACATGCTAATAGCAGAATTGATGTTTCCCATGTCAAGTACACCATCTTCAATAAATTGTAAGAATGTAAATTGTTCATATTTACCTCTGTAAAATAATAAACCCTTGTTGAGGGAAAAAAGTCAGAGGTAATAGCTTAGAAATGTTCAACAAGATAAAGGTTTAATTTTTTAACACATTTATGAATAAATATATTCTATAGGAGAACATAATCACTTTCATTAGAAAGCTCCACAGAAAGGCAAATGTTTTGGTAAATAATTTTAAATAATGCCATCCTCCTAGAAAATGGCCCAGTCTCTGGTTTCCAGTGGCCCATCAACCAGCACTAGAATTGTTCCACATACTGCTTAGTACAGGATTTCCCACGTTCACTCCTTTACCTCTTGTAAAAAGCATATGGAACTTGACTTCTTAATTTCATTTTTTACAGGTAGCTAGACATTTTTTTTAATGATAGATTGAGCTTCATGCTCAATGGATCTATAATTGGTTGCCTTGGATCTGTTGTATACATGCCATCTGACTTACCCCCCACAAGCACAGACTATTTTGTCCTCAACATCCATACAAACAGCAGGGTACATTCCAACAGTAATTGCTCTGATTTTTCAACATTCTGTAAACAGTGCTACATGAGGGGGTTCATGATCTTATATAGGTTTGTGTGTTATCAATTGTGGTATTATCTTCTGAGATACCAAACTCTTTCTTCACATAGATATCTTCATGCTTAACAAACTGAAGCCTACATCCTGTGGTAGATTTCATGTCTTCAACATACTCAAACTGCTCAGTGTGCCTAAAAGATAACTGAATCATTCTGGAAAAATGTCGCTGTCCGATATTATGATTATTTATTAATTATTTTTTAGAATTCTCTGTGCAGGATATGGGCCTGTGTCAACACCCACCTCTAGACAAGGACCATGATTCTCGGGAATGATCCCATGTTAATCACCTGCAGATGTAGTTACAACATCCCTCTTCTTGCAGATAGTTTCCCAGCATCGTTGTAGAGTGATCTCATGTGTATATTAATGGGAAAAAATAAATTTGCAATGGAAATGCAATGCCCAAAAACATTGACCCTGCCAATAGTAAGAGTCACTGTTACAAAATTCACCATGGATCAATAAAGAACTATGTCATTTTGATATGCTAAAAAATCAAATTGTATTACCATTAATGATACTATTAAAAATATCACCTATTTTTAGGTGATGTTGTACAGAACAGGAAAACTAGCTTTGGACAAGTTTCCTCACTGAGAAGCATCAGTGAGAACTGAAAGGAAAATTATCCCTCTCTAAACCACACTTCAGCAAACTTCAACTGTAGCTCTTCTCTCACCTAAAGAACACCAAGACACACTACTCCCAATTTTTACAGAAGTTGATTTTAAGTTTTTCTATTTGCATGCAAAGAGTTTGGAAGAAGTGAGTCCACTTTTTCTGAAGAGTTAACTTTCCTGTTCTGAGAAAAAAAATAAATCTTGCAAATGAATGAAAAGAGAAAAAATACACCTCAAAATAGAATGTCAAAATTATCCATCTGTATTAGACTCTCTGGTGTAGAGGTATAACCTGAGAAAACATTTTTCCCAAGGAAATGGCTGTAGTCATTTAATCACCTGACAATTTTTTAATTGTTCTTCCTTTTCTCCCTTTTTATTTAAGTTCTGATATTATAAAAAATGTAACATTTTACATTAAGAAATATTTAATTGGATTTGTTTATTTCACATTATTCTGTGAGTTTTAGTCGGGGTTTTTTAAAGTAGAACAAGTTATTTCTGGGTGACCTCTGGATAGGAAACAAGGGACTATTAATGGGTGAATGAGTGTCACTTGGTTGAGGATAAAACAGATAACCCAATCATTTCTAAACGGACTACTATCTGTTCTGAGAAAGTGCTAACAGAACTAAATAGAGATGATCAGAAAAATGAAAGAAGAGTACATATTGGATACTTTCAACTTGCCCACTACAGCACATTGTACTTTTGAATTTATAGCAATTTGTGACAAGCTAGGATCCCTTCATATGAAAAAAAAAAAAAAAAAGAAGTTAAAATTATCAGTATGTTCTAGAAGATATACTGGAAATTTCAACAAATGAGCTGCAGTCAGAAAGTAGTATATAAAAGCTGTTGGTATTAGAGGAAATGGTTCTATAAAAGGTAGAGAAATAGATACACCAAAAGTGTTCAGGACAGAGAAAAAGTTTCATAGTACATGAGCACTTATAAAATGAAAATGACAGATTCTAGTAGGAAAGGGCTAAAATAACTGAGAGGTAAATTAAATTTAAAAAAAAACCCTGCAGCTGAGTTTAAAGGACTTATAATAAAAAATGCAAGAGCAAAGATCTCATACTTATAACCAATTAATTCAATACTTTATAATTATTTTATTTGTGCTTTGTTTATAGCATAAAATTGGTCACCTCTGCCTATTTGTGACTAAGAGCTCAAAAGCACTGGGTGATAGATTATGCTCAGTTTAACATACCTCTAGGACACTTCTGCAGCCAGCCATAATTCCTTCCACCTCTCATGCTCCATCCCACTGTATGTGATCTACATGAGTAACCATACTGGTTCTACCCAAGGAAGTGACTGTGTTCAGGCCGCAGTAACTGACCACCTTTGTTTTCCAATCTCAGTGGTCGCACAGCCAACATATGGAAGACTGTTGTTGTTCTCATGCTTATACTGTCCCTACAGACCTTCCAAAGGTAGACAATAGAAGTGTCTCTTAGTGCCACTTTTCCCGTTAATGAATGTGTACCGTCTATCAAACCCAAGTTTATGCCTGTATGATACCAAACAGCTTCATGCCCAGTTTTCTACAGAGTTGTCGTGAAATGTACTCTGAGTTAATAAATCAATACAAAGTATCTATTTTAATGAGGCAATCTGAGGAATACAAAATTAATATCTGCATGCAGTAGTAACACAATATAAGAACTGAGATGCTTATGCACCTTTCATCAGGTTTCCTTGTGGCTGTTTTGATACTATTAGTAGTTAGAAAATCACATCTGTTTTTCATAGTATATTTGTCTGGCCAATACACAGGGCAGAGGAAACAGTAAGACATCGTCTATAAAACACTTTTCCCTTGGAAACTGCAGCTCAGTTGCTGAAGGAAGAGTAGAAAGAAAAGAAAGGATTTCTAAGCTGATGCCACTAAATATTTCCATAGAAGATTGTAATCTCCCTTCCCTCCAGGCTCAGCAAACAGAAGAATCATACCTTCTCATGTTCTTTGTATATACAGATAGTCTTTTACTACACCTTTTAATGCACTAATATATACAAAGTATGTCTGCACTGTGCAATTAATGGTGTTTGGTGCATAGGTACACCTTGGGTTTGGAAAATTCCACACTGTCACAGAACAGCTAACACTCAGCACATGCTTACTCTTGCTTTTCTAGACTAGTAAGTCCTTGCAGGTTTGAATGCTTTCCTGTGCTGAAGAGTTTTCCTATGCACAAAATGTGTAGAAGAATGCTCACTCTCCCTGTGGCTACAGCACAGGAACAGGAAGCAATGGTGTCTCTCAGGCTCCAGTGTTGTGGCATATTTCTGCCAATGTTTCTAAAGCAAAAGCAAGCCTTTTCTTAATGACATTTTGTTGTTCTGGTTTCTACTGTCATTGTTATTGTTGTTGTTGTTGTTCTTGTTGTAATTAAAAATTACAGTTTGGATACTATTTAGGATCAAAGACTCCAGGGAAAGTATACTTGATGTCAAGAAATTGTGGGACTTGAGCTTCTCTCTAATTATTGCTGTACTTCAGTGGTATATTTTAATCTAAATCACTTGAAAAACTGTCAACAATACAGTTAATGGATTTAATTACAAATACTACTGTCCTGACCTTTCTCCATCTAGATGTAGATGTTTCACCCTCTAACAATGTATTTTTAAAATTCACTGATGACATATTGCTATTAATAGTCAAAAGACCATTGATGATATCCACAGATCTAAAGCTTTTGATTTAATCATCATGTTCCCTTGATTAAAGAAACTGCTATTCTTTGGTCATTATTTCTGCTGTTATCTTGATTTGATTTTCCTGGGCCATTGTAAAAATGTTAGTGAGATAAATTCTAATAAAACTAGTACATATGTGTGTTATTTGAAAATCTTGATTTACCTTTCTTTGTGCTGGAAAAACAAACCATTCAATGCAGAACAGCTCTCCAAATTGAAAACAAAGACATGGGAATGTCTGGTTTGCCATAAATCATTTTGGCAGAACAGATCTATACAATCCTGTGTTTCAGCAGAGGTTAATGGTGCCTCAGGTTTGCTGCAAATGATGCAAAGTAAATCCTCTTCTGGAAGAATTATATGTTAGGTGAACACTGTTGGGCATTATTTATACTAACAGTATAATGTCTGTGCTATGATTGGCATGGCTCTGTCAGAAAGTTGCTTGAGCTTTGTCTCAGGAAAAGGTCTTTCCACTTGGACTAGGCACTATGTAGGAAACTCTGGATATGCCTGTATCTCCCAAAGCTCTCAGTGCAGCAGCCTAGCACACCTGAAGGAAAAGGTTTTACCATCCCTGCATAGCAGCCCAGCTGGGTCCTTCAGGACCGAGACCCTACCTGAGGAACTTTTAATCCTGTGCTGGCATGTTTGGTTCACCTGCACAACACAGACGAGGTCTATGCTTTATCAAACCCCATAGTTTTCCTTACGCCTTAAATATCAGAGGCCAAAACACAATGAAAAAAATCTAGTTGGTGGATTTCAGAAAATTTCTAAAAACCATCCGTGGGACTTTGTCCCCTCTAAGACAGTGACATAAATCCAAACAACAGCAATGAAGCCAAAGTTTTTCTGCTACTACTTGTATGACACTATGCCAAGCAACCTACAGGTTGTAATCCTAGATGGAAGTTACATTTACATGCTACCTGTTTACATGAACATATTTTCCAGTGAATACTCTGACAGTGCAAATATGTTATTTTTGCTTTGATAAACTCAGTAAGACCTTACAAGTTTACTCCCTGAGTTAAACTACATCTGATTCCAAAAGTCTTGTTCTTCTTGTTATGAAATGACACCCTCCTTGGTGCATCTTGAAAACATCTCTGAATCAAGCAAGTTCAGTCATGTGGATGTTTAGTCATGTGGATTTAATGTACTGCTTACTTAGAAACCGGCAGCTTTATTTTTGCTGATTTTGTTCCTAGATCCTACAACTGACCCCGTATCCTTCCAAAGAGAAATTATTTGCTTTCAGCTATGCTAAAATATGATCTATAATTATAATTCTACATTAAAGGAGATATCAATACATGTACAAGCTGGGTGGGCGTGTAGGTGGGAGGGGGAGTGTATATGTGAACTCTGCCCTTAATGAAATATTCCTGAAGGAGGTGTTTTCTTGCAGAATTCCCTTGGAGATAATAACACTGTTTTAGAACATAATAGTCAGCAGCTGGAGTACAACCTACTTTAAACAGAGAATTTGAAAGAAATATACAGACTGTTGTCCTAATAGCAAAATACTCAGTGGCCATGATATGCAAACACTAACCTGACTGCTTATTTGCCATAATATAAATAGTTATTTTATTTGCTAGCTAGAAACAGGAGAAGAAAGTGACCTCAACGTGAAGTTCAGTCAAAAACTCATAGAAATTAAAACTGTGAATGAATAATTAGACCATCTAAGCATTCTCACTCCGAAGCTAGAATAATTCTCATTACATATATTTGATAATGCAGTCAAACTTTTTCATTTTTCCCAGATAATGAAACCTTTACTGATATTTTTCAAGTCACTTTTCTGTCTTTAGGAGTGATTAAACACTCCATTTAATTTTTTTCTGTGATTTATTTCTTCTTTCTTATAACTAGGTACCCTAAAACTGCTGCCTTAAAAGGATTTCCCTTCTACATATATGAAAACTGTTACTATATTGCGCTTACTCACTGTTTAATGAACTAGATGTTTTCAGCTTCAAAATTAGTACCAGATGATTTTTCCCATTGATAAAAGTGAATTATCTCTTCTAGGGCTGTCTTAAAAACTTGGAAGTTTTACACACATTGTTCTTTGCTGAATTAGCCACTTGTTTCCCTATAAAAGACACTTATCCAGGTTAGTAGTGAATCAAATTCATTACTGCATAATGACAGTTGGTTTTATCACAGATTTCTTTCCCCTGTGGCATATGTTTTCAATACTGCTATTTATGATACAGCTTGAATGCGCTAACAGATAGTTAAAATCTCACAAGTGTGCAAACTTCTGAGCCAGATGAAAATTTAAAATAAAGAAAGCACTTCAGTGTCAGTACCATGATTCAAATGTTGTTTTCTCAGCCAAGCCCGACTCATAACTATCATATTTTAACTATCATAACTATCATGCCTTTAAAAGATGTGATTTTGTCTTACTCAAACTCTATCAAAAATTTTTCTTAGTGAAATTTTCAAAGTATTTGTATGAAATAGTAATATGTTACATTAGTGTTCATTAAAAAAAACTACTTTGTTTCTGATAAAATTTTTTTTTATTTACCTTCTTATTTTTAATTAGCCCTTACACATATTTTGTCATTGATCCACCTGAGATACATTGACTGTGTGTCCCCATACTCTTCATGCTTTCCAATACTGCTAGCCAGCTTCAGACAAAGACAAGAATGAGGTCAAAGCCTTAAAGAGAAATCCCACAAGTTTCATTTAATTTAGTGGGACACAGAGCCAGTGTCCCACAACAGCTCAGTAGTTATCTTTTTTGATTGACCTCTTGCTATCCAGTCAGCAAGTATTCTGCCAGAATGTCAGTGCAAAAGTAGCTCTGAACTACTGAGAGCTATAAGGTTCTCTGCACAGCTGATATCTACAGACATGAAAGACATCTGAGAGGACTGGAAAGTGAAGTCTAACGGAGTTGGGCATAAAGCTCAGTACAAATGGTCAAAGCTGCAGCAACGGGGCAAAAGAAGGAATGTAAGATTATCAAATACAAATCCTCAAAATACCACTTCATTAGCTCTGCTGTTCTCAGAATATATGTTTTTATTGTTTCTATTAAGGCAACAGAAATCAAAGTACAACCAGGGTACTAAGACAATAAAATGACTCCTTATTGCAATGAATTTTGAACACCCAAGGGAACAGAAAATAAGCTCAATATCTAATAGAAAATGCATTCCCCTTTTGGATTGTATAGATTGAACATAGCCATCTCAGTGATCACGCTATAGAATTTTGCAGAGCAGCTTGCAGAAGACATACAGCTACATGATATTGCAGTTACTGTGATAGCATCTGAGGAGTCCATCTCAGCACCCTGCTTCACTCAGCACAATGCATACATATGGAGAGAACAAATATTTTCCTCTTTCTGTCTGATTTTTTTCACCCATCTTCTTTTATGTCTCCATCTATATATAAGGATAATCCCAGGGGCTGAAGAGAAAAACCTCATTCACAGCAAACACCTAAAAAAACTCACTACTCTTAAGTCAGTTGCCTATAATAGCTATTCTGGTGCCAAATTTGTTAGGTTTTTTTAGTGGCATAGGGATAAAATGACTGTGTGATGGACCCCAGAGTAGTCCCAGTAGTATTCTGTCAACTTGCTGTCAATTTTCACTCCTTCTCATGCCATCACTCTCAAGCTTGTAAAACCGGATGCTCTGTTACTGATGCAGTGAGATCAAGTTGCCTTGATATTGCAGAGGTAGGTTTGTGAGTAATTAGAGAACACTGGACTGCTGGGCTCCTGACTGGTACTATCTTGGATAGTAAATTTATCTCAGAGTAGAACTAAAAAATAAAAATTTGTTTGGTTCGTTGCTGATTATTTGGTTGGTTGGTTTGAAAGAAAAAGGAAAAATGAAAAAAGGAAAGAAGAAAAGAAGAAGAAAAAAGGAAAAGAAACAACTAAAGGAATGGGAAAGGGTAAGGGTAAGGGTAAAAGAAAGGGAAAGGGAAAGGGAAAGGGAAAGGGAAAGGGAAAGGGAAAGGGAAAGGGAAAGGGAAAGGGAAAGGGAAAGGGAAAGGGAAAGGGAAAGGGAAAGGGAAAGGGAAAGGGAAAGGGAAAGGGAAAGGGAAAGGGAAAGGGAAAGGGAAAGGGAAAGAAAATAAAAAGGAAAAAAATTTTTAGGGACAAGACCCCTTAAAATTCCTCACAAATTCATACTACACATTGTTGGCTTTTTTAAATATAGTAAGACATAATTAGATCACTCAATAAAGGAAATATTTTTAGAGATCCTTTTCAATTTTCTTTTATTATTTAGAAGAAGTATGAAAAAAATTGTCTAAACACCACAAAACAATAAACCAAGCATTATCCCTCCCCTCCCTAAATGTCACGAGTTTACTTAGAAACAAGTGATTTTCAGAAAACAGTATAATTTGAATATTTATTTATGTTTTCTAAGAGTTTGGGGAAACTTTTTACTAGTAAACAAGAAAGTTCCTTTTAACATTAGAGTCCCACTTTGTAAAGAGAATGGAGTTGACGTTTTATGAGATTAGGGTCCAGAATTGCAGCCAACACCAAATAAACCTCAGGTTTTTGGTAAGGTTGTGAGAAATTCATTCCTTGGAAACTTTTACTGCTATATTAGTTAAAAAATATCTCATTAACTTCTCTTTGTCCTCTGTCTTTCAAGGATATCAATAATTCAGTAGGGAGCCTATAACAGCAAGACAATATTCCTAACCCAAAAGGTTACAAAAGTCAACTATAGGGGACCAGCCTCCTCCTAACCTCCTCCAACCTCAGTTGCAATGTACAGTGTCAGCACTAAACAGGACCTTTTCCCCAAAATTTGGGGTCTAAGCAGACCCTCCTACCCTTCAGCCATGGGATAACAGCATGGGCAGTTAGCCTTATCCTCACCTGACAGAGAGAAAAATATTTATCCATTTTGTGTCACTTTACTATTGTATATAAAGAGAGGAAATGGCAGACTACTTTCAGATTGCTATTGAAAAATCGGCACTGTACAATGTTATTCAAAGTGCTTCCCTTAAAAACTTTACAGGAACAAGAATGATCCACACTCAACAGAAAATAGACATACCTTGGTCATAACTGAGGAGACACAACAAAGAATTGTTTACAATAAAGCTAAATATCTCCTTTTTTCACCTTTTGTGCTCTAGAAGTTCTCAATGAAAAATGTGCACTCAAAAGATGTAGACGAGCTATCCACAGTCTAGAATGAACAAAGAGGTAGCTATTCATAGAGGCAAATGTCCAGTATCTTATTTGAAATACTGTTCCTGCTGACAGCAGAGCGGCAGTCAGAACAAGCAGTTTGTATTTGGACAAAATGCTTTCTACAGTTACTATGTGATATGACAAGAAAAGAATACAAAGAAAGAAATGAGAGGAAGGCAAGGACAGAGCTGATGTGTACAGTAGTTAGAATTACTGTAATTACAAACGTTTTCAGCGGTACCATGTACGTGGGTGTGCAGTTCTTTATTGAATACTTGAAATACATCACCTACTTCCCCAAGAATGATGACATCAAGTTCAGTACTAGCAGGAAGGTATTGGAACCCAATTCTGCCACACTGATGCCATTTCTAGTCAGGCTGTTACGTTCCCCAGTCATCATGGTTTCTTCCACTGCCCTTGTGCATCATGTTCTGACTCCCTAAGTGGAGCCACTTTTAAAAATGGATCCACAGCACAGCAATTAGATCCAGGGAACAGTTTTGTTGGTTCCAGAAGACTTTAAGCTGGGTAGGTGTTTTAGTGATCTCTGGATCCAGACACAGTTCTCATATTCAGGCTTAAAGATGCTGCAAAACATTTCCAGAGAACACTTCTCTGTTTTTAAGAAATGTGTTTAGCCAAAAAAACCCACATAATTAAGAGAGCATGTTTGGACTTCATCTCATTCTTTACTAGATTTCAAGGAAAAGCAAGCAAAAGAATTTTTCCAAGTCATCCAGTGCAATAGAGCCAGGGGGAGACCGTGTTATGACATTCTAATATTTTGAAACTGTCCATAAACCTCCCAGAAAGGGGCAACTCCATCTGCTAAAATGTTCTTCCTCTCTTAAAGAAGCATTTGCTTAAGGGTAATGGAAAGCATTTCACTGGTGTGGCTTTATTAGCTTTCTCTTTTTTTTTTAAATAAGGGACACAGCTTTCATGTCACGGGTGTGTTGAATTGTCACAGCAGCTAACATAGGAGTCATCCTTGTCATCAACTCATTTGATTCTGTCCTTGGTAAGTCATAGAATAAGCTAGTAACATGTCAACTGACTGATACAATATGGAATTTTTTTTAAATAACTTTATGGGGTTTTTTCTCTGTCCGAGCACTAAGGGTCTTGTATGCTGTTTCCACTAATGTAGCTACTTATGCCATGAAATACTGCTGAAATCAATGGGACTATTTATGGAGTCATTTGCTATTCAAAGGGCTTGATTCTCTGATTATTTATTCTGGTTTTTCACTAGTGTTACTCTGCCTACTTGAACAAGTTACTTCTATTTTAGCTGATGCAAAAGAAACTACAGCCAAAGGTGACAGATTCTGGCACTAAATTGCTTTGTAAATAGTTGCTTCAAAATAAAAATTAATATCTTTGGATAAGGGCAAATCATATCTTAACAAAAAGGCAGTCTGGATTTTCTATGTTCAGTTGGATATTCCAAACGAGAATTAATGCTCAAAGGTAACATTATTTTTGAAGCTCAAACATTACCTATGTGCTTGACAAATAGCATCTCTCTAGAATTAAATCTTGCCTCGCTAATGTCATTAGGAGACCTTAAAGAGAGATCAGATTTCATCCTGTAGAAACAGGCTTACAAAGGCTTTTGTTAACAAAGTTCTTCATTTCATAATGCTTAGAAGCCCAACTCATGGGCCATTCCAGCATATTTCAATTATTTAATTGAGTGCACAATCTGCTTCCCACTACCTCCTTTCCCAAGAACTTTGAAGATGTGGATGGAGACCAAGTCCCAGGTGAGAAGGATAATACTGATAGCTGCAACTTCCTATTTCACAGCCATCCTGAAAGTTTGGCCATAACACAGGTGTCCTGATTGCCTGACAGGTACAAAACTCATCCTCTTGCAGGGTGGGGTTTAAAAGGTCTGCTTTTTTACATTTCCAGGGCAGGTAGGGGAGCAAAAAATTATCTACTATGGCCTGTGTATGAGCTATTGCAGGAAATAAAAAAGCTTCTAAGAAGCATCAGACTTATTGTTCCTGCTTTGTATGGGTTCTGTGTAAATGTGTGCATACTTTTACATTTTATGCACATGTGAAAATCAGCTGTCCCGGTTATGCATGGTGGGTGGCATGCTGTGGCAGGAAGAATGGGCTCCACAGTCATAATTGGTAAGCTTCTGATGAGCTGACTGAGCACAGTACACATCATGTAGCACTTTTCACATTGCCAAGTTAACAGCTATCACCAGAGGTAGAATTTATACTGCTGAAATAAACAAAGTCGAGGGGAAGTATCTTGCTGAAATGTCACCTCCCACAGAGCTTGTGGAAAGCCATTACTATTGTAAAGATGCATATATAGGATTTCGAAATTTGTATTATGCCTTAAAAGATATACTTCAAGAATGCAAAACAAACAGCAAGGACAAACAATTATCTTTCCCAGAGATTAAAGAAGATAGCCATTTTTTTATATGTGGAAAACTTTCTTGTAGCTTTCAGTTGGCATTGTATTATCTAAAGTGATCTATCTAACTCAACTGAAATAGTTCACTTGAGGAAAAAATTCAAGTAATTTGTCATTATAAAGTTTTAATTTATCTGCCTTACTTTGTCTGAAATATAGGGCTATAATCTCAGACAGTTACCAGGACAAATAAACTGGCTCACAAATTGGAAGAACTTTATCTAAGTGTGAAGTGTACTATTGCTGGAGGAAGAGCTGCTCGAGCAGCAACACTGTGCCAAAGTAGCCCCAGAACTGTGGGTCTGAAGAGCAAATGTCTTCCTCCTTTATTTTGTCCCTTCTATCAGGACTGTAAACATAAAGATACTTTCAGCTACCATGTTTCTCCTGAGGGAACAGAGGAACTCTCTGGCTGGACCAGCTGTCAGTTCAGAAAGATGCACTGAAAAGCAGGGTCAGAAACCAAACAGTCTGTGCAACATCAGCCCTATAGGTTCTCTTGGGAATATCTGGTGCTGGAGTCCTGAGCAGGCTGTGCTGCAAAAGGGAGTGCTGTGCTACATGGAGGGATCTGGAGGTCTGGGACAGTGGTCCAGCCGAGTGTTAAGTTTTGTTTTCGTCCCTATTCACTGTCCTTCAGGACCAGGGCACAAGGCAAGGGCCCTGAAGTGCATTGACAGTCAGTATCTCACGGTGCCAGTGGGGCCTCATGTAGGGGCAGCCCCAACAACAGAACAGGGAGGAAGATATTGAAGGCTCTGAATCCAGCTAACACTATCTGATTTATTGTTTATGGGCAATGCACATAGACTAGGTAGCTAGGGAAAAGAGCAGCACATTGCTGTCAGCAAAGGAGAGAACAGACGGGAGACTGCATATTTCACAGAGGGCTTACAGACTAATACAAAAAACACATTTCCAAAAATTATAGCTGTAGGTATTGATGGGCTGCCCTGTCCTTTACAGAAGTTCTTGCTCTTGCCCTGGGAGATGAAGCAGCAAGGTGCTCTGGTTCATAAGTATCAACTTTACCTAAGGAGCTACTAGAGGGGGTGAGAATGAGTGGAGAAAGGGATGATTGCAAAAGCGCGGGTTGCTGAGCTCCCAGCCCCACTCTCTGCCCGGAGCAGACCCGCAGCCCTGGCCCGGGGCAGCTTCAGTGCGGTGAACAGGTGTCGGGAGGGAGGCAGCTCCTGCTCCGCGTGACAGGGACGAACTGAGCAGTCGCGTAACTCGCTCTACAGCATTTGCAGGCAACCAGGAGTCGTCTTTTGTTTGCCCGTGGCTAGTACGGGTCACCCAACCTGCGGAACTGTTGCACACAGTCGCTGGTGATAAAATAAAGAGCTGGAATATGGGAATTGAGGCAATTCAAAGACCAAGAGCCCCCAACAAGGAAGTGTTACCTTGGTATCAAGCACTATTCTACTTGAAATCCTTGACATAGACAGTAGAATTGCTTTTTTTTTTTTTTCAGTTCTCCTCTCCCCCACTGTTCCCTGTCTCCCTCGCTAAGGTCACTCAGATGTAAGCTACGTATGCGACATGTGCATACGAAAGCGCTATTACGAAGACTGTGGAATCACAGAGCGATGTGTATTTCCCTGCCTCTGGCAACATTACCCTGCTTGCACTGGGGGCTGGCGGGAAGGCAGACGAAGTCCTGCTAACAAATTACAGTATCTAACAAGCCTCAAAAGGGACAAAGCCTGGTCAGAAGGCGTTAAAGCAGCCTGCAGCCCTGTGCCCAGGAGAGGAGGCGATACCGGGCAACCCGGGCAAGGAGGGAGAACGGGTGACCCCAGGACCAAGGGGAGAACAGGGGTACAGGGACCATACCCTCGAGAGACCCACCCTGGCTCCTGCCTTCCTGACTGCTTTGATTTTTGATTGTTCATCAGCCACGATTTGAAGGAAAGGAAAAAAAATATTCTTTTATGAAGGGGGCGGACAAGTAAATTAGTATTTTGCTTCTTGCTTGATTTGAGGGCTAGAGATTAATCTGTTTAGCCCTTTCGTTGGTTTAAATTAATGTCAGGAGGAAGAAACGCACCCGCGAAAATTAGACAGGAGAAGGATCACCTTTTGCTAAAACTGTACTTTTCCTACGTTCATTTATTTGTGCTTATTTTTCCTACATCGGTTCTCAGACTGTAAGGCAATATACCAAGTGTGAAATAAACGTTTCGGCAAAGTAAATAACTGTTATTACTTCTACCCGTCCATAAGTATGGTCTGAAACCAATAATTGATCACATTACTTTTCATTTTCCTGCTTCTACTCACTGAAGGACACCGTGCAACGAAAACCGCCGAGAGCACGGGGGGAGCAAAACGAGCTGGGGAGAGAGGGCGGCCCTGCTCCCGGGCGGTGGTCCTGCCGGGGAGAGGTGACACGAGGCTTCTTCCCCGCAGGAGAGCTCGGAAGGGCCATCGTAGGAGTGTGACAACGAAGAAGCTAGTTAGAAAAAAGCAGGGCTGGGGAGATCGCGAGGATTGAGCTTACACCATGGGGCGCGAGATCGGCCTCCCCGGCCTGCAAGACCCCCTTTTTTTCCCCAAAGCCTGGGAGTCAGGCGCCGCTTGACATGATAGTGGCACCCGGGCAGGCGGTGGGTCTTGGAGAAGGTGTCAAGGGGCGCGGGTGGAGCAGGGGGACCCAAGGGCTGGGCCCGGGCAGCCGCCGAAGACCCGGGACTCTTTCCCGGTCAGGGCTGGCGGTGCTGCCGCTCCCGACACGTCGAGGGGCATTGCCCGAGGAGGCGGCGGGGCCAGGCGAGGGTGGAGGCTCTTCGCCGACGCAACCGGGCCACTGCCGGGGCAGGCGGGCTTCCCGGCACTTCCGTGGCGCTCCCCGCTCTGCCCGGCCTGCCAGCGTCGTGGGGCCTAGAAACGGGGCCGGCACGGTTTGCCCATTCCCGTCAGAAGCAGGGCAGCTAACGCGAGGTATATGGGAATGCTCCCAGGTACCCCTTAAAGACAATCTCCTGTAGCGGCCCAGGAGTGTTTTAGCCTCCTCCTCTCCAAAGGAGTCGAGGGCAAAAACCTCTGCTTCCTGACAGCCCTGGTAACACCAAGCATACTGGCAGTCCCTTAATAACCCCCGGAGAGGGAAGCTGACATGACGGCTAGGACAAGTCAGCCAGCGGTCACCTTTCCCTTGCAAGGGACCGGTGAACTCGTCTTGCTCTTCACCGCGGCTGCAGCGCCGGGCTGCCGAAGTGGGTTATCACCTGGGAAATTAGGCAGTCAAACCTACTCACTTATGGGGAAGGAAATTACAGGTCTCGAATTTTCCTTAGTTAATCTGCCTAGGCTTCCAAGCAAGAGGGGAAAGGAGCCTTTAGCTCTTTGCTAAAGAAATTTCTGTGCTTTTCTGATCGGAATGAGATCTCTCTGCTGCCAAGCAGCCCTCTTTCGAGTACGTTCAGATTAGGTATGATATTCATAATAATAACAACAACTCCGAGAATTATGAGACAAGAGCATGTTTGACAGTGTTTGAGAAATTCAAATACAGCTGCATCGGCTTTGTCTCTGGTTCAGTCACATTTATTTCCCCAAGCTAGGCAGACAGCCTGAGTGAAGCATGACAATGAGGTTTGTAAATAGCAAATGGAAGGGTTTGCTGAGTTGTTGGGCTTATGTTGTTTTTTTTTTTCTTCCAACCCTCCCTGTTTGATTTTATTCTCAATCCAAATAACCTTCCTCAGTGGATGTTTCAGACAAGAGAATGTGAGCGGGAGGGAACGAGGGGGGCTCATAATTGCAGGTTCCCTTTGGAGCTGGAATTAAAACGCTGACGGCGTGTGTTGCAGAGGAAAGGTGCAGAGACAGCCTCCGCTCTGACTGCAGGACGGCTGTGTTGTCAGTGCCATAGCGTTTATTTACAGCCAAGCACTTGAGAGAAAACGACGCTTAGAAAGCGCGAAAGTTAGGGACCCTACCTTCTATGCCCGAGGTGCTGGGGTCCCCCGTGGGAGAGAGACCCAGGCCCAAAGACCTGCTCCCTCCGCTGGGACTCCGCAGCCGCTCAAGGAACACCCCGTGAGAGATGCTGCCTCTGGGCAATTTCACATTCGCACCTTTCCTATTGAGACCTGCGCGTCCTGAAGCGGGGCTGGGCAGGGGGGAGGTCAGTTGGAGATGGCTAGAGAGCAAAGAGATGAACATTAAGACAGCTCATTTCTATTGGTTACTCTTGTCATGTTCAAGTGCCCTGTGCTTGCACAGATCCCTACCTCAGGGAAAGCACTGAGGACGTGATGAAATTAATAATTTCTTTTTCTTACACCAGCATCCTCTCCCTTGTTCAAGTCAGGTCGCCACTTCTACGGACCTTTCCTGCTTTCGCTGGGTGAGAAATTTATTCCTTCCTTTATCAAGCTGTTATTCTCACCCTCTCCCTACCGTTGTCTAAAAATAAAAGTAAAAAAAAAAAAAAAAAAAAAAAAACCACAAAAAAAACCACCACACACCCAAAAAAAAAAAAAAAAACAACAAAAAAACTACGCACACACACACAAAAACCAAACCAACAAAACAAATCAACAACCACCCAATTTGCTCCAACTGCTCAGATCAGTTAAAATACGTTTGCAAAAATGTCTGCAGCTCTTCAAAACTTTCTCTGCTGCCTTATAAAAGCCACCTTCCCGGTGGGAGACTAGGGACAGCTTGTTTATTTGTTTTGGGTTGTCTCGAAACTCTCAGTCTGTCGCTTGTTATTGCTTAGCGTGCCCGTCTCCTCACGGCCGGCCTCCCTGGGAGATGCTGCGGTCCTGGCAGCTGTATCCGAGCCACTGAACGCTTCACCTTATGCACAAATAACCCCCAAAGTTTCCCGCAGAGACTATTGTGCTGCGCTAATTTTGGCTGAACATACCAATAACTATTTTTCTTGGACTATTTTTAGCCTCTGCGGCTTCAGTGAAAGCCTTTTCTTGTGGCTGCCATTGCAGTTCCTATTCATGAGGGAGGGTAGGAGACGGACGCCGCAATCCTTATCTTTTCCTGGGAGGGTAGGAGGGAGGAACGAAGGAAAAGCGTTGTCGCTTCGGGAAGCCCCTCATGGAACAATCGAAGCCTGTCCCCCTTTGCAAGCCAAGGAACGAGACTGCAATAATAGAATACAAACATGTGTTTTGTTTTCCATTAAGTCGATAGACCAGACAAGGTCTGCCCCGGGGAAAAGATGACTTGAGCTGTTAATGAGAGCTGACACTAGGATTTAAATACTGAAGGCTCCTTTCGCCAGCAGTGTCTTCACAATATTGTTTCTTTTTTTTCTTCTTCCCCCCCCCCCCCCGCGTTCTTCACAGGTCCGGGAGGTGCCCCAGCAGTGCGTGCAGGGACGGTGCCGGCCCGCGGGGGCATCTCTCAGAGGGAAGATGGCAGGGACTGCCACTCCTGCGTGTCTGCTTTGTTTTCATGGAGGGCTTTTGGGGGGAGGAGGGGGAGACTAAAGTGCTTACAATTCTTTCCTCAGCGTTCCGTGTGCGTAAACGCAAAAGCGACATGCGTTTAGTACCGGTACCAACACCGCACCGAAAACTTTAAGGCGTTTCAGGGGGGACACAGCGGTGCCTGACACTCAGAAAGCCGGCGGGCAGCCGCGTGGAGCTGGGCAGGGGGTGCGGGCCGTGTCCCCCCGCGCCCGGGCGGGTCGGGCCGGGCAGCGGCCGCTCCGCCGGCTCCTGCCACCCCTGGCACGGCGGGGCAGCGGCGCGCCCGGCGCTGGCGGCCCCCGGCCGCGAGATGGCGCTGGCGCTGTTTGCATCGCGCTCCCTCCTCGCTGGAGGCGCCGCCGCCGCAGCCGCTGCGCTCCCGACCCGGGGCGGCCTCCGGGCACCGCTCGGCTCGGCCAGACACGGCCCTGCCCGGGCGGAACCAGACAGCCCTCGCCCCTCCGCTGGACACCGCGGGGACGGGATCCCAAGGGGGAACCTCAGGGTCCCGGGGAAGGCGAGGCTTTCCGCGGCCCCGGCCGCGGCTGCCTTGGTTGGCGATATGGGAGAGTGGAGGGGGGCTGCTAGGTGAGGGGAGTATGGGTGTGAATTACAAAGAAAAAAAGGTCTCTGCGGAAGACCCTGGGGAGGCTGAGGCGGGAACCTCGGTAGTGTGCCCCGCAGCGATGTAAGCAGTCTGTGCTTTGGCCAGCTTGCAGAGGGCAAAAAAGCACTGCGGGTGCTTGGATCCCAGGGGAATATGGCAAAGGCCCCTGTGCACGGAGCTCCGGTGCCACCAGAGGCAGATGCGACGCACGAAGTCGGCGGCTGGCCCTGGGAAAAGCTCCTGAGCTGAGCATTTCTGCTGTGTGAAGTGCCCGCATTAGCAGCCCGAACACGTAGTGCAAAGGCTGACATCTGCGGTTTGGTACGAGGCACCCGAGAATTGACAGACCTCATGGTTCAGAGGGGGACCCTCGCCTCGGCTCCCGGCAGGGAGGGAACCACCGGGCCCCGGCGGTGCCTGAGGGAGCGGCTAGCCCCAGGGAAGGAAACCTCCTCTCCTGAGCTTTCCTCAAGTCTAAAACCAGCAATAAGACACAGTCTCTAGATTTGGAACATTCATCGTCAATGCCCAGAAGTGAAAAGATGGAGGGAGACCTTCGGTATGAACTTTGAGCCTGATTCCAGTGGAAGCACAAATAACAAGAGTTTCCAGGTTTTTGTCCCCAGTTTACAAAATAACGTATAAAATCGAGGTTGTACCATGGGTCATTTTCCTCGGCCATTGTGCCAACGCACCTCTGCTTTTGACTCCTCACTGCATAGTTTAATCCCCCCCTGAATTTTAACAAGCCCATTCATACCACCGGCCTCAGGTGGAAAGAAACCAGAGCTACTTTATTTTACAAGTGCTGACGAAACCCGCCTGGGCAGGAGAGACCCTTGGGAGCCGGCAGTGAAGGCGCGGTAGGACGGAGCTGAGTTTCGTCGCACGGCAGGAGGGACCCGCTCTGGTCTGTGTGGGGTTCACCCCGCTATGAGCACGGATACACACACACTCCCCAGGAGCAGAAGTTTCGAGACTTGTCGAGAGGGGAAGATAAATAAGAAATTAAAATAGGCAAAGGAAAAAAAAAGAAAGAAAAAATCGTTCAGGATTAAACCCGATTTTTTTTTTAAGTCCCCAGGGAGACATGTCCTGAAAGTTTCTTCTAGCTCTCCTCGTATTTTCTAGTAGTTTGTACTTTGTACTCGATTGTTGGAGTTGCATCATGGAAGGAATATGCCATCCCCACGGATTTGTGTTTATGTGGTCAAAATAGTAAGGGGCACTCTTTCTGCTGCGATCGGTTCCTGAGCCCTTGCTGGGCTACGGCTAAATGGCACCTTTAAGTATCAAACTATGGGGCAAAGGATGCATTGTAAGAACAGATGAGAGTATGCTGGGTATAGCTGATATTTATTGAACTATCTAAAAGGAAAGAACTGAAAGACAAAGAAATGTTAGATATTCCATGACACAATTGTTGCACAAACTGCCTTCAATCAAGTTGTTTTGTTTTGTTTTCAGGGCTCTTTTGCAAGCATCTTCCACACGCTTGGTGGAAAGGAGAGATCTCATGGGCTGTTCTGCATTTTCAGGGACGACCAAGTCAGTCCTGAGAGGAAAAAAAAGTTGCTTTAGAAGGAGAAAAAATGCTACTTCGTAGAGTTCAATGTATTTTTTTAAACACCGTATCTCAGAGAAAAGGCCTCCTGTAACAGATTCCTAGGTCATGTCAAATTATAACGAATTAAATCGCAAGCAGCAATTGCAAAGAAAATATTGTGATCAGTGTTGTGGGAAAAATCGGAGCCGGGTTTATAGAGGAATATTAACTCAGATTTGGGGTATTTTTAAGTCAACAGTGATTAGATAGGCGTTCAGCCTAAAGACCTTTTCCTGTAGATGGCGTCCTTTGGGTACTGAGTAATCAATAATAGTACAGTCATACTCAGGAGACTTTATTAAGCTTCGGATAATAAAATAATTAATATGTTTTTAGTTATATTTTTATTTAAAGTGAAAACCTCTGGATTTATCGTAAGCAAAAGTGTGTTTCTCCTTCACGTGGATGAATAAATAAGTTGTTTGAATAAATAAGTTGTTTCTGAACATTTTGTTGTCAAAGTGTTAAATGTCCCCGTCATTTTTATTCAAACACTAACATGATTACAGCCAATTATATATTCACCACTGTTCTTTATTTTAGAGTAATTGTACTTGTCACTAATAAAACAGAGACATAATGGATCGCTACTGTTCTGAATTTTAAAGCAATTTTCTGTAATTTGATTGAATTATACATCATCTCCGCTACTTTTTTATTTCTATATTTTGAAATACTATTTTCTTGAAAATTGCCGTTCTATTCCTGTTTTGTTGTTCCTGAACTAACGAAACCTCCTATAACATTTATAAATAGAGCCTCGTCCCTTTTGAAATGTGGAAAATCATAATTTCAGCCCAAACATACTGAAAGCTTTAGACTGAAAATCTGAAGTCCGGAGAAGTGCCTAAACCAAACCGCAGGACTCAATGAGGTATCCTCCTCGGAAATGAGAAGCAGAACATAGGCAGAGAGGAAAAAATCTCCCACGTGCATAAGACGGTTTGATGACTTTATTACAATTATTTTGGTGAGCTTCTTGTGGCTCAAACATAGGAACATGTCAATTCAGCTGCTAGTATTTACCACGGAAGAATAAAGACACGGGGAAAATACCACGTCAATTACATTCCTTCAAGAATTTAGAGCCATTATATACTGTCCTTTCAGGTGGCGAATATAGATGAGAAGCCCAGGAGTGACTTGGCTATCTTTAGGAAAAGACAATAGAGACGTAGAATGATACAGAAATATGTGGAGACACAGTACACCTATAGAAAACACTGCGCTGAGTTATTCTGCTGCTCCTCGGGTTGTTTCGCTGAGAATGAGCTCTCAGATGATTGGGTTTTTGTTGTTGTTTTCCAAAGCCGAAAGCATGCCTTTAATTTAGCAATTGTATCAACCATCAACGCGGTGAGATATGATCCGCGTTGTCGACAAACACAAATCAAAAAATGATATAAAGGCTTTCACAAGTTAATTTCATATGACAAAACAACAGATAAAGTTAAACTGTCGTTCGCAAACCGTGCGATTGCGTAAAAAGGTATTTCTTCGGTACAGTCAAACACGAATGTTTTCTCTGCTATTCTGTAATGCGAAACTAAGGGAAGGCGCGGGAATGCGGGTGGCTCACTGTGAGATGCTTTCAGTGAAGCTACAGCGGGACACGATCCCGGCGCTCAGTGAGAACTACGCTTCTTGCTTTTGCGGATTCCCTCTCTAATATAGCCACAGAAATTAGCTTGTAGTCGCCTTGGAAGGAAGAAAAAATCTAAAAACCCGATTTACGAGTATCATTTTGTTAATTCCAACGTGTACGACGACTTCTGAGTCTTTTCACTGGTGTTTTGAAATGAATGTGAAAATAAAGTGTAATGTCATCCTCTGCGATACTCTGCTAGTAGACAAATGGAAATTACTTATTTGTTGGAGTTTCCGAAGCTACGGCATGATTTCATTATTTAGGTGGAGTTTATAACTCGATTGTAATAAACACTGTTTTCTGAAGACTGCTAGGAAACATAACCTCTGCGTGTGTGAGCGCCTATGTGAATGCCCCGTCTAAAAGATGAAGAGAAGGAAACACACAAAGGGGATGCATCCCAGGAGAACTCTCTGTTTTTCCTCTCCCAGGAGAGTCTGTCTGCAGCCACTTCTCTTTCTTGGGCAAATTATTGTCGAGACAAAACTACAAACTACAGGCTTTAGCAAGGCACGGTCCGTGCTCGATGGGAGGGGCCCAAATGGGATTTAACTTGTTGCCAGTCATTTTTGTGTGTTTGTTTGTTTGTGCTGGTGCTTTAAAAACGAAATAAATTCCAGAAACAAAGCAGGCGGGGGGGGGGGGGGGGGTGGAGAGAAGGAAGGGGGAGCGGTTGGGGAGGGAGGGAGGAGGAAAACAAGTTCTGTATAAAAGGCATATCATATTAAAATAATACATGGACACACCCACTGATATCAAGGGTACGATATCAGCCCTTCCCCAAGAAACTTATTTGTAAGTAGTAGCGGTTATAATCATCCAACAAGCCCCTTGCTCCACTAAAGAAAGAAAGAATGAAAGAAAGAAAACATGGAGACCACCCTGACAGATATAAAAAGTGTTGAGAACAACCTACATAAAGAGGCAGCTCCTGCGAGCCCTCCTCGTGCCAGGAGAACAAGGAGCGAGCAGAGTCTGCTTCGCGGGCAGCCTCTTTGGCGCTAGAGCCAGCCCCGTCATCCCGACACCCGCCAAGCGCGGGTCACGCCGCGGGTGAGAGCCGGCACCTCGCTCCGGCACGTCCTCACGCCTGAGCCCCGCACGGCGAAAGCCAACACCGCCTTTAGTCCCAGACTGCCGAACGCTTTCTCCTAGAAGGGTGTACAGTTGTTTACGGTTTTCGTGCTACACCGGGCATTTTGCTGTGGTTACAAGGGGACCCCTGGGCGGGGCGGGGGCGATAGGATAGAGGAGGATGGTGTGCTTTTGTAGGCCCTAAAAATTGGATCCGTAGGTGATCTGGCCGAGTCCGAGACCTCGCCGACCCGAGGGGTGCGGTGGAGATGTAGTGCGGGGAGAGAGCCACGACGGGACGGAGTGGTACCAAGCGGGCAGCGACGGGGGCGGTGCGGCCAGGTAGGGCAGAGGGACGGACGGATGGATGGTCATTCTCGGGCACCGGCGCCCCCCCGCGCCCGGATGCCTTTTGCTAAGCGCCGGGGTGGAAACAGCATTGGGAGAAAGAGAGAGAGACTGTATCTGTCCTTCTGCTAGGGAAGGGGTGGAAGCTGGGTGGGCGGGGGAGAGGGCGTCTTTTCTTTCGAGTCAACGAAAAACTGCAAAACCAGATACATGTGTCATTAGCCAAAGATTACCTTTATAAGAGGCTAAAGAGCTTTAGAACAACACCACGAAAATATTCCAGCAACAGTTTCTTAGGAGTCAAAGAGTAGCTAGAAGTCTTCTTCCAGCACTATTTGTGGTTTTTTCCTCTACATCTTTCTTTTCCCTCGTATTTTATTTCGCCATTCTTTAATTCAATATCATAAGGCCGACAAATGCACTGGCCTAGAATATTTTAACAGTAAACACAGCAGAAATAAAATTATGTATTTAATCTCGATAAGAAAATAACTTGTCCATTTCTTCTTCGTATTTTATTATCGTCTTCTGCATAACTCTGTGGATAATTCTTAATGGCTATTTTAATTTTTTGTTTGATTCCTAAATTAGGGAGAACTTTCATTACACGGGGACATCTATTGCCTAGGCAGGTGTGACGGCTCTCTTCTGCACACTGGCATATAAAATAAAAGCGACATTTAGGATCTAAAAAACCGCACATCTTAAAGTTGGCAGCGAGTATAAAAATATTCTCTTCTGAAAAATTCTGGCGGCAGCAGCTGAACACGACAAATCTAGTGGATGCTCTACACTCCCTAGATAGACTTTCTGTCGACGGCATTGTACATCTACAGGACTAAATAAATAAAATATTCAGTTTTTAATGAAGGCGATTTAATTCAGACCTCTCCACCCAGCGTAGCCGCCGTGGGAAATGTATACTCCAATGTTTACTCGGATCTCTTTCTGTCACTATTCTGTCTTGTTTTCGCTTACGACATTAGCAAAGCTTTCTGGACCCTACAGCCATTGTTTCCCATTTCCACGTTCTCCGTTCAATCTCTGCCCGCCCAAGAAACTCCCTAAAGTTCAACAGGAGGGAAACTCTGTGCACTTTGTTAATGTCATTGTTTTAACGCTACCTCTTCCCTAGATGCGCTGGCTCCTCTAAGGTATACAGTATCCCGCTGACTGTTCTTTATGGTACAGTGCAGCTTCTCAAAAGATCATCGGATAGAGAAATTTAGCTCTTCTTGAAACATTTAAGTAACTGAGCAATTAGTTCTGAATAGGGTGGGGGGCGGGAAGACTAGAGAGCTAAAAGGGGGGGAGGGGAAAGGGGAGAGACACAACACCACTAGCCCGAAAACAACAGGGATGGGGACGCATGGGAGGGGAACTTAAAATGTTTGTATTTAAAGGGTGCTTGTAAGGTCTTCGACACAATATGAGCTGCTCTCCTTAAAGAGGCACCGAGTGCCAATAACTATTAGTCACCCCCTAACTTTAAGGGGAGTTCCCCGAAGTCCCCAAAGGGTACATAGCTGCGGATTTCAAACCCGGTCCAGTTCCAGTCACACAATGCCTACCTGCTGCAATAAGAAGTAGAGATACTTACCAGAGTTTCGAGAGTGTGTGGATAGCTCCAGGGTCTCTGCAGTGCTCCTTTCCCCTGTGGAATACTATCTTGCATCCGAGGCAGTTCCCAGTCTATATTTGATATTAACAGCCTCAAACATGAGGCTCTCCCATAGACATTTTTTTCCAGGGTTTTCAAGCAAATTTCTCGGTGCCACAATGTTATGATGGAAGGATGCTGAAATGACAGGCCTTGTAGACGCTTGTCTTAATCATCGGCTTCTTAATTTAGTTTTAGTGCTGTGGTTTTGTGTGTGCGTGTGTGTGTGTGTCTGCGCTTGTGTGCGCGCAAGAGAAGCCTCTGACAACCTGCAGCTTCCTAATGACTGACGAGGCAGGGCTGCTGCAGCAAAGTAACACTTCCCTGGTGTGAAGACCTCTTACTGGGAAGTTTAGTTCACTACTGTTCTCGCAATCCTAATCGTGTAACTTGTAACTAAAACCCATGGAAGAAGGATACGGCATGCTAAATAGACTAACTTCTAATCACTAGAAGCTGTTGAGGATTAACTGGAAGTTGGCTAGAGGTGGACACCTAAACTTAAATCTACAAATGCAGATAGAAATGTAGACCATTGAATGTTTCTTCCTCTCCCTCTTTGCCTTCATTCATCCATCCATCCACCTTCAGTCCCATTCACCCCTCTTTAAAATGTTTGACTACCTCTTTCTCTTTGTTAGTGTGCTGCTCCGTCCCCATTCGCCATGCCTTAGCAGCAGGGTATCAATGTCTGCTGAGTAGCCCTTACCTTAATTGCCCAGGTAACCTGGAATAAATAAGGCAAGCTTATAGTCAAGTGGGAATAGAATTATATATGCGTACATCGAGGCATTTACTGTCAGGAATGTGATATTACTGATTGTTAAACCAAAGTGTCCCAACTCGTTTCCTAGAAGCATAATGCCATCGAAGCGTGGTTATTAAATACCCTTTCTTCATGGCTGAAAAAAACCTCATTCATTTCTTAAGCTGTCAGTACATTTTAGCAGCTTAACCCCTTGAAAGAGCCCGAGAGTACAGAGCCACTATACCCATGTGAAGGGGGATTGAACGCTGGAGCTGGGGCTCGGGGGGAAGGGGGACGTGCAAAGGAAGTACGCTATATCCATTGAGTGTACAATGGAGAGGGTCTGGTTTTCCTTTGGCCTTTAATTTAAAAATAAAATAAGAATTTAAAAAAAAAAAAAAAGAAAAAAAAAAGTATAAAAGTGTGTGGTCGAAATACTATCCCTACGAGTTATACTCAAGAGCTGTACGGAGATCGCTGTTGAATGACACTTCAGCCAGGACGTTTTAGCTCAGCTATTCACCCCCATCCTAACCCCGGAGTTGGATACTCTCAGCCCATCCCCGCCACTCGGTTCGGCGGATCCACAGTGCCGGCGAGCACACAGGTGAGGGAGCATCCACACCCTGCAGCGAACCGGTTCCCCTCTGCACACCCACCCGTGTTTCGAATGGTTGGGGCCGTGTGCCTTCATTCCAAGCACAAGCTTCTTCTCCAGACATCCCACAAAACCTTCCCTGTTAGAAAATGCTGCCACGACAGACTTTCTTAAGAGAGTTCGAGTTTAGCCAGAGCTGAGGGGTCAAACCTGCTGCTCACTGAAGTACCCCAAGACTCCCCTATTTCCAAAGTAAATATCTCCAGTTTTATAAACGGTGAATTTTCTGCTGAAGAGGAAAAAAAAAAAAAAAAAAAACAAACTCGAAAGTTAAAGTCCAGCAGAAATAATAATTGACGTGGCTTCTCTTACATATTCTTTTCTGTCCTGTAAACAGTGAATTAATCTTCATGGACTTAGAAAGATATGTACTACATATTGGACAAAACATTTCCTTTTTTGGTAGAACTGTATATCCACGGCATTAAAAAAATATAAATCTTAAGTTTGTGCACAGACCTTTATTCTGCACCCGTGACAAATGACCGACTGTTGGATATAGATCATCAGATGTTTTTAGAGTGTGCTTCTTTCTGAGCCTTTTGCTCAGAAACGCAAAAAAGATAAAACTTCTATTTTCTTCCCTGTTACGTTTTCATCCCCGATCACAACGCAAAGTAAACTCAGCTTTGACCTAAGAAACACCTCAAGGCATTAAAATTTCAACAAGCGATGTCAGTGTTACATTAAACAAGAACTCCTCCAGTTCACTACAGAGCTGGGATTTGAATAAAATGTTCAATGTTAACAAACAATACACACGTTTGGCACTTTGTGTATTAAAAGGATCAAAGAGATTTGATAAGGCACACTGCACCATTTGTACAGACCTGATTGAGTTAATATAATATCAGCAAATTTTACAGCGAAATGAATCTGTTTCTTTTCTTTGTGTTTTAAACCAGCACAGATTACAAATTTTAATGATCTGAAAATGTTTGGTATACAAAATCATGCTTATTTCAGTATTAGCAAAAACACAAGAAATTTTTCAACACAAACACCCAGCTGTGTCTATTTTAAAAGCAGTTCAATGACAGCTTGCACTTATGAGCATGCAATCAGCTAATTTCGCTTTTTTTTTTCTTCTGTGTTAATCAACACTTTCCTTCCTGCATATCAGAGTACAAATAGTATAGTTACTCCACATCAGTAAATGTTTACGTAACCTGTCCTTTCTCAAGAATCTGGTTACATGGAATCATTACATGCTAGACCGAGTAGGAAAATGCACTGGGCCCAGCCACCCTAATGGGATCCTAGTGCACCATAATGACACATATTAGTTAATGATCATCATAACCATAATAATATGCAGGAAGCTTACCTTTCCTCTTACCTCTTGCCATGGTAGAGTCATCTAATGTCCTCCACATTGCCTTCTTCTTCAAGAAATCCCATGCCTTGATTTCAGTGCTGAGACACGAAATAATTACAAATTGACATGATTTTAAAAAAACAAACAAACTTGTATTTCTAAAAGAAAAAAAAAAAAAGAAAAAAAAAAGAGTGGTTGTTGATCATTAAGTTTTTTTGTGTATGTGTCAGTAGCAACCTGTTATGAAATTGGTTAAATAAATACAATTGTGGTAGGGTCATTTGAGGTTAATCCAATGCACAAAGTTCATGCCATTCCCAATTGCAATTGTTTATTACCGGTCCATTGTACTTGTTCTCGTTATTTACTCTCTCTTTCTCACACTCGCTCTCCCTCCCTCACACACACACATACATAAATACGTATATAAAACGCACATCTACACACAACCACGTTCTCTGCACTGAGCTCTAACCTGAATTTCCTCAGGATAAATTTTTACAGCTGCAGTTGAGCTGCACGTATTGTTTCTACGGAGCATCTTTTCCTCCGGCACAAACACTAAGTAGCTTTAACGCGGCGCTACGTTTGCCTACAGCTTCGGTCTGAATGCGATCAGCACGCTCTCTGTCCATTACATTGCCCCCTCTACTTCCCGAGTAAGAAAGCTGCGTGATGTATTTCTCTTTGTTTCCCGGTTGATTTTGTTGTTCCCGTGCTGACAGCAAGAAATGATGTGCTGTGGACGATTAATACCCAACGCCTGGTCCCGGCAAATTGTGGCGGTAAGCCCGTGCCTCTACCACCGCGCGTACTGGTGGAAAGCGGCCGTGCCAGACCCTTTCGCCTGCTCCGTGAGCACCCGGCCCGCTGCCGCCCGCCCTCTCCCATCCGCCAGCAAGGCTGAACCCCGCGGAACCCAGACCTCGCGGGCCGGGCCGGGCCGGGCCGGGCTGGCAGAGACCGCAGCGTATTTCACGGGTCACCGGTGTCAGTATTTATTGGGTACGCCTGGAGCGCGGCCTGCTCGGCCCCGGCTGGAGCCGCGCGAAGGAGCGGACGGACCGAGCCCGATGGCCCCGCGCTGCTCCGGCGGCCGCGCGGGGGAAGCGGAGCCCCAGCGGGAGCGGCGCGGGGCTGAGCGGGCAGCGTGGAGCCCGGCTCCGGCCGCCGGTGACACGAGGGAGAGCGCAGGGGAGGACAGTGCCCGATCGTTCCCGAGCCCTCCAACTCACAGTGAGGAGCGCGGCGGGCACGGGCCGGGCGGGCCGGAGCGGACCTGTCTTCCCTGGCAGGCCGCGGACAGCGGCGTCCAGCACTCGGACCCCGGCCCCACCCCGCCGCCTGCGTCCTCTCCGGACGATGGTTTTGTTTTCTCCCTCGGTAAAACAACAAACAGAAATAACCGGGCCTGGGAAAATAAACTCGCCGAGAGACTTCGGCTAGATCCGCAAAGTAGTGCCTCCGCCGCCAACGGTATGCCGCTTCTCCTCACCCACCCGGCCTCCCACCCCGCCTCCTTCGCCGCTAGAGGAAGGGGCAACTTTGGTCTGCCGGAGGATCTAGGGACACGGGCAGCCAGGCCGGGCCCGTGCCGCGGGATGTCCGGCGTGCCGGGATTTGTGCCCGCGGCGGCGGCGGCGGGGGGGCGCGGGGGAAGGGGGCGCGCGCACGGGAGCGGTGATGCGCCCCTGCGCCGGTATCCCTGCGCGGCGGGAGCCCTGGTGGCGGCGGGGGCGGGGCTGCGCGGGGCGGGGCGGGGCGGTGCGCCGCCATTGGCCGGCGGGCGGGCAGACGCGCGCGCACGCCGCCGGCCCTGATTGGGCGGCCGGTGGGAAAGGTTAAACCAAAAAATGTTTTACAGCCCCGGTGCGTGCCGGCAGCTCTGAAATTAATTGCGGCCGGGGCGGGCTGGAGCGCCCGTCTGCCTCGCTCCGCGCCGGCCCGCCGCGGCTGCTGCGCCTTCCTGCCTCCCCCTGCGCTGCGGTGCCGGGGGAACCGAGCACCATGAAGTAGATTTTTTTTTTTTTTTGGTGTGTGTGTGTGTGTGTGTTTGTGTGTTGTTGCCTTTTTTTTTTTTTTTTTTTTTTTTGGGTTTCAGAGGGTTTTTCCCTTTTTTAAATCTTTTTTTTTTTTTTCTTCCTCCGCTCCGACTCGGCTTGATTTTTCTCTGATCGGTGATTATTATGACTATTATTTTTTTCCCCTCCCCGGCGGTTCCTGTCTGTGCTACATGACTTGCCAGTGCTTGAGACTGCGGTCCAACTGCGCTGCCGCTGCCGGTGGTGCCGCCGCCGCCGCCGCCTCGGCCACCGCCGCCGCTCCGGCCGCCACCTCCGCCGCCGCCCCGCGCGCAGCTCCCTCGGCCGCTGCAACTTTCCCCCTCAGACGAGTGTGTGATGTTGGACATGGGAGATAGGAAGGAAGTGAAAATGCTGCCGAAATCCTCCTTTAGCATAAACAGCCTGGTGCCCGAAGCCGTCCAGAGCGACAACAACCACAGCAGCCACAGCCACCACAACAGCCACCACCCCCATCACCACCACCACCACCATCACCACCATCACCACCCGCCGCCGCAGCAGCCCCAGCGAGCGGCCGCAGCAGAGGAGGAGGACGAGGAGAAGGGGCAGCACCTCTTGCCACCCCCCGCCGCCACCGCCTCCGGCGCCCTGGAGGTGGCCAAGGCGGACATGCTGGCGGGCAAAGGCGAGGCGGGCGCGGCGGTAGCGGCGGAGCTGGAGGAGAAGGAGAAGGCGGCAGAGGAGAAGAAGGGGGCAGCGGAGGGGGCCAAGGACGGGGAGAGCGGGAAGGAGGGGGAGAAGAAGAACGGCAAGTACGAGAAGCCGCCGTTCAGCTACAACGCGCTTATCATGATGGCCATCCGGCAGAGCCCCGAGAAGCGCCTCACACTCAATGGCATTTACGAGTTCATCATGAAGAACTTCCCCTACTACCGGGAGAACAAACAGGGCTGGCAGAACTCCATTCGCCACAACCTCTCCCTCAATAAGTGCTTCGTCAAGGTTCCCCGCCACTACGACGACCCGGGCAAAGGGAACTACTGGATGCTGGACCCCTCCAGCGACGATGTCTTCATTGGGGGTACCACCGGCAAGCTTCGCCGTCGCTCCACCACCTCTCGGGCCAAGCTGGCCTTCAAGCGGGGCGCCCGGCTCACCTCCACCGGACTGACATTCATGGATAGGGCAGGATCCTTGTACTGGCCTATGTCCCCCTTCCTCTCCTTACACCACCCCCGGGCCAGCAGCACTTTGAGTTACAATGGGACCACGTCTGCCTACCCCAGCCACCCCATGCCCTACAGCTCAGTGTTGACTCAAAACTCCTTGGGAAACAACCACTCCTTTTCCACGTCTAATGGGTTAAGTGTTGATAGACTAGTCAATGGAGAGATACCTTATGCCACTCATCACCTCACAGCAGCAGCTCTGGCCGCCTCAGTGCCGTGTGGCTTGTCAGTTCCCTGCTCTGGCACCTATTCCCTAAACCCCTGCTCTGTAAATCTCCTAGCAGGACAGACGAGTTACTTTTTCCCCCATGTTCCTCACCCTTCAATGACTTCTCAAAGCAGCACTTCAATGACGGCCAGGGCAGCCTCCTCCTCCACGTCGCCACAGGCGCCCTCCACTCTCCCCTGTGAGTCCTTAAGACCTTCTTTGCCAAGTTTTACAACGGGACTTTCCGGAGGACTTTCTGATTATTTCACACATCAAAATCAGGGGTCTTCTTCAAACCCTTTAATACATTAACATCCATGGGATCAGACTGTAAGTGAACATTTTACACACATTTGCATTGTAAATGATAATTAAAAGGAAAAAAAAAAGCAAAACAAAAAAGTCCAGGTATTTTTTATTAAGTCCCCCATTTTTCTGTACGTTTGTTCAGTCTTTAGGGTTGTTTATTATTCCACCAAGGTGAGAAGTGTCAGCAAGGTGCAATGTGGGGAGATTGCATTGTAGTCTATGAAGTTTGGAAGACAAAATTATAGTAGAATGTGTATCTAAATAGTGACTGCTTTTGCAATTTTTTTATTCAAATATGATAAGTCTATCACTAAAAACCGCCCGATTCTCCATGTTTGCAGTATTATAAGTTATCATGGATATGTCGGTGGGTGCAGACCTTGAAAGAAAGAAAAGAAACCAAAACCAAACTAAATTTATGAAAACTATAAAAAACCCTTAAAACGTAATTTGTATTTAAGCAGAATTAATACTGAATGATGCCCAAGAACTACTTTTGGCCATTTATTATTTTATTATTTTCTTTACCGAACTGTTTTTTTGGGGTTCCATTCCCTTTTTTTTTTTTGTTTGTTTACTTTTAGACCAAAGATTGGGTTTTAGAAAATGCACTCAGTATACGGAGTAATTTAAAAAAACAGCAACGTTATTTCAGTTTGCAGCACTGCCCGTTCAAATGAATCAGAAGGGGACAAAATTAATGATTGCCTTCAGTTTGTGTTGTGTATATTTTGATGTATGTGGTCACTAACAGGTCACCTTTATTTTTTTTCTAAATGTAGTGAAATGTTAATACCTATTGTACTTATAGGTAAACCTTGCAAATATGTAACCTGTGTTGCGCAAAAGCCGCATAAATTTGAGTGATTGTTAATGTCGTCTTAAAATTTCTTGATTGTGATACTGTGGTCATATGCCCGTGTTTGTCACTTACAAAAATGTTTACTATGAACACACAGAAATAAAAAAATAGGCTAAATTCATATATACTTGATAGTTTTTTTGTCTCTTTTGTTAACCCTAATGTGGCAGAGGCTTGAAAGTTACAGAGATCAGAGCGCTGCTTATTACACAGTCCACCATTTTTCACATGTTCCTTTCTCTTCCCTCCCCCAGCCCCCCGCCTTCTCTGCCATTGTCTTTAACTACAGTATTTTCAGATGTAAAAGGTCAGAGTATTTAATTAAACATCATGGCCACTATTGTGATGTCCATTTTGGGACAGAACTCTTATCAAGTCTGCTTAAAAATTGATAGTACAAGGTAGGATGTCTTACTTAGAAACTGCCTTACATTGAAGATGTTTAAAATCGCGTATGTATATATACATACATTCATATACAATTTAAGTGTATAAGCACACATTCGGAAAAATCCAAGGTGAATTATTGTATAGGTACATGTTCTTCCTGCAATCTCTGAAATGCATTCAAAGACTTATTATCCTGAAAGAAATAAATTTAATCTCTACGATGACTCGAGATACGTTAACGAAGGATGTGTATGTGCGTGTATATACATGCACATATTAGCTATCGTATGATCGTTTGATGAAATTTAGCAAACTGTGATATGTATGTGCATAAAATATAATCCTTATCTTAAAGGAGCGCTGTTCCGGAAGTATCTAGGTTATATGTATTCATATACTTTTGATGCTGCAAACACTAAGGCTTTAGTTATTGTGAAAGTAGCGGTGTTCTTTTGGGCAGACAGCTCTCTCCTCTGTCCCTTCGGCCAGGCGGAGGGGGCAGGAACCGAGCAGGGTGAGGTGAAGTCGCAGTCCATGGCAAGGAGGCAGGGGCCGGGAGTCACGTGACACCCTGCCCTGCATACCGATGTTTAAACGTTATAGGGGAAAAAAAAGAAGAAGGAAAAAAAAAAAGAAACAAATCAAACCTCTATGGATGCACTTAAATGCAAAGTTTTTAAACGGAGCTCTTTTTTTTCTCAGTGTCTGCTGAAGGCCAGTAACCTATGCCAGCGTCCATAAGAATGCTGCGTTGCCTGGAGAATCAATCTATTAGTTTTAAGGGAGCAACGCTGCTAGTAATTTTAAGAAGCATTTAATCCTAAAATGAATTGGTTTCTTGAAGAGTTTAGGGAAGCCTATAAAAGCCGCAACTCTTGAAAATAATTAAAAAACTTGTGCAAACGGTTTAGGAACTAATTGGATCCCGCGGTGAGACCGCAGAGGACAAGTTGTTCATTTGTTACGTTTGTAGCCTAGACTGGGCTCTGCGGCAGTGCAATAAGTCGGTGACTGCTCACAATAGGCCCAATGAAAAACAATCTCTAGGTCGTAGATGTTATCGCAAACACTTTAAAGAGCTTATCTTGGAAAGACAGAAAAGAGGAAGAAAAAGAGAAAAAAAATGCCGGGAGGTGAACAAAGAAGCAATAGCAAATCTGAATTCTTGCAAATAGAATATTTGTCAAGCTAAAAGAATAAGAGGAAGGAGGGAAAATCTCCTGAAAATAAGTAATGTATAAACAGATGCAAGCAGATCTGCAGGAAAGAGAGGACTGAAAGATTACGAATGAGAGATGGGACACCCAGCTCTGCACTATGTGGAGGAGAAGGAGAGAAATCTCTGATATTCTTGGCTTTCACTCTCACTCCTGCAATTCAAAATTAATCATCACTATGAGGAAACGATTGCTTTGTTGGGGAATGAAGAGATGATACCACCACTTGGAAGCTCCTACCGTCCCCCGTATTTTTCACTCTTTCGTGTTAAAACAAGTAACGCAAAAAAACTAAAACCCAAAACTCCTTTGCAACAAACCTATTGGAAATAACAAAATGCAATAGGTGTGATTTAAATTCTTGGCGCCCGGACACCAAATTCTGTGTACTTGTGCAAATTAAAAAGCGGCATCAACTGCAGATGACAAAGGAAATTATTTATTATTTACCACTTGCAACTGTTGTATACTGTAGGAAATCCAGTTGCACATATGTAAAGTATTAGTTAGTTCGCAATGTAAAAAAAAAAATCTGCTTTCACTGTACTGAAAGGAGGAAGTCAGGTTGGAGGAAAGCACAATCCCACCATGTCAGAGTTTGAGGTTGGCTGATAAGCATTAATTAGAAAAGCGTGATGCATAATAATTCCTCAGAAGGGTAATCCTGATGTTGTCTCTTCAGACTTAGCTTAAGCAAGCACTAGGTCCGAGCGCTTCCTTTAGGCTCTGTGTAGCAAAGTACTGCCTGAGCAAGTTTAGGTGTCACAGACTTTTCCCCTCTTTCTCTTACGCGGGGCACAGGGGTCTTTGCTGAGCTGGTAATTTATTCACGTTTCCATAAATGTACTGCCAGCAAAGAGATTCTTTTTGTAAAGGAAAAAAAAATAAAATCAAAACCAAACCAAAATAAAAGCAATAAATGCTAAAGATGTCATGAATGGTAGCAGGACCGCTAAGGCCCCAAATATGTCTTTACTTCTGCCTGCTCCCCAGCCAGAGAAACCCTTTTGTCCGCTGAGGATGTCTCCGAGGTTAATCTTTGCACAGGCTGGTTCAGTACTGAATGTGAGGTGGTGGGGGTTTTTTTGTGGTTTTTTTTTTTTGTTTTTTTTTTTTTTTTTTGTTGGTTGGTTGGTTTGGATTGTTTGTTTGTTGGTTGGATTGTTTGTGGGGGTTTTGGGGTGGGGTTTTTTTTGTTTGGTTTGGTTTTTTTGGTTGGTTAAGTTTTTTAGAATACAGTATTTCTGTTATCTGATGCTTTTTTTCCGCGGTGGTTTATATGTCAAATCCTCAAGATAAGCTTTCGGGATTTTTTTTAATATGCACATTTCTAGAATGATGAGGTGTCTTAGTGTCGTTTCCTTGGCGTTTCCTAATTCAGAGCGTTTATGGGGGACGGGCGGTCATTACGGAATTAAAATGCTATTGTTATATTCCTAGTTGATGTTTGAGGTGATTAACTTTGCTCGCATAGATCGTAGGAGAAGAAATCTGCTCATCAAGAAACATCCAATTATGGCTTTAAGATTGCCTTCGGAAATATGTTTGAGGCATAATAAACAGTAACTCGAATTCTTAACGCGATATTTGGCCTAACAATTTTTGCCAAATTTTTGATATTTTTCTTTTGTTACGGTAAAATAGCATCCGCTATGTGGAACGTATTCTTATGAAAGGGTTTAAAAGAAAGTTAACAAAAATATGATTTGCCTTAAATGGCACAAAACTAATGTTTGTGGGAGTGATATTTTTTTTAATCCAGTACTTGAAAAAAATAGTTTAACCGGAATGTCATTTTGCTCTTTATAACTTCTTCGGTTGATTATTAAGATTTATGTCAGAAATCATGATTCAGGTACACACCCCCTCACTACTTGTGTTAATATGAGGTCTCAATCACGATGTATTCACTATTCACTCAAGCAAAACTCCCACTGAACTCCGGTTACATTTTTACTGAACCACATCAGAGTTTTGCTTAAGGAAGAACATTGATCAAGACTCGTTGCTTTATTAGTGACTATATTCTTTAATTGTTCGCATTTTCCCTTAGGATAGGAAACAAACAAACAAACAAAAAAATCTTTCTGTAGATAATCACCACTATTGCCCTTAATTGTGTGATCGCGGATAAAACACCCGCCCGAGAAAGTATATGCACATTCGTATTACACGAATAAAAATTCAACCGTTGGCAATAAATATGTATACATACATATAGACACACACAACCCTGCAGAGGTGTCTATCCATTGCACTAGAATCTATAGTAGATTCCTCTGCAGTTCTACGCAGTGAAATGTCCTTGTTTTGAATACCCCCCCTCCCCTCCCAATGGTGAAGGTGTCTGGGTAAATGGGTCAAAAAGTGGTGGAGAATTGGGTTAGAAAGAGGTGAAGGTGAAGATCAATGGAGGCTTTAGGGCTGGCTGTGTGTTTTGCTGGGTTTGTGTGACTGTGCCCAGAGGGCGGAGTTCCTGCACATTCCTACCTCACCGGAGAACCTGCCCTCAACTCCACTGCAGCTACTCCAGAGAGATGGGACCCTTCAGAAGAAACCTGCCCAGCAATCCCAGCAAGCCTTCCCGCCAGAAGGGTAGGTGCACTTCAAGAAAACCTTCCCTACCTCTTCCCCCACAGGCAGATCCATGTGATACGAATGAATAGAGATGACAGACTTCTGTCTAAATGTGCTGTTTCCCTGTGCCCCACGATAAGCAGATCGCCCGTGCAACCGAAGCACAGTTTCAAAGAACCAGTTACACCAAAACTGAGTGTGCCTACTGTCAGGGTTTTCTCTCTCTCTCTTTTTTTTTTTTTTTTGTTTGTTTGTTTTTGTTTTTGTTTTTTTTTTTTTTCCTTTTTTATTGTTTTGGTTTTGGTCTCTTCCTCAAAGTGTTTCCTCCCCCGGCCTCCTCCCTCCCCCTCGGGCTCTTTCGTTTCAATCGGTAAGTTAAAAGTTTCTTCGGCGGTTTAGCAGTTGTTATGGTTAACCTGCAGATATTTTAGCTTGTTTCATTAACGTGCTCTTTGCTTGCTTCTTTGCCACTAATGTCAGAGAAAGTCACACGGGTGCAATGTTGTGTTTGCGTTTTTAAGATTCCAGGAGAAACTGCCTCTACCTGCAAGAAAGGCGCACGTTGGCACTTGGGGATAGAAGTCCTCCATCGGCACCGGGTGAGTGCGGATTTTACTCCTCTTTTACCCTCAGGAATCAAGTAACTACACGCGCGATTTTTGTCCGCTGGTACCAGGATGGGAGAGAGCGCGGTTCCAGGAGATCCCTGAGCCTCCTCTGCCTTTTTTTGTCACAGCGCAGAAATATTACGGGGCCAGGCAAAATTCCCCGCTACTACTCATTGCGGGAGGAAATTTGGTCCTTGATCCAGCTCTGCTATATGAAAGACGATTTTAGTATGATGAGTACAGGCGGATTCCGTAATGAATTATTTCCAAAAAAATCTAAGCCTGTCATTTGAGAAAAAGCTACAGGCTTCTCTCACCTTTCGGGACTGTGTAAAGAATGCTAATATCCCTAAATTTTCAAGGAAGCGACTATATGCCAAAAATTTTGGGAGATCGAGGAGATCGATAAAGAGCCGTACATCTAAATCTGAGCTGGATTTTGCTCTGAGTGCTCCGTCGGAGAAACTGCTCCCTTACAACCGATCGCGGGCAACGTTCACGTTCATGGGAGAGCTCCAGACACTCTCCCTTTGTCTTCCCACTTCCCAAATTCCTTAACTGCCTTCTGTACGCGTGGAGATTTACGTGCCGCAAACCGAAATCTCGGAATAGGGGCGGAAGTTTAAACGACTGATACAACTGATGCGCTCAGCGTGCTCATCCTTGCGGGTGGGGGCAGGCGCGCGGGTGCGTGGGCAGGACCCGCGACGGGCCCTCCGTGGACCGACTTGTTCTTGTTTTGCTGTCCCGACGTGGTGCAGGGGAAGAGCCACGGCACGTGTCCCACCCGGCGGATAACTTTGACCCCTTGCTCCTTGCCATTTTTGACCTCACGAAAATAATTAATTTTTTTAATATACAGCAAGTTGAGTTTTCCGTGACGCTGTGCGTGGGACACCCCAGCGCAGGGGGCAGCGGTACCGAGCACCTGTCTCCCCTGCATCGTAGGAACCGGCACCCGCGCACGGGGACGCGCACCCGCACACGCACAGCACACACCGGCAGTGACTTCTGACAGATCCGCTGGCGGTTTGTGTCCCCGGCTCAAACCTGCCCGGGGATGTCCCGTGGGTCCCGCAGGGCACGGGTGGAGCTCCCCACGCTGCGGAGAGCGGCACCCACACTGCCGCGTCTCCAGAACGGCAGGGACCGGCTCTGCCAGACGCTCCTGGTTTCCCGCCCCGGCGCGGCCGCCGTGCCCGGACACGCGTGTCCGCGGGGCGAGGCGGGGGCCTGGCGCGGCGGCGGCGGCGCTGCGCATCCCGCGGGCTGGGGGCGCTCTTGCCCCGCGGGAGAGCCACCCCACCGGGCCGCGGGACCCGCCGCACAGCGCCCGGAGCCCCGGGAAACAGCCCTGTTCACCCGCGGCCTCTTCCAAGGCCCGGCAACCCCCTCCCGCCCTTGAAACGGTGGTTTGCAGGCGACGGGCGCCTGTATTCGGAGGGCTTGAGTCCGTGCCGCCTCCCTCCCTTCAGAAAGGAGGAAAAATATGAGGTTTCCTTCTCCATGTAGACTTAGCTTTGTGTTCTCCTGGCCACTAAGAGACGGAGGTTGCTCTAGGAACAGGCGTTTGAAGTCCTCTTCCCAAGAATTGGCCCAGGATGCTCCGATCCAGGATCAGGCTCACTAAACACTCCTCTCGCTCCACTGAGGCAAAAGGAACCAGAAAAGACTTGAAAAACAAAAATAAAGAAAATAAATTAAACTGCCAAAATAAAAAAATAACCAAAGAAACGACGAGCAGCCTCCCCTCCTCCCCCTCTTCAATATCATGTAACAGAATATAGTATCACGCTAGCGAATTGGACTTAAAGCGAGCAGCTTTTCTGCTCTCAGTCGGAGAAATGAATGCAAAGTCCATTTCAAAGAATTATCTCTAGGGAGTCCTCCAAGTGTATTGGGGTTATCCGTGATTTGAGAGGAAAGACTAAACGAGAGGGAGTCTGAGAAAAGCCTGCCATTGTCACCCTACCCTAAGGTGAGTAAAGTATCCCTGCAAAGTTAGCTGCAAAAAACTGCTTAACCTAAACTCGAGAGGTGAAAACTCTCCAAGCCCGGAGCCGCCTGACCAGGGAACCTGAATTTCAAACTAAAAAGGCAAGACGAAGCCTGAACTCTCTTGGGGGTTTTTGGCGACTTTTTGTTTGTGGGATATTTTTGGTTGGCTTGAGGTTTTTTTGGTTTGGTATTTTTTTTTGTTTGGTTGGTTTGGTTTTGGGTTTGGTTTTTTTTTTTTGTTTGGTTTGGTTCCCCCCCCCCCCCACGGTGGGGAATACAGAGCGCTTTATGAATGATTTTGCAAGAGCATCTTTCACAGGGAGGTAGGAACACGTGAACGGAACCCTTCCACTTCAGAGCGCTCCCGGCAGCTCTCCCTTAACGGCGGAGGAGGAATGGGGTTTGCTGCTGCGACCGGCCCGCGGGGAAGACCTCACCGAGCTCCCCATTAACTTGGCGGCCCTCCAAGCTAAGTGTTAGCCCAGCACTCTTGGTTAGTGGAAGGAAGAGAACCCCTCTTCGTCTCCTCCCCTACCCACATCCCCACCTTGCCTGCTCTGCTTTTACTCAGAATTTTTCTGATCGCAAATATTTAATATTAGGTAGTCTGCAAAATTAATCATATCCAAGAGGAGACAAATATCTGCCAAAAAAATCTGGCTGTAGAGTAAAAAAGCCTGACTGTAGAGTAAAAAAAAATGAGAAATTCTTTCTCAGCCTTAGAAAACAGCTTAAAAGAAAGAAAGAAAGAGAGAGAGAAAAGTTGAATTCTCATAAAAAAAATAAGCATAACCTCATTGTGAAGCATGGTATGTCCCAAAAGGAATGCAATACTTTTGTAAATTAAATACTGATAATATTCACTCGTTACAAAATTATTCTTTTGAAGCAAAAATCTTGGTGATGCTATACTAGAAGATGCGTTTCTTCTCCTTTATGCTCCTTGCACACTCAAACACTCTCGCATCCTCACACCAGTATATTTCCAAATGGGGATGATGGCACTGATTTGACTTTTCACTAGACCCCAAACGAAACAAAGCTGGGACAGATTATTAGAGCTGTCTATGGGGGGATACGGTTAAGTACATCACATAATCAACTATATATTTAGTACTATGGCTCATAGGTAACTTTGAAATACACTAGTGATAAGTAAATCTCCTTTTAGGTTTCTGAACTGCACTTCTGATGGCTAGTGCATCTAGAGAACTTAAGATGCAGTCTAGATTTTGTACCACACTCACAGTGGTACAAAATGGCAAGGGTATTTTCATTAGCATTTTGTATACCCACACTCATAGTGGTCTATGAGAAAACAGATGAGAATTACGCAAATAAAAATGGCATTGTTGTTTTATCAATGAACTTTCCCCCCTATCTCTCTCTCTCTCTCTCTCTCTAAACGTGTGTGTATATGCATGTATATATTTGTCCAATCTTTTCTGACTGTGAAGGTGTCCTCTAGCATAAATCAGAAAAAACCGCTCTGCATGTTCCTTTTCTTTCTTGCTTATTTATTCTGTTTGAGCAAAGCTGTTTATTTTGCTGGGAAGCATAAGTTGCCTTTGGTTATGCCATCACTATAATTTGCGTTTCGGTGGAAGGGTAGCCCTATTTTTATTATTAAATCTGTAAAGGTAAAAGTACTAATAATTAAATACAGATCTCTGATTGCAGGTTGGAACAGCAAAATCGATTGTCTCTTCATCAATAAGACAAGTGTTGAGTAGCTTGCTATTGATTAGTATGTTTATTTATGCAGATCTTTAGGTATTTTCTTACATATTTCAAGTTCTTTGTCTGCTAATTATTTTACCAGATTGGTTTGAAAGAAAGAGCTTAGACTGGGAAACACAGTTGACAGATCCATTCTTAGCTAACCTGATAGTGGATTATTGCAATCCAGTAAGTTTAACAAATTACTTATACGTGCTTGCCTTTCGAGCAATTAGGAAGCCGTTTCAGATTAAAATCCCTTGTTGCATTCGGGGTCGGTTCATTTAAATAAAGGGGCATTATGTTTAGATATTTTCCAAATGAAAAATGGGTTTCTGGATTCGCAGAGGCTGAACAGGATTTGATGCGTACTTCGCCTTCCGAGCCCTTGGCTTCCGTTGTACGTGTAAAACACCTTCCCAGCAACAGAGTGGGCCCTGGGGTTTCCTCATAGATGGAATGTAATCTCCATAGATGCAGGTAATCTGAATATCGAAATCAGGAATCAATATATTAACCAGAAATAGCCTACCAAACAAAACAAAACAGAGGGATCGGCATCCAAACATCAGAGTCCTCAAAGCGGGTGATATTTTAAGTTGTTTTTTTGCTTAGTGATTTAATCGATCCAAAAGGAATTGCCCCAGACTCTCTGCTAAACGACCTGGTTCCCAGCCATCCCCTCCAAGGACCCCAGAAGGCTGACATTTTCATCTATTTTTTAAATAGTTTTTCAGATAGGACACTCGCATTTTCTTTCGCAGCCGTTTCGGAGAGGGTTCTGGTTTTATCAGTATTTTCCCCCCTCCGCTTCGACTGTGCTGACACAGGCAGCTCGGCAGAGGGGAGTGAGCTCGCAACCAGGGAGAACTAGCGGGGGACGGTGTGAGAGCCAGGTGCAGGGAGGGAAGGCCCCCTCCCCACTGCCTACGTCGGCCGAGCTGCCCCACGGGGTGCAGCTCCTGCCGCCCTACTCGCCGCTTGCTCGGGGAGCGGCGCCGCGGGAGCCTGAGCCACGGGATGAGAAGCGGGAACAGGACCCGCGCACGGTGCTGAGCGAGTGCTGAGCCCTTCTTCCGTTCTCTTCCTCGTCTTTTGCTTGAGGCAAGTTTTGTCGGGGAGGGGGGAGGATTCCCCCCCCCCCGCCCCTTCTTTTACCTCCAGGAACTGCTGCTTTACAACCTGTAGAGATAAGACGGCCTCGCAGCAGATGATCACAGAGATAAGTAATCTCTCCCCTCGGCCAGTGGTATAGCTGACCGTATGCTCTTGAATCTTAGAGCGCTAAGTCTTTCCTGTGAATGAACGAGAAAACACTCGACAGGTCGTGAATAATCGTTTTAATGAGTGTGTAAAAGCGTGCGACGGGGTGCACGGAGCTGTCGGGTTAAACAAACAACTTGTACCCTGACGAAATCCGATTGTTAAAGTGCAAAGTGATGTCAGTCCAATTTCCATCCCAGTTCTAAAAACCACAGATCTAAGTCGCGGGAGTCCAATTTTCCCCATTAAGAAAAATAACAATATTTTCTGAACGTAAGTGCGATCGTCCCTAATGTTAGCCTTTGGCGAAAAAAAGACCAGTTGCACATCGCAGAGGTGTCGAAGTTATTTTTATTATTTTTAAAGGCAATAGTTAGAAATTGTGTATCTGGTTGTTCCCGAGATATTATCAGATCAATGCAGTAAATATTTTCTTTTTTTGTCTGTCTGTCGCCCCCCTCTCCGTATGTATGTGTGTGGGGTGTTGTGATTTGTTTTGGGGGTTTTTTTTGAGTTTGTTTTTTGTTTGGTTTTTATTTTGTTTTGTTTTGGAGGTTTTTTTTTGTGGGTTTTGGGTTTTTTTGGTGTTTGTTGGGTTTTTTTGTTTGTTTGTTGGTGGTTTTTTTTTTTTTTTGGTGGGATTATTTTTTTTTTCCGCAGATCACTGGAGGCAAACATCGAATTAATTGGATCTCAATGACTGAGGTTGGTATCTTTGTATTGAACTAAGGTTATCTTTGTCATAGTGTTCTGGTATTTACAAGGCATTTTAGGAGTTTCTAGTTAAGGTAAATCCAGAAAACATATATGATAAAATTAAAAGGGAGTTGAAATATTATATACTCCAAATCCAAGTTATATTACTCTTGTGTAGGGAGATAACAGTCTGTGGGTCTGTAATAGTCTATGCAGAAACTATTAATTCAGAAGAAAAATAAACAATTTTGGAGGTTTTTTTAATTTTGAAAAACTTCATATCAGAATAGCAAAGTCTGTTTCTTGTACAACTAGAGGGCCTTGCACTATTTTGAAAATGCAAACCCCACTCTTTTAAGTCCCTTGATTATTTCTTAACGTTAGTAATGACGCATATTCCTAATGTTTATTGTTGCTGAATACTTTCATACCGACTACAGGTCTGCCTCTTTCTATGAAGATTCATTTTCAGGTGTGTCCTCCCTTTCTTTGAAAATGCCCGTTAGAGTAAAGTGAGGTGAGGTAAAGCAACTGCATCTGTAAACCAATGCTTTTTAAAGTTTCTCCACTCTTCCGATTAATACGCAATTTTTCAAAAATAACGTGATACTGGAAAATTAATGCAAGATATATTAGTAGGCTATAGTTACAATGGGGACCCAATGCAGTGATATGAATATGAAATTTACTTTTGATACTTGTGGACATGGAATCTTGGCCATTGATGAACCGGATATGAGTGTCCATATCGCTTTGGTCTCAAGTCGATCTCCAGGGTTTGTAGCATTTGGATTAAAACATTGATTTTTTTTTTTCAACCCAGACAATTTTGTGTTATGCTTTAGAAACGGTATAGGCTTTGAGAATGAATATCAATGATTTCTGTGTTCCCGAAGCGTGACAGAATTATTTTGCAAACCTTCCTCCAAAACCAGTGATAGAAAGGAAAGAGAGAGAAGAAATGAGAGGGAGAGAGGTGAAGGAGGGGAAAAAAAGATAACTCAGCCCCGCTGGATTTGGTAGCAGATCTATAACAAACATCTGACGAAAGTTCTGGGCATTTTCAAATATGGCTTTGTTCAGACTATGTGACTTGAAACACGTCGTTTCCCGGACCAGTCTGAACGCTGGAGGCCATCAAAACCGAAATGTTCCCACTGTTTTCCTTAACCCCCTACGTGAGAAAAAAAGGGACTTAGCTCAACCCCACGGAAGAAAGAGAGAGGAGAATGAAAGATAAAGCGTAAGGACATATGCCTCCCGAGTACAGCAGGACAGAAATCTGCATCCTGAGAGCTAGGAAACATTTCTCATCCCAGTGAAAGACTAATGCCCTCCTTCTGCAACTGCAATTTCCTTTGCAACAAAAACGTACGTTAAATGGGCACGATGGATAGTAAGGATCTATCAGTTTCCTGCTGTAGTTCTGCTAATAAATAAAATTCTAAATGTTTAAAACACTCTATCTGTCACATTCACAAGATAGGTACTGTAAATTCCTGTTGAAAATATACAAACAGAGATCCAAGAGGTTGCCTCTGTTTTTGTATCTCTCTCGCACAAGAAATGGACTATCAAAACATTAATTATATTTGAAAGGGAACAGATTATTTGTTTGAGAAAGAATTACATTCTTGAATTTATATTCCACACAGACCTCTCCTCCTGTCTGCTGAGAGGGTTGAACTGTAAATCTGTCTCAAATTATTTGCCCCTAAAATGTAGGTAGGTGTGTCACATTAGAGTAGTAGAGAGATGGCAGATAATCTGTAGGTGCTTTTAGACACCTCTGTGGGATGGGTCGTTAGAGAACGTCGAAATGAACAAGAAACTGAAATCTAACATGTGAAGAACATACACGCTTATTCTTTGACAATGAAAATACAAACACACATAGACACACAGAGCTGAGCCTAGTTAGTTATTAAACACTGTGACTCGCGGGAGTCCGGGCCTGCAGCTCCTTTTTTGTTTGTTTGTTTGTGGTTGGGTGTTGTTGGTTTTTTGTTTGGCTTTTTTTCTTTCTTTCTTTTTTTTTTCTTTTTTTTTTTCGGTGATGTTTTCTTGCACATCTTGCAGTAGTCTATAATTGAGAAGCTACTAACTGATCTGATGGGTTATCACTCAAATAATGAACCATGTCTTACAGATTGTACCTTCTTTCCTGCTTTTAGAAACAGTAATAAAAGAATTAAATAGATGTCTTCATACCTTTACCTTTCTTCTGAGAAAAATGGTGATCTAGTGGGACTTTATTTTAGGAGCTCTTGAAAAACCACTCCTCGATGTCTCCTTTTTCCACTCTCCGCTAACCAGACGTTCAGCATTTCTTACCCTTCCCTCAGATGCCATTAGCTCTCTGAGTAACATCCTTCTCCAGCATTGCAAATGATTTGGCGGGGATGGTTGTGAACAGCCCCATCAGAAAGATGTCTGGTGCTGTCGTGTCATGCTTGGGGAAATTCGTCACGGGACCCGGGGAATCTGTGTTAGCACTGGGTCCTGCAGCGGTGGGCCCCTTTTCTCTACTCCTGTATTTCTTGAGTCCTGGGAAACCCAAGCCATGCGGCCTGAAGGGCGGTCGCAGGGAGCACAGGGAGGTGGGGGTGGGCGGACTTTTCTGCCTGTGGCTGTGCCTGGGATGTGCTCTCTCCCTGATTAGGTATCTGTGGAGGAAGAAGGTGACGTGACGAGAAAAGCCTGACAGCCAAAGCGGGAACTGTCCGGGAGAAGGATCCGTGATGAATGAAGCCTGTGAAGTCCTGATGCAAAAGCAGAGCAGGACAGTGTGTTGGCAAACCCAAATACCGGTTTTTGTTCTCTGGAACCAAAAAGGAAAATGGGGTGGTGAAGGTGGGGTGGGGGAGGGGGGACCCCGGGGAGTGGGGCAGTGGAGATTGGAAGGGAGAGATCGGAGAAGTGGCTGTCTGGAGTGTTAACACGCGTCCATCGTGTCCTCGGGAGAAGGAAAGGCTGAGTTGTCAGACGGGCTAGAGCCCTGACGAGAGCCAGAGGTGCCATCAGAGCGCTTCGAGATGCTGCCGTGAAATCTGGATCCTGGCCGATTCAGGGATCCGAGGGACAGTACTTCATAAAATAATCGGTCCCGAAATCTCCCGGGCAGGTGTCCGAGGTTAAGTCAGGCTCTTCGATAATCGCCGAACAATCATAGGGAACAAAATCTGCCCCGGGGCAGGAGATAGGATGGGGGAGGCGGGTGCGAAGTGGGAGAGACAGGACGACACGAACTAAAATACACTAAAATGGCAAACATTATTTCATTCCTTGGGTAACTTCGTGCAGATCTGTAGCTTCTTCCTCGGACTTGGCGGGAAAGGCTGTCTTGGACGAGCCTGTAACTTCTTGCAATGTTTTTGACCGTGCACTGTACTGCCGTAATGCCAATAAACGCTTTTAACGCGTCTTACTAGCGACCATCAGATGTTCCAGCCACTCAGGCCCGGTCTAAACGAGTTCTGGCCTGGCCCTGGACGTCTGGGTCATTCCTTACCTTCGGGTGCTCTTGATGCTCCGGGAAAATGTGACTGGATGGGCCGGGTCTGTTGCACCGACTTCTGAGTTTTCTTTCGTCTTGGCTTGCAAGGGGTCGCAGAGGCAAGGGCTCTTTTCATGCCAGCGTTCAGGATTTCAGGACTTTGAGTTTAGCGGCCAAAGAAAACCCTGCCTGATTTTTTCCCGACTTAGTGTCTGCCTAAGAGGACAGAGACTGCCAGGTCTCCCAGGGAGGAATTTCCTAGTGTGTAGCATAGCCCATATCGCTCACCCTTTCAGCAAATGCCAGCAGATGGATGCAATTAAACCTCGGCGGTGCTCCACGGCTGGACACTGATCCAGGGTGTAAAAGGGTTGGCCATTATGCAATGCCTATGGACTGGTGTTCATCCCCGACAGCTCTAACAGGGAGAAAGAACGGAACATGGGTGCTCACAACTTTCCCGTCCCACGGCAGCCAGGGAAACATGGCAGGACTCCCACGGCTCAGGAGAGAAAAAGCCAGAACAAAAAAAAAAAAAAAAAAGGGCTCTAAACACGTACACACGTCTTGGGAGCAATCAAATATCTATGCAATGTTATTAAAAATCATAAAATCCCAGCAAAACAACGGCTCTCTTATAAAGGAAATCTGAGGAGCGCGGCGAGCTAAGTGAAAGCTCTGTTTTCAAGGGAAGGCCGGATTAGTTCTCTGCACATAATAGCCAGTGTGTAGGAATTGCAAATGAACATCACCAGCAGTTCTGGAGTTACCCTTCTTAAATCAATATTAAGTTGGGTTCTCTGCACAACGCGCAAAATATCAGACATTTCTGAGCTTTCGAGGGAAAGAAGATTGAAATTAACGTGTACATATATTTTTCCCTAGTTTAATCCAAGAAACTCCTATCCTAGGATAGTCAGTAAGCAGTGGAGGAATTTGGGGTAACGCCCCCAGGACCTGTTTTGCGGGTTAAAAAATACATCAACAAATCAGCACCAAAACCCCGAAACGGACCCGACACCGGCACAGACAGGGGGTAAGCACGATCTCCGGCTCAGCGGCGGCGGGCTCCGCTGCCTGAGACGGCCCCGCTGCGGGGAGGCTCCGCGCCGGCAGCGCACAAGGGCCCCCGCGGCAGCGCTCGCCCTCCGCCGTGCTCGCCCCCGCCGAGCAGTGCCTCCGCGGCCGCACCACGAGGACCGTGCTGGTCTAGTGTGCCATCGCGGGCCCGTACACACCGGCTGAACCGATTCTTCCATCCCGTCATCAGGCATGCAAAGGGGGAAGGTTATACATCTGATATCCCGCCGTAAAGAGGAGAGAGAGAACGCAGTGAGCTCCAGGGCTCTTTCAGACACTTCAGAAATTAATGGGGGAGGGGAAGGGGCTAGGAAGGATAGATGCATTGGAAATGGTAAAATAAAAACATCATGTGAAGATATATTTACTGTCAGCTCAGAGCCAAAACATTTATGCTCCCACGCCTTTTTTTTTTTTTTTTTAGCAAATCGGAACTTAAGTGATGCATTTTAATTATTTTAGGAAAATAAGCAAGAAGGCTCCTTTTCAGAGTCTAAATAAATAACAGAGTGTTCTGTGCCGATGATGTCTCTGGTTCGTGATGGCCTCATCTATCCAGTCACTACTGTGAGCTCTGAAAACCTGGGAAGAGTGGGGTGTTACTGCCAATTTCTGAAAGGAACTGTCCATTATTTGTAGGGTTTTCTGAAACAGAAAATGCAAAGAATTTGCTGACAGTCTGAGAGGTTAAAAAAGGGGCCAATATTTTCCTATGGCTTCAGCTTGGAACGATGCGTGCCTAAATCTCAGTATTGTTTGAAGCCTCATGAGAGGAGTGATTTTCCTTATGTTTCAAATAGTTATTTCAACTCCTTGAAAGTAATGGGGAAAAGATATATGTTGCCCTAAGAGAGGCTGGATGCCTTGCAGCCTCTGAGATAAGCTTGGTGGCTTCTTTTTCTCCTCACTCCCCTGCCCACCCTCCATCCCCCCTCCACCCCGACTTTGATCTGAACCCTGACAATTTTCTTCCTGCATACAATGTGTCCCTAATCCTCAACAGACTGCGCAGACCTTCCTCAAGGAGAGTGACACTCAGAAGAGCCACTTTTTAATTTGGGGAGAGAGGAGGAGTATAATACTGCCTTCACTTAGAAGTAGAACGTAAACAGAAAAAAAACCCCCAAACCCAACATCCCCCCCAATCACAAACAAACAAGCAAACCAAACCAAACCCAAACCAAAACAAAGCCAAAATCAAGTGGGAACACAGCAGAAGAGAGTCTCTTTAAGTTCACATTTAAAGAAAATCATGAATCAGTTTATAATAATAGTAGGGAACACTAAACCAAACACACTAGAAGCAGAAAACACTAGTCATAATCTCCCTACTTAAAAAAATCAAATCAATGATGCATTGCAGTTCTCTGTTTGTAGAAGTGCCTAAAACATATATGGCCAGCAGGGCTTGTTCCATAGTTTTCTCTCCAAACAGGCTATCCTTCCTCATCTTTAGTAAGGATTTTTGTGTTTTGGGTACTCCTCTCCTCTACATCAACTCCCATTTTGTGTAGGGTAAATTCTGTCACTCAAACACTGCAGCCAGTTCCCATCAGCTTAAATTAACTCAGGAAAAGTTCAGATTGCCCATAGGTAAACTCCTTTCTTTCTCTTTGTGGTGTGTCTGCACTGCGTCTTCAAGATTCACCAATGGAAAGCCTGGAGTTGTTGCTTTGGAGGCTGTGCCATCAGTTTGACTGGTGCAGAAACTGCAAAAAAGGTAGAGAAACTAGGAAAAGTCACATGCTTTTTGGTTTGTCTTTCAAGCAAAACAGCAGCATCAGCAACAGCAACATTAAGGCAATATCAAGAAAAAAAAGAAGGAAGAGGAAAGAAAACCTAACAGCAGTGAAGACAAGTGAGTAGAAGTGTTTTGCAGAACAGGATGGTACTATTATTTGCAGTCTACATGATTCCTACCTCAAAGATGGAGCAGGCCACAGCTTGTAGTACCCAGATAGTTGACAACAGAAAGCAGTGCAGGTCTATGGGTGTCTGAACACTGTCTCTGCTTTGCAGCACATGAAGCCATATTTGTCAATCTCTCTAAGAGTTTTCTGACACATGCCCCTACAAGAAAAGCAGAAAAGTGATTGCTGCCTTGTTTTCATGTAGATCCTAAAGATATCCAGACTTTTTCTGTACAACTCCATCATCATCCCTATTGAAACTGTAAAATAGTGTTGGTTTACAGGAAGAAACTTGGGCATCAGGACCTGTGTGAACAAGTGTGTGGGAAGGAAGTGACCTAGCTGCCTCACCACCTCCAAAGAACCACCTCACCCTCTCTTCCTGCAACGCAACAGAGTTCCTGACATTTCCATTTTCATTCCTGCTGTGCCAGAGTCCATTGAATCTTTGCCCTCTTGTCTGATGGCCCTGGATTATTAATGGAAGAAATCGACTAACACTAAAAAGCTGTTAAAATAAGGTTTAAATGTTCTTGAAATGTTACTGGTTGATGGATTCATGGAAACTGGTAGAAAAGATTCTTAAGATTCTTCAAGCAACTGCTGGAGGCCTCATGAATCTAACAATTCGATGTCAAGTTTGCAAAAAGACCCTAGATAATAACGTAACATGAGGAACGTCCTTTCATTGACAGGGAATAGGTGACCTAACAACATATTTCCTCTGTGAACTTTTAGAATTTATTTCACAAAAACATATGCCAAGTTAGATACCAGCTTGGTATGACCATTTAAAAAGTAAATTATTTCAGATTTTTTGGGGGGAACCACATTTAGCTGCAGTTGAAAAATGAGCGGCAAAGAACAATGCTGACAATACTAATTTCCAGTGTTATCATTACACTTCAGAAATAACATTACTGTCAAGAAATGGAGTTTTTTCATCTTCTTTTAGGGCTGTTGGTTAGGAATAACTTTAAATCTTCCTTCTGACCTCTAGAATTCATTCACTACTATTTAAAAGTCTGCTTGAAGTTTGGAGGAGCTAAAAATCTCACAAATAATTAATGATTAGTAATGAACTGGTAGGAGCTGTATAAATTACTGAAGTTATGAGACAAAAGATCTATTCAATTTATTTTTAAGATGTTGATCTACTATTGAGATAGCATGAAAAGCACTGTTCCCTTTGCCCATATCTATCTTCATGAAATAACCTCAAGTCTGGATGTATGTACCTGTTTTTTACTTATTAGGGACAGAAGCTTTTTGCCAAATGCATTATTTGTTTTGTTTATTTACTCATTGATAACCATAAGTCTTTTGGGGCAGTTTTTGCAAGATACTTGAACTTAGTGCTTTGTAGAAATTTTAGATGTTCTCTGTGTAGATTGTATGCCGAGTGGGAACTGGTTTTATATACAGAATGAGTACACTTGAATAACCTGGCAGAGGATTTAGAGACTGTTCTATATAACTGTGCGTTTTTCCATAAGTAGGACCACCCTCCATGCCATGTAGGGTCTTGAGTTTTGCATGCGCTGTGTGCAACAGGAAATCTTACGTAAGAAACAAAGACATTCATGTACACAGACAGAAGAAAAAAACGTGCTCCTGACATGTGGCAGTCCTCTAAATGATATACTTTTGAGGATGAGAAAGATGGTCATGGTTTACTCCTCTTCGGTGAAACAATGCTAGTGCTATCAGCATGTGGATTCCATGCAAAGCCTGATCTCAGGCTCCGTTTTGCTTTTCTGCTCTCCTACTGTCAAGTAAGTTCCTCTACTCAGTGACTGAATTTGAAGAAGCAGGCATGTTGAGACAGGTTCCCTTAGCACATGGGCCTGAATTAGCTTTCAGAGGATATATTTTAGAAGCCATGTGTCAGGTTAGAGTTTCCAATGCTGAGCTTTACCAATTCTCCTCTTCATGAAGACACGAGTAGAAAAGGAATATTGAAATACTGAAAGTCCAGAATACTGCAGAATACTAAAGTGCAGAATACTGCAGAATACTGCAGCCCAGAAAGCCAACCATGTTCTGAGTTGCTTCAAAAGGATGGCCAGCAGGTTGAGGGAAGTGATTCTGCCCCTCTACTCTGCTCTGATGAGACCCCACCTGCAGTACTGTACCGAGCTCTGGGGTCCCCAGCACAGGAAGGACATTGACCTGCTGGAGCAAGTCCAGAGCAGGGACATCAAGATGATTAGAGGGATGGAGCACATCTCCCATGAGGAAGGGCTAAGACAATTTGACTTGTTCAGCCTGAAAAAGAGAAGGCTTCAGGGTAACCTCGTTGCAGCCTTCCAGTACCTGAAGGGAACCTACAAGAAAGACAAAGAGGGACTTTTTACAAGAGCATGTAGTGACAGGACAAGAGGGAATGGATTCAAACTAAAAGAGAGTAGAATTTTATATAAGACATTAGGAAGAAATTCTCTACTGTGTACATACAGGCACTGGCACAGGTTGTCCAGAGAAGCTGTGGATGCCCCATCCCTGAAAGTATTCAAGGCCACCTGGATGGAGGTCTGAGTAACCTGGTCTAGTGAAAGGTGTCCCTGTCCATGACAGGGGTGTTTGAAAACAGATCTTTAAGGTCCCTTCCAACCCAAACCATTCTATGAATCTATGAAGTCCTAAACAATTTTCTGTTGCAATGAATTATTGTAGAAAGCAGAGTATATCTAAGGACAAGGAAACAAGAGAGGAATTCACAATTGCTGGTCTTGAAAATAGGGAGCAGAGACCATGACACAGTATCTGTCCTTCAGTGAGGAGTCCCCAGATGCATAGGAGGCAGCATTTGCTTTTATTTCATACTGTCATGTCTCACATGGTAAGTTCACATGTTGAACCTCTATTCTGGATCTGTAAGTATCTAATATATTTATCTGCGATTCATCTATGAGTGCTCTAACTGAACTAACTAACATTTGTCACTCCAATTTCAAACTTCAGTTGTGGCTTGAAGGTTCACACTTAAAAGTTATTTTAAAGTATGCAGAATATTACTGACCAAATGCACAAAAAAGAGGCTCTGCCTGGGACTTGTATAAAGGTGGCTGGGATGGTCTGCTTTAGGCTGCTGCATATTTTAAAGCCTGAACTAAGAGAAGAGTCTTTCAATTTAATAAAAAGTACTTTGAAATTTGCTAAGCAACTTCTAGAAAGCTTGCTTTTTAAGAAGTCCATTTGTTTGCTTAATTTCAGGGAAAAGATTGCAGGTTGTTTTATAAGTTGCACAAATCAAAAGACAAATGCATAAAGCAAATGTAATAGGACATTTCAACATTTTCTTTGCTTTCTATGTTTTGCAATTAAAACACCTTTAATTGTCTCATGAAGTTTCATCAAGTATTCAACAAATGTTATTTATGTATAAAACTTCAACAGATTATTGACTACGCAAGAACCAAAGGAAAAAAATTAAACAGGTTTGTCATATGGTATGTGTTTATCTTAACCTTTCTTCTTCAAAATCTTATCTACTAAGTACTTTTATCAGACACTAATTATACTCCCTCTGAAAAGAATTTCTCCAACACCCTTCAGTGCCTACACCCTTTAATCATATCTCATTACATCTACCTAATCCATCTCTTTTTTGCATTGCCAGGGCTCATTAATAGTTTTAAAAGCCAGTCCTGGATATTATCTTTCCTTTCTATAGAAATATAAATAGTACCAATATTGTTTTATTTCTAGATTTCATAGGCATTTGTAATTAGATCAAAAATTGTTTTCCAATATTGAGATTTCATCTAAAAATAGCTTTAAAAATGTGTAATAGAACAGCAGTAGAATGTTATAAGTCTCTTCCCAAATGGCTGTTTTTATAAGCTGTTTTAACAGTGCATCAACGATCACTTTGAAAGGAAGCGATCCTTGACTAAAATTTAGCAGACATTGTACTTCACCAGTATTTTGTAGATGATACATATACCACCTTGTAAACAGTGTTGGTAATCCAAAGAATCTTTACATGACTGTGAAAGAAAGAAAAAAAAAAGAAATGATGAGGTCAACAAACAACCCTTTATTCCTATGTCATGTGCATACCTTACTGCAGTGTGAAAAGCTTATAGAAAATGCCTCTAGTATAGTATCAACTAAAGTGAAATGATGCTACAGAATGAATAATTGGTGTCAAATTTTGCTTTTTCTCCCCCCTGTTCTCCAATTGTCTGCAAACAGGCTACAAAATTCTTTATTGCTGTTACACTTTAAAATTATTTGTAAGTCACTTCAGTGGATAATCCTCAACCCATAGACCCTCCTGTTTGCTGTGAATTTTGGCAATTTGTAATCTACATTGTGTTAATTTATTAAGATATGTAAATTAATTTCTGCTCCTGTTTCCTCTTTTCAGGATAGATATGTCTACATTATGCTAACTTGCCTCAGTTGAAAATCTGAGTAAAGACAGAAAATCATGTTGTACTGGTTTATTTTCAAAAGGATTAACTTGTCATTATCATGGCTTTGAAGTAAAACCAGTTGCCAAATTTCAACTAGGAAGACCGTTTTCCCCCAGATCTGAATAGAGGAACCACTTAGAGGGGTTTTTTTTCTCCTTTATTGTGTTCGATGGATTATCTGGCAGTTTATTTAACATATTGCAATTATTACTTCAGGAACGTGTGACATTTGCTCTCAACCTCTGACTATAAATCCTAAATTAAGTTAACCCTATGATTTGGGGAAGCTTTTTTTTTTTAAGACCCGTGGACATAGTTTGAGCATACATCTGCTCACACTCTAATTCCTTGGGGATAGGAAGAGCAGGAGAACTTGGATTGACCAAGTTTCAGGGAACTTGGGTTGACCAAGGCATCTTTGTATCAGTGTTGCCTTTATTTAATGCCTAACTGCTGTTATAGGGGCAGCCTTATGGATCCTTTCAGTTCTGTCTTCTTATGCAGCCATGTAAAATTCAGAAATTATTTTTTTTAATCCTTAAATCAGAAAACTTGGTAGAAATCAGTAAAAATGTGAAATTAAAATATATTTGCAGGCAATATAATTGATACTTCATACACATACAGTCAAAATAACTGATGTTATTCAAAAAGCAATTGAGCATAACCCTTGGTGCCATCTGTGTATGTGGTACTGGTTCTCTATGTTTGTAAGTACTGCTTCTTTTCACTAAAGAACTGACTTATGTAGGCAAACACAACATATACAAAAAATTGTAGATATAAAAATTACAGTCAACTGGAACTTGCTTTTGGGACTACTAATGAATTCAAGCTGAAAAATATATTTGTAAGTATTTCATATTACAGACCTACTGTATTGTTTTCAAGAAGCAAATAGAAAATGTCATACCTAGAGCTTACCAAAAGGCAATGTATTATTTACCAGTTTGTGAAAATAGATATGGCTTGAGATGTCTTTTTGTTCACACTGGAAATAAAACAAGGCTCTTTGAAATATTTTTTATGACATAAAATTGCATATATCTGTTTTGGGGTTAATTTTTTTTTTTTTTTGTGTGTGTGTGTGCATTTCTCTTTCCAATCCATTGTTTTACTCTCTCATTAGGAAATGACTAAATAGACAAACCAGGAATATTCCCATTGCAAACATCATTAAAATTGACACATTTTTATGGAACATTTTGGCTTCAATGGCAAGATATATTTAAACGAGAAAAAAAAGTCAATTAAAGTATAACTAGTTATAAATCCAGTCAAACTGATATTCAATTTAAATTTGAACTAATATTTACAAGACACTTTTCTAGAGATTCTTCAGACCAAGTAACTTGAATAGATCTGAGTGATACCAACAGCTCTCTACCCAACAAGTATCTTATATTGCAGTAAGATAGGTTTGGACTTCAGAGGGAACAGGAAGCTGTAGATGTTTCCAGTGTACTTTCTCATCTGCGCAATCTCTGCCATTGGATTCATTGTATTTTGGTCACTTCAGGGCCTATATCTAAATGTTATTAAGTTTACTAAGGACAGAATTCCTTCACCGTTGCTTTCCTTTCATTAACTATCAGTTATTGGTTTATCTTTTTAGTATACCTAAGCCTAATGTTAGCACTCTGTTTAAAAAAAAAAGGAAAATTGCATTTTTTCTTGTAGCCCTGTTTTGGTTGCTGTTCAGCAGGGCTCAGAATCTACCACTGACTAGATTTTGTCGGAGGTAATAGAATTGTTTAATGGCTGCAGGATTGCTATAGACATCATTACGTGCAGAAATCAGTGCAGAATGTTTACAGTTAGTTTTCCATTTACTTAACCACAAATATATGAGACACAGAAAATGGTTAATGTAGGAATAATAAATTATTTGGAAATCCTGTCTTTCTAAAATAAGCCATTTTTTGACACTAAAATCTGTGTAAAATAAAGGAAAATACTGACCCATAAAAAGAAACCCTTATACATTCCTGTAGAGAGCATTTTACGCTCTTTGCAATTACAGATCAAAAGCAATTCTTGCCTTTAGAAGAGCATGTTCTACTAATATGAATGGAATATTAAACTAATGAAACATCCTTACATCCAATTTTTGTAATTTCAGAATGATCAGATGGTTGGTTTAGACACCAACATTTCTAAAGGATAGCAAAAAACATTAGAACCCCAGCAGAAAACTGATCATTAAATCCAAGATACAAGCTAAAGTTATAATATTACACCAAAGATCTGATTCAACAGTAATTCTATATTTAGCAGAGCTAAAAAGGTATTCTACATTTCCTAGTCCATTTACCTGTTTGCTCTTCAGACATAGGTTGAATCAGCACAGGGCCTTGAAGGATGGATTCTTCAAATTTGTGGATGTTGCAGACTACCAAATGTTATGTCCATCTGCATTATCTACATGTATTTTAACAAAACAAAGTTGTTGGATTTTAAAGTACAGGATACAACAGACATAGAATTATTGTGCTTCTTGGAAAGAACATTTCCTCAGATGTAAACTAACATTTGGTTTGTATTTTGGAACCACATATTTTGGTTTATTGAGGTTGAAATAAAGAGAACGGATGAAATAAATGGATGGAAATTATGGTACTAGAAGTAGAGTCATTAGTTAAAAATATAACTTGAATCATCAAACCATTTTACAGATTAAGTGGTACAAATTTCTAATTAGAAATATACATTGCAGAGAAATATTAGAAGGTTACTGTGAAGGGTTTTTCTTTTAGTATTATTTTCTTTTAGTATTATTGTCTCTTCAATCCCCTACCAACCAGTTGATTTCATTTATCTGTCTAATGCTGTCTGCTCAGCCTTGTACCGAAACACAGTAATAAAGTCTGCTCGTCTTTCTCTTCAGCAGACTTCACAGGATATATTAGCAAATGTGAATAGTTGCCTTTGATTTCTTTGTACACTTCGTAGAATGATGAATCTTGATGAGATATGTCATGGAAGACTCTAAGGAAATCTTCTATTATCAGGAAAATGCAAAATTCATCTGTGTTAACCCATATACATTTTTCCTCCCAAGTAAATTAATGATTCAAAATCATGCACTAAACTTCATTAACTTTCTTCATGAATAATTCCAATTTCTGTGTGAGAGGGTGAGAAGACTTGTCCTTTTATATAGTGCATTTGCTTGTATAAATGTAAATAAATTAGAAGGAACTAGTGTACTGTCCACATTTGGCAAAGGAACATAATACTTTTGATGTTTATTGAAGTTTTTAGGTTACTTAAACAATGCTCATGTTCAACTTAATTGTCACTGGAAATAGTCTTAATGAGCAACCTACAACCTGTTATATATGTTGGATAATGATACAGAGAACTAGTGTAATATACTCAAATCCCTGAGGAGTCTCATTAGTTACAGTAGGAATAAAATATGAAGTTTTTTAGAAAGAAGAGAAACACTCTAGGCTCAGACAGTGACATTTTTTCACTTCAGTATAAGCTTCATTTTAAGTCAGTCTTTAAGAAAAAAAATCACATCTTTAATGATCACAACTTGCCAGTGGACATTGCTTAGTGTTTGGCTTAATTTTTTGTTCTCATTGGAGTAACCATCCCAAATACCAATACAATTTTAGCTATAGTTATTCGTCAAAACTATATCTGTTAATTTTTGTTCTTTGGTCATATACTAGCTAAATAAGCAAGTGTTTTCTTTAGCACAAGAAGGCATGCCATGGTGTAACTTTTAAGCTAATTAACATTCATTGGCAAGTCATTTAAGATTGTATGTAGGTTGACTTAAAAGATATTTTTTCCAGAGAAGTTGTTATATTTTTTCCATGTTGCTGCATTGTGGATTTTGTGCTTAGCATCTGACATGTTTTCTCAACTACTGCTTTTTAATGAAAACACAAAAGTACTCCAGGGAATGTGATAAAAGCAAAAATTCCATGATCTCTGCAAGGTAAATGACAGCACAGAAAATTGTCACATCTGGATCAAAAATATTTCATCTATTTACCTAAATAAACATATCTAAACATGGGTAATTGGGATTGTATCTCACTGTATTTTTCCTTTAACAAACTTCTCCTTTTTCACTGATAATTTCATTTGGTCATAAATATTTAAATGATGTATCTCTTGCTTTTCTCTATTTCGAACAAATAAAAGAGGATTTGAGAATTTTTTTGTTGTGTCTCATCCCTTTTCCTATTAACATCTTGAAACTTTCTTTTGTCTTGGAGGGAAATCATGATAATTTAAATTTATTAATGATATACATGTAGAAAATAACAGAAATTGCTTTTGAGACAACAGAATAAAACCCACTAACAGTGTTGATAGATTGAGACTTTAAAACCTGTATTTGTTACTCCACGTAGGTAAAATTTTGCTTCTTTACTCACTCTGGTGAAATCACTTATATTAAGTGGACTTCTTACATGAGCAAGCCCTTCAAGCTTAAACATTGCTTCTGTGTCTAGATACAAGAATAAGCTTATAAAATACAGGGTAGATTTGCTATAAAGCATTTGTAGAAACATAGTACTTTAATTCAAAAGTACCAGTAAACATGCTATAATTGCGATCATTTAAAACACACTTCAACATAGAAGAAATAAATTGTTCTAGCACTTTTATGTAACCCATTTCAATTTTTTAGCCAGCTTGGGATTTGAAGCAAGAGTTATCATGGGAAGATACTTTTAAAATTACATTTATTCACTTTTTTCAATTAAAATATTTTTAAATAATTGTAAAGACAGAGACTTAAACACTTTGTTTCAATTCTGGTCACATGTCTTACCTTGAAAATAAGATAATCATACCTCCTTGTTGAGTTGAAAATGTTTTCTTTAAATTTGGTCACAGGTCCTACAATTTAATTAATATAATCATACCTTCTTCTGCTGCTGAAAATAAAGCAGTTGTTTAATTAAACATGCCAGTTGTTTATAATATAATGTTTCAGAAATACTTGTTTGAAAGAAAGGCTAAAGATTTATATCAAACATTTCAATCTGACAAGTAAATTACATTTCCTCTACCATAAAGAAAGGTAAAGCAGGAAAATGGTGGCAATATAAGAATAACTAAGGTCGTTGCACTGAGGAGAAGCAAACTTGCTCTCATTACTTGGAGATATGATATGCATCAGTCTACAAAGGTGACCTTTTACACTCTGGAGATTCAAGTCAAACATTTTACCTCCTTAAAATAGGGAAATAGATATTATTTTGAAATTGTAACTTTATTTTAGTAGCTAATCAGTTCAGAGATGAGAGAAAAAGTGTGAGATTTTCAACTTAAAAAGTGAACAGAATGTAGTATCTGTACCAACATCTTTAATAAAAGCAAGAATGAAGTTTTCTTCAAGAGTCTAATAAGGTCTTATCCTCCCTTCCTTCCCCAGTCTCAAGTTATGATACTGTATGTCTAAGATCTCAAAGATGCAGGTTGCAAGAGTGGTCTCTCCAGTACTGAAGCTGGTATGAGCTGAAGCCTATCTCCTCCTGCAGGCAGGTTTTCCCATTGGAAGTTCTGGTGCTGGAAATGAAGTACTTCATGGTGTTCAGGACTTTATTGAAGGAACCTAGGGGTTCTTTAAACTGACCATATAGTAATTCTTTTTTTACAATGGAAACATGTTTTCAAAGGGGAAAGGGCTTTAACCAATCTATGTTATAAGGATGTGCATTCAGAGGTTCTTGATGCCTCCTTGTCTCAAATCAAAAAACATCTCTGATAATAAACAGATCATTTGAAGAGAAGGAGGCAACAGTATCAACCTGTCATATAATCTTTCTCAAATTCTGAAAGACTAATGCACTGTGCTTTCATAAGCTAGCCCAGGGAAAATGCAGGGACTTGTCATTGGTAACTGGAGAAAAAGAAAATTTAGCTGCTTCCATCATGTAATTAGCATAATAGAATAACAAAAAAAGTTTGCTGCAATGATGCTTTATGCCTACTCTTCAGTGTGACTTCCCATAAGCATGGGGGGCTTTTATTTTTCCCTCGTGGGCTGCAAGAATGAAGATGGGTATGATTTTTGTAAGGGTGAAATAGGTTGTCTGTCAATTGGGTTTGGCGACAGTCTGTCTGCAGGCCGTAAGATGATCTGCATAGTGCCAGAGGAAAGCAGGCAGAATTCCTGGCTTGCAAGCACAGATATTGATCTACCTTAGCCACCTAAACAATACCTCACCTGTTTGCCTTGTCCATACCTTATTTTACGCAGTCTAATGCTTGTTTTGTTTGACTTTTCTTTTATTTCTGTGGATCTGAGCTTTGATACACTTTGGGGAGTACATAAACACAGTGTTGTACTTGAACATCACCATCCTGCAGTGTAATCTAGTGGCTCTGGACCACCCCTCCCTACATGAGAACAGCAGTGTTATTGAAAATTATGAGTGAGCAACTAAGTAAGTAGGCCACATACACAAGCGTTTGATCTATCAGACTAGTGTCCAATGACATTGAATGTGAGATGCTACTAATTACTGCACTATGTACTCCCAGTTAAAATTTCTTAAATTGGAGCTACTAAAAGGATTTATTTTTATAATTTTTTTTTTCAGCTGATGGTTACAAGATAAGCCACCACAGAGTTTAGAATCCTATCTACTTTGAAAACAACTATGTTATTGTGTACTGTCTCAAGCAGGAATGAAATAGAAAACAGCATTCATTTTCCCAGTAAACTATAACATAAATATTTTACCACCATTTAGTATTAGTTTGCCATTTCCTGCTGACAGCAATTCCAACTTTGCCAGCAGGCACTGTGTCTCACAATCATATTGTGTTTGGAACAAATTAAGACAAACACAATTTCTTTTAAAATAAATGAACAAAATTTGCAACAAAAAACCTCTTCTGAAGCTAAATGAGCATTTCTTTTAAGTGCTGACACTAAGTATTATTTAATTTGCATACAGCACATTTCACTTTTACTGGAAAACAATGAAGTTAACGAAGAACTAAGTCATCTGTACTTTCAGGGATAATTGAACATTGCTCAATTTAGAACTGTTTTACATTAATGCTATGAAGGAGCAGCCTACATCGTGGTAAGTTTGTCAGCGGTTTCGAACACAAGCATACTTTTGGCCCAGTGACATATGAAGTGGATGGATCAAAACGGAATATAAAATAGATTGTAATGACACCTAAGTTGAGCTGATATAGAAATACTTTAAATATGGGGAGTGACACTGTCTTTTTCTTCCTATGAGACATGATCCTCACTTCTTAAGATTATTTGATGGTTTAAGGCTAATAAAGGGGAAAAATCTAAATTTCTTATAAATTTTCTCTTATCTGGATACTTTGCCTCAAGCACTAAAGTATTTTCCTGGATGAAGTGAGACAAATAAAGACAGAGATTCATGCTGGGATTAGATTCCAGCCTGTTACAGCTGTGTGAAACTGCAGTAAATCCATTCTTTTGGCCCAACCCCCAAAGGCTTTGTAGACACACTCTACCTATAGTACTGATCTTGAAAGTGTGAATTGCTTGGCCTTTGTGTTTTTTTTTTTAATTTTATTTTTTTTTTCATTTGGACTTATAGAGTAGAAATAGATAATACCTTTGGATTTCTTATGTATAAAATTATAAATAAAACTCATTGTACCGAAATTAAAAAACTTTGATATAGAAATGTGTTCCTTTAGAGGTAGGAGTTGATCCAACTCATTTATGCCTCACTTGAGGTGAGCTTGATTTAGAAGTGAAAACTTTGAACTGTCCATTCCCTTTCTGATTTTGCCCCTCTTTGCTGAGTTCTGCAGGTTTCTATAAACTACATGCACCATGCCTGACAAAACTTCCCTGTAAAATTCTGCGGATGTGCTCCAACCCTTAAATCAAGGAGCCCACCCTTATGGATGAAAGACTGGTTTAACCTCTCCCTGCTGCTTCATTCTTTGGCCGCTCAGCTGGGAATATCAATTGTGGTAGTAATTCTTCTTCTTTAAATAATTTGGAAGGGTGACAAACTGTAGCTGCCTCAGAAATTTTTTAGTCAGAAAAAAATGCAATTTTAAAACACATTCCTTTAAAAAATTTAAATAAGCAATACAATTAGCTAAGCACTTACATTTTATTAGCAATAGCAAGTAAAATTAATAAGTAAATTCAATGAAAAATGATTATGTGTCACAGTATATAGTTTTTACATTGACATTTCACATAATCTGACTTTGCTGAGAGGAGAAATCACTCGTCTGTTAAAATTACTTTTTAAAAGCTGTCAAAATTGGAAAACCTGCTGTCAAAAATATGATGAGAAAAGTTTAAAAATGGTAAAGTATGTTGACTTAGACAAAAAATATTACCTTTAGAGTGGAAAACTTGAATATTGTATCATTATCTTCTACACAGAGGAAAAACGTTACCTTTTTCCAAGCCATCCATTTTTTTTTTAACATTTTAGATTTATATTTTGCACTTACATTTCAATATGAATGGGACTTCATCCAATTTATACTTCAGCAGAAGCAGGTATTTGGACATTTATATTTTAATTGTATGCTTGCATTTTATGATTTTTAAAAATAACAAGATTCACAGCTGTCTAAGGGTGGAGTCCACTGTTCATCTACACTCCGGTCCTGCAAACTGCAGCGTGCAAAGACCCTTGGAGTGGAATTTGGCTGCTGTCTTAGGCTGCTAGCAGGAAGAGATCCATACACATCCTCCTCAGCCTGCCTCCAGGTAGCACATTTGACATCACCAGTGATCATAGACCCTGCTTCTCCAGCATGTCTCTGCTGTGTTTAAGAGGGACAGTTTCAAAGGAGGTGACACTTCAGTCTCCATGCACATTCAGTCTTTGGCCTTTTTATTGAGACTGCCAGCAAGAATGCCAATTAGAGCCATTCAAAAAAGCCCAGATATGCTGTGGTAATAATGAAGTACAGATTTAGAGAGATACAGTCCAAAATCATAATTAAATGGAAATGAGACAAAACAGAATCTGAAATAAGATTTGACTGAGAACTACAAAAGTGCATCTCTCAAAGTACATCTCATTTTTTCTAGTTACTTTTTCAGCCATTACTCTTTAATACTGTACAATCCTTAATTGTACATTTTCTCTAAATTACACTCCCTGCATGCATGTAGGTAAGACTCGCTACACGTGAAGCAAGTGAGAGTCACTATGAGGGAAGAGTGCACGTGGCAGTAGAAGCTGATTGTGGTGCCTTAACCACAGTTCTAAACACATATAACTCAGAAGTCATTTAACTGGACATGGAGAATGGAAGGCAATCAAAAAATTATTTTGTTTTTGTTTCATTAGTACTTAATGTCTTCTGGTATTATGTTTGTGATGTCCTTTCACTTCCTTAGCTATGTGAGTTGAAGGGAATGAAGTACTTTTGCTCTCAAACACTGTTCCTTGAAGTGCAACCTGATTTAATCTTGCTGTTCAGCCTGGATTTAAAGCATCTTGAAATATGCTATTTTTTCCAGTTTGAAGAATGGCTACTGAAAAGTATTAATGATAATATGAGAAAACATATAGGGAAGCCATTCACATAAACAATATTTCCACTTAGCTCATGAACCAGAGTGCTCCGTGTTTTCCTTTTGTGTTTCCATGTCTAAGTGCCCCTGAAACATTCTTCTTCCCAGGTTTTTTATGCAAATGATTTTTTTCAGTTTTTCTCATAGAGTTTATGGCCCACTTGTCTGCTTTTGCTGCTTAGACACGTTGATTCATGTCCTTCTTTTAAAATTAATTTGCACTATGGTGGCCCAAAAAATCTTTTCCAACCTTATCTTGCAAGAAGTATTGTCTAAAGGCTTGAGCATGTTTTTCTCTGGCTCAGACTGACCACAGAAGAGCTTAACAGTCTTTAAATCAGTTCAAGCAAATGAAGAAATTTTTTTAGCAGAACAAATGGGAATTTAGAGTCAAATGTGGGAGGCTGCATCTCTTGCATTTTATAATCAGCCTGACTCACTTCAGGCTGTGTGGGGGCTGCTCTTTTAGCTCATGAATACCACCACATCAACACTAGATTCTCTGAGGTCCATTTATCTGTCTATCTGAACTCCTACATTGTTGCTTGAGTATCTGAGTACCTCTGCTGCACATTGTCCAAGCCTCTTGGCACTTATTTACTGCTTCAGGTTGCTCTGTAGAGGTGGGAGGAGTAATTTCACAGTAGCCTAACATATCTAACAAATACTTTTCCTGTGATTCTACCCTGAAATCTAACGGTGATTAAAATAGAGGTAGCTGACCTCCAGCAGTTACCTGTCTGATGCTATATGACCTGTCAAATATTATTTTCGTATTTGCAGAAAAATAAATTTATCATGATGACAATCCATGTTTGACCAGTAGAGATTATACCCTCATATGAATCTAAGTCCTGAAATTCACTGCTAACAGAGAAACTCCCTGGAAACTGTGAAGACAACAATATACACAAGGATCCCAGATTAGTATTCAGAGGAAAAGTAAAATACCATAAATGAAAGTTGGTTCCCCCAGCAACAGCACCAGTTTTCCACACACAAAATACCTCCTAACATGTTCTGGCTATAACTGTAGCATTCTATTGCATGGAAACTAAGCCTGACTTACTATGGCATGATACGGAATATCGCATTGCTCCAGAGAAGACAACAGCATATATATATTGATGAATGTATTCTGAAGAGAAATCATTAGGGAAGTATATACCAGCACATTCTACCTAGGGCATTCTGGACTGCTATTAATACTACTGCAAAATCTGACAAAGCATTAGAGCCTGAAGCTGAGACAGGGTAAAAAGGAAGTGAACCAAAATCAACAGAGAGGTGAGAAAGTACTGTTTGTAAACCAAGGAAAATTGGAGTTCCTGAGAGGAGATCATCCAGTATTTAAAAAGCATGTGTATAGAATTCGTATATTAGAAGCCTAGTGGAACCTTCCCTTATGTAAGAGCTGATCAGTTATTGAAACTATCTCAAGTACCCTTTTGTAAATTCACAATTTTGCTGGTGATCCTTTGGAAAGGTTGGGTTATGCTGAATATAATTCTTGTGAGCCAGGAGAGAAGGTATAAACAGATATAAGAAGAAGTTGGAAAATATGACATAGGGGCTCTTATGTCGTTGGAGTTTGTTGAGGAGGCAAACAGATGGAAATAGAGGATAGATGGAAAATTTCACTTGGACTTCCGAAAATTCCATCAGTCCTTTGTAGCTGGCCTTTATGTGGCAATGATCCAGATTTTAATACAAGTTTGCCATAAATGTTTTTTAGTAGAAAGATTTAATTATTACTTCATATAATCTCCTTTATTAATTTAAACAGATGATTGCAGCCATCTTGTATTCCTTAACTGCTAAGATTTCAATTAAGATTACATTAGTTGGGGAACTACTAGAGACAAAATTACCATTAGTGTTTCTTAATTTAACAATTGGGAGAGAAAAAAAAGTTTATTCTAATATATCAATATCTTCCTTTATCATTATTATTTTCATTATTATTATTATTATTATTATTATTACTACCACATTACAGTAGATTTCATTTGGATGATGGCTGTATCAGCAGACTGCAAATTCTGGTTTTTCATCATCCTGATCATTGCAGTCACTATATACAGGAAGAAAGAGGAATCCATGCTTATGAAACCAGTTTGTACTGTCAGTAGATCATTAGATTAGCCAGAATGCACTTTTAAAGAGCAGAGAAGCTAATTAAGACACATGTAAGATCTATAGTACCTCCATGGAAACTCAGGCTCATTTATGAACTGCTACTGTTTTTATGCTTGTTATATGTTTTAGGTTAAACAGTGTTTTTAATGGCAGGTTTGTTCATCACTGAGAAAATTGCACAGGCTCATCAGCATTAACGCACCGAAGAAGAAAATACAGGCAGAAATGTAGTATGGATGTATTGCCAAAGTATAAAAAAAACATTCTTAGAGATGGAAATCAAATACGTGCTTGGCTAAAAAAGACATCTCTAAAATTTTACTCAGAAAATATTCCTTAGAAAGAAGCTGGTCTTTGGCCTGATCATTCTGTCTCTACCAGGGTATTTAAAGGCTAAGAAATCCCTGTAACCCCTTGATTATGTGGCACCAAGGAAGTTGCTGAAGAGAACACAGTTGCAGAAGAGAACCCTATCACAAAGCATTCGAAAACAGTACTTGCGGTGTACATAAAACTTTAAAACACTTGAGCAGAAATAATTTTGCAATACAATTAGCATAATTATTGATTTATCATGCATCAACTGCTCTAGGTTAAGTGTTTGAGCCTTCACGCTTATTGTGAAGCTAATTCAAAGTAGCTCAAGATCTTTATCATGTATGCTGTGGGATTTCTCAGACATATTTGCCACAGAGCAGAGCACATCTGATAAATCGTTACTCTGTAATAATTTTTTTGATTTTCCAAGTCTTTCGGATTCAGATATATTATGCACATACTTGAAATGTTCAAGAGCTATGCAGTGGGTGCATAAATCATGAGGTTGTCTTTAAAACTGTGACACAGTTGAACAGAGTGAGAAAGGAGACACAACTAGAGACAAAGGTAGAGATAAGAGGCAGATATGGAAAAAGAGGTAGAGATATTTATGGTTCTTTTTGCTCAGATTGATTCAGGCCTAATGTTCCAGATCTTTTGCCCAACTATTTTCATAGTAAATGGAAGTGAACTTTAAAAAAAATCAATAAGATTTAGGATTCATAACTTTCATTCTTGTTTTTAATAAACCTCCAAATTATCATGACAGTTAGTCACAACATTCAGCAATTCTGTGGTTTTTTACACAACTGGTCTTCAGATTGCTCTTGACTCTAAAACTGACTTCATATTTACTGTTTTTTGAAAAATCAAGGCTGTTTTGCACGGATTCTTTGATAGAAGAATCTTTCCTTAAGTAGCCTTGCAACAAACTTACCTTTGATTGAAAGAATTATTTTCACCTCACCTTCCCATACAGTGCTCAAAAAGAAATTTGATAAGCCAATTATAAAAGAGTTCTCTATATTCAGATTTTGAAAAAAAAAAAGAATGGTTAAAAATAGAGAATGGACCTTGCAGTGTGAATAGTTAGAACACATGTAAACATTGTTTTTCTTGTTAAAGATGTTAAAAAAGGAGGTTGCATTAATCTGAAAGATTTTAAGATAGTAGAGTTTGATAAGCACTGTATGGAAGCAAATCTCCAATAATGAGAGAGACCCTGTCTTCTGGGCAAGCTTATGACTCAAATTCACTGATTTCAATACATTCATATGTTCATATATTTTTCTGCACGTGTTCATTTTGGTCTGTCTTTAATTATAACCATAAATGAGAGCAGGCTGTGGAGCTGAAATCAGTGAAGAAGGGATCTTGGAGTGTTCTGCTTTATGGAACCAAGAGAAAAATTGTAAACTACCAAAAAAATAGAGTGGTATCCTTTTGCCAGGTTCTCCCGGACAGGTTCCGATCATAATTCCTGTAAATCTTCACACTAATTTGAAATGATAAGTTTAAAATTTCCAAATTTTCTAAGCTCATAGACTCCCTGAATCTTCCAGAATGAGATTTTACTTACATTTAGTTAAAATTCTTACAGTATAATTTCCCTCAGCTTTATAGTGACAGTAGCAGTGACATACCAAAGTCATAATCCGTTCATAGCACAATGTATAACCCACTCCTTCAACTTCGCTATCATGAACTTTTGTGTAGGAGGCTCAAATGTTGGCTATTAATGTTTTCTGGAAGAGGCAAATGAAAAGAAGAAATAGGACAACCTTTTCTGGTATCTCTCTTAAGAGGAAATCATCAAAAGGAGAGCCTTTTGGTCAAAATGAATACTCCGGCATTTTAAAAAGTCATGTGCAATAAAGCATTTCTGAAATGTCCTCATAGCGAAAGGATTTTAACAAATGAAACAAGAAATTATGATTCCATATCAAAAATCTGAAGAGGGAGGGAATATTTTTGCTGTGTGCAAGCTGAATCAAGTTAATGAGGCATCTAACACTGCAAAAAGAGAGTTCTCTATAAATAAATCCTGTCTGATTGGGATATATTAGTCTTCTGATAACACTCTATAGCATACAGATGCTTTGAATAGAGTGCGTATGTGTGCAAATACTCAGATCTATTGGAGTTACTGTTCTCCAAGTCCTTGTCCATGATGTGCATTACAGTCATTTTCATATTTAAGCACTGAATAAAACCTCAGTCTCACTCCACTGCCTGGTTTGAATAGGTGGGCTCAGCAGTTAAGCTCTGTGAAAGCTCTGGAGGTTGTATTTCACACACAAAGATGTGGCTAAAGAGCAGCTGTGTAGCCTGTCAGTGGAGAACTCTTCATCTGCTTGCCCTTCTGGCGAGCTCTCCCAGCACTTTGCTAGCACTTTGCCAACACTTTCCTATTGCTTGCAATCCCAAGAGCTTCAAAGGATCAAGGAGTAAGGCCTTGTGTCATAGAGTACTTTCCACCATCACCATGTTGCTCTATGCTTCCATGTGTCCTTGAGACTGTGTGGTGACTGTGAAGGCACATGGGCAGTCAGGAGAAAAATTATATGATTATATGAAGCTACAGGGTCTAGTAGCTGTCTCAGAAGTCAATGTGTGTTTAACCACAAAATCTCTTAATGAGAGGGTCAATTTTTTTTTCTTTTCTTTTTTTTTTTTTGGTGAGGGAAACAATTTGGTAAGTTCCTTTGAAAAAGTTTGTAATTTATTTTTGTTTATTTGTGTATTTGTTTTTGTTTTATCCTCCAGGGAGTTGAAAGGTCTTTCTTTGTGAAATGTTATAACCCTATTGTTCTTTGAAATTGTGTTGTAGTTACCTATGCATTGTGTTTTCACATTTTCCTAATGGATTTGCATTTTTGGAAATCTTGTTTATTCTCTGCCCAGTTTTGAGAACTAAGTGATGTGGATCATTGGACAAGGTGTTCATGTTGCTTTATTGTGGTCAGAAAAGGTAACCTAGAGTTTTAGGGGCATTGTGTAGAAATTCAGAAGGTTTAGGGGTATTTACTCTGTGTAACTCAGAATAAAATAAATAAACAAATACCAAACATTTCAATGCCAGGAAAGACTGTAAATCAATAGAGCATATATTATACATTTTCTTTAACTATAGTAATTTTTTTTTTTAAGTCCCTTAGACTGGACAGGAGGGGGTTTAATTTTCTTTTCGACTATGTGAGAGTGCTTGATGGGAAAATTAACTTTTGAATTAAAATGCAAAAGTTCTCATGAGCTTTCAATTACCTATTAAGACACTATCTATTTGAAATCACAAGAATTTAGGGCAATGCCTTTTTGAAGTCAAATGCCCCCATGTCTTTTGAGGGTCTAGATTGTTGAATTCAGAGTGATAAGACTAAGAAAGAATACTGATATATTTAAAACTGTACCAACATATCTAGTTAACAAAAGACACTTGTCCTGTAGTTCAGGATAATTTCGGGTTATTTTATAAAAATTATACATAAAATTAATGCTTAGAGATACACTTTGTCCTCGTTAGTTTCATTTGCACTCAATTTTTATAGCACACAAACTAAAATCAATATGCTAAAATCAAATCTTAAAACTCTATGATCACTGCCATTATGCCTTTTAAAGAGGAAGACCTCCCTGAAAAGCTGATATCAATCATTCTTGTCTGAGGTCTGAAGCAAATGTAACCTGCAAAGGCTGGTAGCTGGGCTATCTGCCATCATTGCTGGCAGCATAAAGGCTCCGGATACAGTGTTCTAATGGGAGGAATATGGAGAAAAATCTGTCTGGTTTTAACGTATGTTACATTTTTGAGATTAATGCATGTTTTTATATATGAAAATAGTGATCTAGACTTCAGGGTCTATGGATGGCTTTCCACTATTGTGCCCTCTGGACAGTTTGTCACTGTGAACTCTAGTTTTCCCCTTTAGGTAAGACTATCCCTGTTTTTGAGGAATGGCCTGGGAGAGAGTTATTAGCCCATTATCAAGAGGGGCAGAAGTCTTGTTGGCTTTGAGATATTGGCTTTGTTATATGAATGTACAGTGCTAGTACAATGAAGCCCCAAAAAAGACAGTGGACAAATTATATGAGGATAGCGTTGAAATACCTTTATTATGGCACAAATGGACACGTAATGGTCATGCAGAATAGGGAGTGCTGAATACTTACTACTCAGGATTTAGCTACACAAGTTATGATTTCCAGAATCTTCCAGGACTTTTTTATATTTCCTTTCTGCAGTAGAAGAGAGTGTACAAATGCTTAATGATTGGATAACAAATATTTGAAGGGAATACACGTTTAGTATCTCTTATGAGGTAAATGTGGACCCTCATTTTAAATGATGAGTGGAAGAATGAAATAAGAGCATGTGAACAAGAATAATGATTTTTAACTCAACTTACATCAATCATTAAAATATTAGTATTATGGAATTGTTCAAAATAGCCTATAATAGAAAAATATAAAGGTCCTTCTCTTTTTTAGCTAACAAGTACTGTGGTACAAAAAACCCCAAACCAAACCCTTAGAAAAAATATACAAAACTGCTTTTCCTTTGAATACATATTTAAAATGAAGACATGATGACAGCTTTCATTTGAGCACTGGACAATTTTTTTTCAGAGTTTGCTGCTGTTCATGCAAAATAAGTTGCTGTGATTGCAACATATGTATTATATGGCACATATGCTACCTCTTAGATAAAAGTGTAACTCTTGTGGTTCCTAGCATTTTTCTAAGGACATACAGTGTTTAACAGTAACAGATCTTTTTATAATATTTTTGCCATGTTTTTGGCAACTAAATATTTTTTCTTTAACCTTTCTCATTCATAAGTTAAATTTGTTGTTAGAGAAAAATGGAGTGTGGAGGTAGAAAGCAACAGTGTGAATAAGAGAGCAAGAGTGTTTTGACTGGCAGTTTTCTCTTTGGCTACCATTTTGGGTTTCTTTGTTGTAATGCAGAAGGGCAATAAATTGCCAGCTGCAAACAAGGGTCTGTTTAGCTGTGTTTTGTACAGACAATCATATACAATCAATTATGGGTTAAAATGCTGGTGTGGCACTTTAGAAATTAGGAATAGGAACTACTCCTAAGAATAATGTGGATTTTTTGTCTAATTTCTGACACATAGAGTAAAATATGTATTTTTTATATCTGTGTGTTTGATTATGCTCCCTTCTTAGATGCTTCTCTCTATAAGGGTGTGAGCGTTGAGTATGGTATACTGGAACATATTTTCACACACAATGATGAATCGCAGAAAAAGACAAATAATCAAAATTGCACACACGGTGTCATTGATTAAGTGTTTTTTCTTGTGAATATTCCCATGAAACCAATGGAACTGTCCTTATGAATGCTTTTTACTATATGTGATCAAGGAAAAAAAGTGAGCCTTGCTTTAGACTTGAATACGAAGCAAGCTTTCCTTAAAGGACAGCATTATTTGTTCCCTATATAAATCCTAAGTAAATGAAAGTGGACCTTAAGTCTTTTCCCTCCTACTCCCAGAAATGATCCCATTATACTGGTAGTTCATAAATATGCAGCGAAGCCCATCTGTTCTATCTTGTGATTTAAGATAGTATACTGTAATCCTTGTAATGTCTCTGGGTCTGATCACAGAGGTAGCAGAGGCAACGATAAAGCCACCATTACCCTCAAGTGTGTTGGCTAGGTTTCCTGAGAAACTTTGACATGAATTAGCCCCTGTCAGAAGTTATCTGGCATCCCTTTCTGTTGCCCATCATTCGGGAGAGTGCACCGTTCACAGGGCATTTTCTAGAATGGGGCCACCTGTGCTCCTGCAGGAGGGGCTCTTTGTGAATCTCTTGGGTGCTTGCATGGGGATGTTTTCTCCAGATCAGGCCAGAGTCCACAATTATACTGTCAGGCTCTATCTTCAGACAGAGAAGACTTTTTAGACTATCTGTAGATCTGACTATACTGTCAGAATTATGAAAAGCCTTGGAAGGGATTCCATAAATGTTCAAAAATAGCTATTCATAAGCAATAACAGAATAGAAGTAACAGTTTGAGAGATTTTTAAACTCCATTACTTGTACATATTTATACAATATAGTGCCTGTCAGAGATAATGTACAGCAGATTTATCGTGCTTTATTATTTCAAAGAAGAGTCAGTTCTATGAGTGATGTATAAAATAAATTGCAAATAAACAAGATGCTGCTTAATAAAACAATTAGTTCTCTGCAGGCTCTGGCAGTGCTTTCTGAATTCTTATCAGCCCTGGTTTACAGCTGTAACTTCAGGACATAATAGGAGATTGAATCATATACAGGCAACAAAACAGATGATCAAATTCACAAGGGATCGTATCAGGCTTTCTCCAGTACCAAAGAAACATATTAATCCTTGTCACTGCTTTTTGAAACGCTGTGACAGAAATAAACCAGTACTGCAACTTGGTCTTTTTAATGAGCTTCTGGAGTGTGGGCTTTCCACTCAGCACCTGAAAAACACAACAAAACACCTTTTACATTAAAGATGTGAGGTTTGCTGCTGGCTAAATTTGTACACAGAAGTCTATAAACCAGTGCTCAGCCAGCTGGGAAGCAAGAAAGCAAATTCAGATTCTGCCATGAACTTCACAGACCAATTATCTACTTGGAATCATGGGAGTTTAACAAACAAATACCAGCCCCTGCTGAGCCTTTTCAGTCCAGCAGCTTATGGGTGATTCAGTTGCATCAGAGGCTTTTAGACTGATCAATTCTTAATCACAAAGCACAAAAATTATTCTCAGACTCATGTCAGTTTCTTTGGACACCTTTGTTAACAATCTGCTTCAAATCATTTTTTTAAAGAACTGCAGACACTGTTTTTATTGACTCGCCACTTGTAAAATGTTTATAGCTTGTTAATTTATATTTACCCCTTTACTTTTGCCTGCAAATCAACATCACTTAGCACAGTTTGGTTACACTTTGTCCAAAGGAAATTACAGAAGCCTGCTATGGGGCTAAAATGAAGGAAAGCTGAGGAAAATCAATACACTGATGATTAAACAGATCGTAGAAAATTCACGGCTGTAGGCTACAGCATGGAGACATCAGTGTGATGCCTATCTAGCAGTTAATGTCCTTTCAGCCAGCTGAAGAAAATTTTACAATAAGGCAAAATGTAACAGAAAAAATATAAGCTATTACAAAGCAGTGCTTTTTTTGCTCGGTAGGAAGGGTTCTGTTATTCAAATTTTATTTTGCTTTTTGTCTTCACAGTAACTGCAGAAAAGGTTTAGAGTTAAGAAAAAGAAAATCTCTGTTATGAGAAAATTTGCAGTGGGAGTTTTAAAGAACTCTTTGACTTGCAGTATCATTCACATCTATTGTAAAAGCTCTGTATATCCTGTTATTTTAAGCCACTCTTTTCTGTCAGTGAAGTTCAAGTGTGATAATTTCTATTTTAATCTTCCTTTTGCTTTAATTAGAAGACAAAAAAGTATAAACCTCTTTCTAAATAAGTATCTCAACAAGAATGAAAATATTTAGTGTAAATTTTATATTGTTTAACAAAGTGAGAATCTTTCACTACTCATTTCAATAGTGAAAATGTAGACTAAAAATAGGCAAACGGAATTTTTTGCATATTAAATTCTTGTTTACACTTAACAGCACTGGGGAAGTATTCATGGCATTGACATGGAAGGAGGAAAACAGCCTTGGGAATAGCAGGCAAAGACCAGTACCAGAATAAAGCAAGTCTCCTGAGTGGGTCCAGGGATTTCACATTTGTAGATACTTCTCACAGGATAGGGTTCCTCTCTACCACCCACTGCAGTGCCTTCAAAGCATAATGTGACCCTGCGTGGTGTGTGTTTACTAACCAGTAACCACATAAAAATAGAATATGTAAAATGAATTTGAAACATTAGGCCCAAATTGTCACTGTTGATAGAAAAAGGGATGTCAGAGAAGAATTAATTGCAACCAGAAGAAACTTAACAACTCTGACTTGAGATTTGCAAATCAGCATATGTCCATTTCAGGGTATTTCAAAGGCTTGTATAAGGAGATGGCCTACAGAGACTGCCTCATTCCTTCAGAAAGGATATTCAGGAAGTAAAGGAGGTTATTTCTCTTTCTCATGCAGCTTGAGTATCTGCAGAAAATGTTCATTCTGGTGAAGGAACATTGCTGACCTACTCCCTAATTTTCCTGACATGCTGGAGCCTTTCAGTCATCTTCGCCTGAACATGCTGGTGTGCTGTCATTCTGCCACAGTGCGGGCAGAGGCTCACAGAGTTGTGTGGGGCATCAGCATTAGTGTGCTGCCACCTGCACCCACCTTCTTGCACAATCCTCCTCCCCCAGCACTCCCCACAGGGTCCATAGTGAGAGTCACCATCAGAGCAAAGAGAAGCAGGGCTGCATTCAGGCTTTCTCTTGCTGTACTCTCTGTTTATCCAGAATTAGGCATGTTTGTATACTCACTGAAAAATCAGCAGAGGAAAATACTTGGGCCTTACTTCTGAACTCTAATGTGATAACACTGCTCCTCACAAACGCATACAGCCTTTCTTTTGAGGATTTATGAAAAAAACATGGTCTTATACTTGCAGCGTAATCCTGCAATTCTTTATTTTAATTAGGAGAAATACTATAAAGAGAAAGTGAAGTGCCAGAAAGTTTATCTGTGTGCTAAGTTACATTCTGCTGCTGATTTATTTATATGAAGGACTGTATTTAGTGGATAATTTTATTGTTTAGCCAGCCTTAAAAAATCTACTCTTGTTAAAAAAGGTTCTGCACCAAAAAAGGAGATTTTTGTTTTGGTTTGAAGCAGGTAAATGCCTAAGTGCTTTAATAAACAGTATTTAATTAGTTAAAAACCAAATAACTTAGAACTAGTTTTTGTGAATGACAAGATCTTGTAATCTATGGCGTCAGATGAGGAACTATAGATTCAGCACTCTGTTAAGATGCTTAAAAATTCCCAGTAAATATAGAATTATATTCCCAGTAAATACAGAAATATTCTCAATACTAAGAAAGCAAGAACTATAAATACACACAGATACAGATTTCAAAGAAAAAATAATCTTTTCTGAACTTGACCTGTGCAAAAATTTAATCACGTTTCATATTTACAACTATGGTTATATTGCAAAGTCAGTACAAGGATGAAGAAAATTAAAAGAAAATACAAATATGAAAGACATGAAATACATAGCACAATAAAAAATGAAGATAAAATGTGTTATTAATTGAAGATTTTTTGCTTCTGCAATTCACGTGGCAGTTTAGAGTAAAATTTCCACTAAAATGTTTTAAAAAAATTTAGAATGTTTTCCATCATTGGGATCATAAACATGCATTAGAAACTTACCTTTGAAAAGATTTCTTATGAACAGTGTAATAGATTGCCATTTCTACTGAAAGATGCAACTTCTCCTGTATTTTCTCTAATTCTGTATCTAGACCTGTAATGAGTATTATAAAATAACTGATAGTGAGAATTGTAATGAAACATGTCTACATGATATTGATAGATTAAAAAGTGAAACAGTACTATTGAAAAACGTGGGAAAAGATCCATGCCAGAATCTTCTTGGGTTTACTAGTTTAATTGTGCTCCTGGGTATGTAGTTTTCAGGATTTCTTCACTTGTGGCATTGAAGGAAAAGTAAAATGAAGTGACAGAACAGATTAGAAGGCGATAATGGAAGGGAAAGTGAATAAACCAAGTGTAAACTTTTGAGAGGAAACACTTGTGTAAAGCCCACTAGTTATGTGTTATTTTTTTTTAAATTTTGTAACTCCAACACTTTGATGAAGATGACTAATGAACTTTTTTATTATGTAGTCATCCATATTCAAGAGTAAATATGAATGTGCTCCCAAAGTATCATTTTTAAGGAGCAGGTTATTTAATGTTATCAATAATGTTAGTTATTTCTATTAAAATTACACATAGGTTTATTCTGATAAAAATATTTTGCTGCTATTCAGTTACTTACATGAATTCCTATTTGACTATAATGTGTTCTTTATGAATGGAATTCTATTTAATTGGTAGCATATATAATTGATTTAATTATAGAAAGCATATAATTAAAAGAACGTATAGCCATATGTGTTAAGATTTTTCCGATGACAAAAATCCAAATACAAAGCAGTGTATTACGACATTTGAAACTACCTATCAGTAACAAAATTATTTGAAAACCTCCAAACAATGCTTTCTTTTTTTTTAACTTTGTAAAACTGATTAGCTCGCTAAAGATCTGATCATTAAAAGTTTGGATTGTTTCTCTGTTAAATCAGGTATGCCTCTTAGAATTTTTACAATACTTCCTTTATAAATTAGTTGTTCTGTGGCTATTTGTTAAAGAATCTCCTCCACGTGAAAAACCAAAATCTCAGTAGATGTGGATTTTACACTGCACTAGATCAATCCCAATACCAGTAAATGGATATTATTAAACAGCATGGGGTAGTGCAAACTGGGAAAGAAAACTTGTAGTGTGCTGCCTTTGAGCAGACCTGGCTTGCATGCTGTGACAGGGCAATTGTCGACATGCTTTTTCATGCCAATCTACAGCTTTTTCAACTCTAGATGCTATGGCAACCAGGGTTTAACAGACTAAGCAGCTAACAAGCTTCCCTGATGGAATTGTCTGGTTGTATGATTGCCTTGTCTTAGTGAAAATATAAAATAGACTGAAGACACTTGTGGACATTTGTCAAACTGATTATAATTTGGACACTCAGCTCATAATTATCCGCTATATATTGCATAGTATTGACCATCAGTGTTTTCCATGCTGTCTGTAGAGAACCCAAGTACCTCTCTGTACAGCCTGTTTCCTGTGGAAAGAATGGGGTTTGGTTAGGCTAAGTTGGTCAATATGGCAGTTGAAATTATGTGGACATAGAAAATAAATACTACTAGTGAAAAGGTTTCTTCCTCCTTTTTCTCTGAGTAGTTTATTTTTAAAATAAAAGAAAGAAAACAAAAGTCAATTTTAAAGTAACATGATTCTTTACAAACATACAAAATTGCAAAAAACATATTTTCAGGAAATATTTTTAAAAATATTTAAGTTTCTTATGTCGGTCATAAGAAGGTTGAATTCTTTTTGTTGGCCCAAATGAATGGTTTGTATTACTTACTTGCTTGTTTGTTATTTTTTAATTTATTTTCAAAGTAAAAGGCATTCACCATAAAACACGGGCCTAAGACTACATGTTTCCCAGCACTTTTTATAAGCTGAAATCTGTGGAATTCATTACTTTGCAGAAATTGCTTGGTCACTTGTAGAACATTGCTTTATTGTTTTGAATCTCAGTTTTAATGGAAGCTAAACAGGATGCTTTTGTTGTGGGTTTTTTGGGGGGTTTTTTTTGGTTTGTTTTTTTGTTTGTTTCATTTGTTTGCTTGCTTTTGTCCTGAGGAGGGAAATTCAGAAGCATGCAGGTGATTGTCCCTCTCTACTCAGCACTAGTGAGGTCACACCTCGAGTTTTATGTCCAGTTTTGGGCTCCTCACTACAAGAAAGACATTGAGGCACTGGAGCTTGACCAGAGAAGGCCAACAGAGCTGGTGAAGAGTCTATAGAGTAAGTCATATGAGGAGGAGCTGAGAGAGCTGGGGTTGTTTAGCCTGGAGAAAAGAAGGCTCAGGGGTGACCTTATTGCTTTCTACAACTACCTGAAAGGAGGCTGTAGCAAAGTAAGGGTTGGCCTCTTTTCCCAGGCAACTAGTGTCAGGACAGAGGAAATGGCCTCAAGCTGCTCCAGGGGAGGTTCAAGTTGGACATTGGGAAGAATTTCTTCACTGAAGTGGTGATTAAGTATTGGAACAGGCTGCCCAGGGAAGTGGTAGAGCCACAATCTCTGGAAGTGTTCAAGAAAGGACTGAGTGTGGCACTTAGTGCTATGATTTAGTTGGCATGGTGGTGTTTGGTCAAAGGTTGGGCTGGATGATCTTGGAAGTCTTTTCCAACATTAATGCACCTATGATTCTGTGATTTTATAAACTATTAGTTTCTCCACTTTGTATTGATGAGGAGTCATAAATGCATCTTTGATGTCTGCAAAAGGTTTAGTCCTTATCTAACTTGAGAAATTTTCAAGAAACAACTTTCCATATAACTTTAGAGATATCCAGCAAAACCCAATACCTTCTTTTAAATCACTTGTCTAGATTTCTATTCAAGAAATCTAGCTGGCAAGCTAGATAAGGCCACAGTCTTTATTTCACTATAAACCCCAAATCAATCTTTGTAATCTCCTTCAAAGAATGACTATGTTCATCATAAGGGTTTTTTTTAATCTAAATATTTTAGCTTTAGTGATAAATAAAATTTAGTTTATATTTTCCATCTCTTGTTGCACTTTTGCTTCTGTTAAAATAAAGGAAATAATACCACTTTTAGAAAATGAGGTTTAAAATGTTTTGAAAAGGCTTTTTTTGGTTGGTGGTGTTGACTGAATGTGAAAAATCCCATGGTGGTAATATTCCAGTGTCCAAATAATTAGCCTTGGCTGTGGAAAACAGTAGCTGTAATCTGTGGCAATGGTGTTAAGGATAATCTCTAATGGTAGGCAGTTTATGCTTCCTTGCAACTACCAATTTCTGTCTCTCAGGTTTGGGAGACCTACTTCTATGCTGCCAGAACAACTAATTTTCTTTTTTGCCCTGGATGGGGCTTTTGATAACTGTCCCATGTGTGGGCGCTTCCAGGTCTCAGTCACCATCAAGCTATAGTAAAAATTTTTTTGACCATCTGACTTGGAGCAGGCACCATTCATACTTTTGAAGTTCACTGTACCTTTACATAGAAAGGACAAGTTTGCCAATTACAGGAAATCTTTTTCCTTGAGTTTAAATCAAGGAGTGCAATAAAAAAGAGATGTGCAGAAAATTGAAAAAAAAAACCATCCCCAAACCACAAATCACTATAAGTTGTGTTTATGCTAAGATGAATCATATGGATGTAAAGTGTATGCCTCCTCCCTGGAGGTGTCCAAGGCCAGGCTGGATGGGGTTTTGAGCAACCTGGTCTAGTGGAAAGTGTCCCTGCTTATGGTAGTGCGTTGAACTAGATGATCTTTGACATCCCTTCAAACCCAAACCATTCAATAATTCTGTGATTATTAATTTTTTCTTTATGTATTAATGTGCACATTCAGATTACATATAGTTGGCCCTTGTCTTTGGCAATCAGATCATCAGGAGATGATCATCAGGAGAAGCCAAATAACTTGTTTTTCTACCTTTTTTTTTTTCTGGACATCCCAGTTTAAAACAAAATTAAACAAAAAAGCATTGGTTTTGATCCTGTTAGGGTAAGCAGAGATCTGGCAGATTTTGAACTGTGATAAGTCAGACTTCACCTTTTTGTGAATTTCTACCTATTTAGTCTTAGGAGAATGTGATATGGAAATTTCTAACTATTTTTACCTATAGAATTGACCCATTGAAAGCATAAAATAACAGTGGTCTTGAAAGAAAAGTTGAAAGGACATCAAAGAAACAGAAGGTACTATAAGGCACTCCTAAAAACATTATCAAAAAGCATTTATGCCACTGGCAAAATGAGGAACACATGAACAAGTCATGAGCAACATGCAAAGGAACTTCCCCAATATTTTGCAGCAGAACAGAAACACTTTTTTTTTTTTTTTTTTTTTTTTAATGTGTAACATTAAGTGTGGTGTTTTCTGTTGTTAAACTGAGATCACTTCAAAATTCTTCTGGAAACATAAAAGAGTATGTTAAGACTAAAGTAAGATAAAGAACAATAAAACATATTTAGAATGAGAGAATATTCTATCTCCTACAAGTTTTCTTTAGCATAATCATAAAAAACCCTGACTAGAACCTAAACAAAGAAGTGGAGCATCAGAACATAATTGCCAGTGATAAGAATAAAGTTGTTAAATACGTAAATTGCCTTCACTTCTGTGATTTATATAGTGAGACTGGCTAAGATTATTTTCACAGAATCCAACTCTGCTTCAGGAGCTATTCAATTTCTGTGGTATACAACTAGTCTATCAGCAAGAAGAATTCCCAGTAAAAAGCAACAAGCACATTCTTGTTTATAGAGAAAGAAGTAGTATCTTTTATAAGAAAATTTCAGTAAGGAAGAAAACTGAATTTTTGACATATAACTTATCTTTATAATACCTTGAATTGTTAACACTAAAGGAAAGCATTTTAAAGAAGCTAAAATTTTCAAATTATCAATTAAACTTGAAAAAATTTTTTCTTCTACCCAACTATGTTGAATCTCAATTATGTGCCTTATTCTAAACAATTATTAGAATATATATAGCTGTCTATAAAATATTTCATAACCAAAAATATCAGTTTAGACATAAATTTATAAAACTTCAAAGAAAAAACATGCTAGATAATCTGAACGTTTAAAGCATTCTAATTAAATATTAGAATATTTTGTCATTTCAATTGTATGCATGTATGCATTGCTATATGAATGTATTTTAATTCTCCTATTTTTTCATAGTTTATAAATAGATTTTTACTTGAAGATCAGATTTCTGATCTTTGCAGTCATTTAACTATGCAGTCTAAGAAACAGCAGAGATAAAGGGGCAAACAAATGCATTTCAACTGTCCATTTAGAATTTTGAACTGCGAATATTGCTTCATCAAAGTTGCATCATTTCCCCTGTGATGGCTACATAATTCTGATGTCCATGTTTTGCCTTTACCTGCCTGCCTTGTGACTTCGTGAATGGCTGTTTTTCATGTCAGCATTAAAAGAGTTGTTAATTTTTGCGGAGAAGAGACAGTGTAAGTATTTATTTGGCTTGAAATTCTGGCAATGCAATAAACCAGTAGCAATAGTATGTGTCCTGTACATCATATGAGAGAATCATTCTTTCTTATTATGAGAGAATATTAAAAGACATTCCTACAAAGGTTCAGCTTTTATGAAACAGTAATTTTCAGGAGCTTGAAATGGTTGGCTGGAGAACAGATCAATTTGTTTGCTATTTCTAGAATATATTTTATCAACACCTTTTCTCTACAATTTACGTTTTTCAAAATGTCACTGTTTCTGTGTGAGATACTAAGTATGGACCAATTAACTATTGATGTTTTCTGCCAAGAAGAAATGTTGCGATATAGCATATATGCAGGACAGAATAAATATTCTATGACGGAAACGCAGAAATTGCCAGGCTACTGGTGAGTAATGCATCTTGAATATTACCTGAAGACATGAGTCAGATGCTAATTATTGATGTGGAATCTGTTATAGAAATAGTTGAAACTGGGAAGGGAAAAAAGAACAACACAAGTCTTATAACTTTTTAGTTGTTATCTTTTCTAGGGGAAAAAACAGCTTACCTAACCAGTTTTGAAAGTGTATTCAGTTAGGAAAATTTTAAAATACGGTTTATAAAGTCAACACAGTCAGACTAAAATGAAACAGTGTTTGAAGAAATTAGATATTCTCTGAAGCAACACCGAGGCTGCTGCATTCAGGTGAAGATGTGACAGAGAATAGAGGGAGGCTCTTAGAAAGTACCTTATCCTCAAAAGGATTTCTTTTTCTTTTAAAGCAATCTAGAGAGGACAAACAATTTGAAGTCTTCTGGCATCTTTCAGGTTTTTTTTCTGGTGACTTTAAAGTAGGGACCGAGAAATGTCAGAATGGCTGGGGCTGAAGGTGGTTCACAGTAGTTGCTGGTGTTCCTATGTCCCCTGTTCTTAGGTAACTAGTTATGAGTCTAGAAAATCCAGGCTTTGGCAGTAATTCAAAATACTAATAGCTACACATTGGTAGAAAACAATTGGGCAGAAAGTGATTATCTGTAAAAATTACTATCAGTTAAATTTTGGTTATTGTCACTAGTTTTTATTTACCACTGTGTGATATTACTGGATGATGAGTCAGTCTATAGTAATTTGGAAAAGGGTAAATTTTTATGGCAGCTGTCTCTGTATGTTATTTTCTTTCATAATGAGGTGATCTCTCTCTGTAAATACACACCCATCTAAAAATGTTGGGTTTAGAAATTTTATATAACATTAAGGTAGCAGCTGGGTCTCAAGAACCTCTACATGAAACAGAAAAAGAAGGTAGTAGATGCAGTTACATACTTTTTTTCCCCAGAGCTGAAGTTTCTGAGGTCTTAGTCTACTGACAATCAAAAAGATGAGATGTAGACATAAGTGCAATCTTGTGCCGCCAGAATTGATGACGTGAACCAGCTGCTTCAAAAGAAGAGATTCTTTTAAAGTGAGTAACTATTAAAGAATTTGGGTGATGACATGTAATCTTTCACAAAGATGCTTATTGAAGAACTGTCTCTCACACAGGCACAACTTCTTCTGGAGATCCTTGTCTTCAGCCCACTTCAGTAAAATTCAGTGCCTCTGCCTGTGCTCAGCTGCATATTTGGCCCTGCAGGCCTATTTGTGAGAATAAATCTGCAAGGGTATGCTTGCTCACATAAGTAAGCATGACTTTGAAAGAAGAGGAAACCTTGTCTCATGTGGGTAAAGCAGTTACACGTACTTGAATTCTCTGTAAGAGAACTCCACTTTCTTCCATCACATTTAGACACACTTCTATAGGCTTTACCCTTACGCAAGAAATTTTGAGTAATGTTCCATTAGGTAAAATATCTGGGGATAAATAAGTAATAATGTGTCAGGAATTACCTGTTTGCCTCTTAATTGATGTCACCACTTCAACTCTTTGCTCTGGTGAGCCGTAAGTTCTGTTCTATACTTCACTTTACAGACTCCTCAAATATCTAACATTCATGGTATTTGGATACGGAGAAACTGCAATATTAATCGAAATATTCAGTTTGGATAACTGTTTGAACTAGTCTTCAAGATACTATGTGTTCTGAAAGTTAAACTCACAGAATTTTGGAAATAGTTGTACTGCAATCAGAATTCCTTTCTCCAGTACAAGAACCTTCTTATACTATTGGGTAATGATGTATATAGCACAATACATTCACGTTGCTTTAATGTTGCTTTAATGGGTTCAATAGTACAGAAGAATGTAGTAATTAGGCACTAAGGGATTCTTTTTGCTATGTTTTGATGAGGTGGTCAATTACTTGTGCTATACAACAGCAACTGGTACAACTGGTTTAATTTAATAATTACATTGGTGAAAAAGGCCACTGTGATGTACATTAGTCGCACGGAAAAGTTCTTTTGAGTAATTACCAAAATAATACCTCAAATATCAATTAATTTAATTTGTTTGGAACAGTTTACACTTTACACATCATCAAATCTTTTGCTATCACAGACTGTACTATACATTAGGTAAATTATAAATGTCTAACCAAAAAGTGAACATTTGGCTGTGATGGCTACTTAGAAAAGATAAAAGGTAACAATTTACCTAGAACTTGCCTTTAACTGAAGCTCTTAAACTAAGATTGATAGAAAACAGTTTTTGAGAAGAAATAATGCATACTGATTTATATAAAATGCTCTTCACTGTATTTTCCTTTTTGTATTAGACTTAATGAATAGATATGCCTTTTTTATTCTGTGGTACCCTACCATTAAATGATACCATCAATTTTTTTTTCTGCCTAAATAAATTCTAATTCTTGTCACCTACTATCTGTACAGGAAGATTTGAGACATTATTCCTAATTGAGATTTTTACTGAATATCTTTTAAAGATAAATTTGTTTTATTCTTTCACCCACTATTTAAAAGGATTTTTCACATTTTTATCTTCTAAAGGAATTGTCAATGAGAAACTAAAACTGCATAGACTATACATTAAAATCACTTTAGTTTTTAAGCTGTCATGAACTGTTTCAAAAAATGCTAAGTTGCTATTGTTTAATGTCTGTCATTTTATAATGCTTTAGAAGTTATCTATCCTGTAAAATTATTAACTGATGCTAAAATTGCCTTGTAAGTATTAGGACAATAGCAATTTTGTAACAGCTGGGACACTGCCAATGTAAGATAAGTACATTTTGCTCTGTAGATTCATAAAGTGCTTTGAAATGGTTTGTAACTGATGGATGGATGCATTTTCTAAGTGTAGAAAGCAATATTTTGTAGAGGGAAATGGCTTGAAAGCTGACACACATGCATGCAAATGCCATTCTCTTCAGTAAGTAATTTGCTTTTTCTTTCAAAAGCATAAATGGCATAGTTAGACACATTATTTTGTATATTGCACATAACAATACAAGATGCACAAAAACAGCAAGTACAAAACATTTCATATTGATAGAGGAACCCATGGCTGTAGTATATGATTAGCATAAATGTATACACACTGAAGAAATGCCTTCAAGATTAAAAAGTAAGGCTGAAAACAGGAAAAGTTCTTCTAACTTCAAGAAATGAAAATATTTAGAATATACTTTTTATTTCTAGACATTGTACCTTTTAAAATAGTTCAGCTGCATAGAGCCTGAATCAGATTATATGCTCAGTACTACATCTGACTCCCATGCCCCCATATCAGGCCTTCACTTTGAAGACAAATCAATCAAATAAATCGTTAAAGTGTTTGTATGTCAATGACAAAACCCAGGAGAATACTAGTCTGAAATATATATAGTCACAGATAGTATAGATCAAAGTAATTTCCTTATAATCTAAGATTTAAATGCTAATACTGATTTCTGATTTATATCATTGTATCTTATTTGTGGTTTATATCATTGCATCATTTAGATCCTCTGCATTGTAAAACCCATAATAGTCATGAAAACTTCTGGCCAGCTTCTGTAGTGATCTTTCATGTTAAGCTGATGTTTTATGTCTTTGCCCTCAGAAATTTCCATGCCCACTCAGCTATTGAACACTGATGAGTCCCAGCCTCACTGAGCAACTGAGAATAATACAGCTAAGCCTATACTGAGTAAGTGAAGGAATCTCAGTCTTAGTCTGAAAAATGGTCCCCAATGAAATCTTTGAAATATCAACTTTAGCAGGTCTACTCAATATAATTAGTGTCAACATGTGGCATTTTTGTTTAAAGGAAGGAACATTTCCTTCACAGAATCTTGTTAAATTTCTCATTCAACAATTATTGTAATCATGACCTCTATTGTTCATCATTTTCGCTAAAATTTTTGCTTCTACATCAGCTTCTTTCTTAAGATATATATTCCCATTAGATACAAAACAGCCATTAATCTTAATGGAAGCTATGCTCAGAAATGGAGTGAGAAAGATACCCAGGAGGTTTTGTCATATCTTTAAATTCAGTAACAAAAAAATTGATTTGAGCTAAATTCTGATAATGAATGCACATTGTTGAAGAATTAAAATTTAAAATATATTTATATACTTCCTGAATTTATATTAAGAAGAATTGAAACAATACTTCTACTGGATTATGTGGCAAATTTCATACTGATTTCATCCTAAGAAAAGCTGCTCATTTTGTGATACTGTAGAAAAGAGAATAGGGTGAATAGCTCATAAGAACAGCTTATCTGACAATCTGGGTCTTAATATTCTTGATCTTTGCTTATAAACAGATGATATTATCTTATGAAGTGCATAAACTATTTTACAATTTAAACTCATTTTATTTATTGTTTGTCCCATAACATTTTATTTAAAATTCAAAATTTGGACACCAAAGGTTGCTATTCACTGCATGGCTTTCACTCTGTTTCTGAACTTGATGTCTGTGAAATGCATGAAACAAAAACATGAAAATTATTTTTTTGGGGGGGAATAAGCTCTTCAAAAAAATCCTGAATAGTGTTTGGTTTTGGTTTTGAAGTATATGATAATCTCTTTTTAGAATTATTTTTTAGATTTTGTGACTGCAAAATTGTGGCAACATTACAATACAGCTACATGTGACTAATAAGAAAAGTAACCCCACAATCAAAATAAAAAAATCAGTCATGGTAATTGTCCTTCAGAAGAGATGGTTATCCCTATGCATATTAAAATGGAATGAACCTATTAATATTAGGAGTGTTTTGTTAATCGAAAATCCTGATTGCGGTTCTTTAGAAGTTTATCTCATAATACCTCTTTGTTTTGAAGGATCAGCTTGTAGAAGAGAATGTGAGAAAAACATTTAATCAGAAACTGGCAAACAGTCAGTAGAGTGGCAAGAATTCGATGGTAAACAATACTTCTCTGTAAAATTGCCAGATTGAAAGGATCTGATGACTCCCACTTCTAGGAGCTACTTGGACAAATTGCAACTATTTTTAAATGCTTGTGTTTTTAGAAACAAGTTGTCATAAAGAATCACAAAAATCATTTTATGAGAGTAGGTTAGGTGTTTATCTGTACTGTGTCTGCCCTAAGGAGAAAATTCAGCACATGAAGTATGTTTGTCACCAGAGATTATGGCTGTAACACATCAAAACCTTCTGTGATTTTGCTAGCTGATGTGACTGAAGTCCATACGTTGAAACTGTGCCTTGGAAGACAAAACACTTTTTAATCTATAATATATGCAACTTTTGAAACACCATCAGAGATGAACAGAAAATTCAACAAATACAATAAAAAAATAAACAGAAGAAAAGTCTTACATTTACACTGTATTGCAACTGGAGCAACATTATCGTTTTCTTGAAAGCAAGATTTAAGTAAAATTATTCTATGATTTTGCTTTACAAAAAATAATTTGATTGATCTGAAAAAAAATCAAAATGCTATGCTCTTGGGGAAAAAATTGTGAGACAAAAAACAAAGGGATTATAAATATTACTTTTGGAAGGTGCACTTTTCAGTTTTCTTTCCTTTAAGAGAAAATACAATCAGTTGTGAAGAAAATGAGAAAAATTAATATTTTCATTTCCCTTATATGTCCCTTATGGTTTCCCTAATTAGTGTCACATATTTTCCCTACATGTTTACCTCAATCTTTGTAAGAAAACATGTAAACACATAAATCCTCCCTAAACTAGGCAAGAAGTTAAAGTCTGATTTCCCCACTTTGTTATTCTTCCAGAAATTGTAGTTTATGTGTGTGTGCACTACACACAACCTTGTGTTAGTCCTACTGCTAAGCAATGAACATAATGTTCTTGAAAAATTATGTTAAAACATTTTTGAATAACATGAAATAAGATTATGTTTTATTTGAAGAAATAAGTAATATGAACAAAAACTTTGAGTACTCTACTTTCCCCGAGCATGCATATTGACAGTGTTTAGTTACCATATACAGTGTGGTCCAAGAAAAGTACATCTCTGGTTTTAAGATGATGAAACCATTACTTCACTAAATAGTGCTAATTAGAGGCAGAAACTAGACATCCCACTGGAAACAGAAGCAATTCTGTTGTCTCAGCTTTCCATTCAAAACCTTTTGCTTTTGGAAATTCTTTTCCTTAATATCATAAGCAGCTTAAAATATCTGTTTATTGTAAAAATCTTCAGACTCCTAAGTGCTGGGGTTTTTAGAGAAGCCATGATATTTGGATTAAAACTCCTTTTCTATCTTTTTAAAAAGAAAAAAATTGTGGTTTAATGGAAATAGTATAAATAATTGAGACTTGTTACTCTTTAGGAAAAGAATTATTTATGAAGAAAATTCTTAGTGGTGTTTGGCCATGATTTAGAGACCACTTTGAATTCTTCAGTTTGGCCTATTATGAAGCAGATGGGATAATTTTCTTCTATACAATTTCTGCAATTCCACCTCACTCTTATTTTAGCACATAATTAGGCGTCAAGCATTCTGAGCAGGTTATGCAGAAAAATATATGCCATAGTGATTTGAATAGGTTTTATGTACTCTAGCTATCAAGACACGGTAACCTTCAATCACAACGAGCACTGAAGTCAGTAGAAACTTGGTGAAAGGTACAAAACCCTTGCTTGCCACACTCATAAGTCCATCATTCTCCATTTGCTACTTTTAGGCTTTGGCTCAGTAGCTAACATTATGACAGTGAGATGAAACTAGGATAGTTGTAAATATATCATTACATCCAAATGTTTTACTTTCAAAACACAATGGTCCTTGCAACAAAAACTTTACTTCCAATGAATCATTGGCAGGTACTTTCACATTTTTAAATCATAAAACGTGTGAGATTCTGGTAAGTTCACTTACCTCTTCTAATTATGTTTTATAAAATTTTGCACATCTATCATACTTTTTATCAAATTCTTTTTTTAAAAATAATTTTACACGTATTAAGGAATTGAGTCTGAACATTCTCCAAACAGGTCAATGTCTAATGTCATCATCTTTTTACAAGACAGAGAAGCAGACAGAGGTTCAGCACTGCTTATTTATGCACCATCTGTAAAATGGTGAACCCATTTAACATCTAGTAAATTATATATGCCTTGTCATAAATTAAGATTGAGATGGGTCTTATTCAGGATGAAATAAGATATCAGTGATATAGTTTTGGTATAATCTATGGTGGTATAGTCTGGATACTTGAGACAGTAAGAACCATTTACCTTTTGCAGTAAGGCTTAAAAAAATTCAGAGGCAGCTTAGAGATTCCTCTGACTTAAAATTATGTGCCACCTGTGCTCTCTCATTGCCATATTAAGAGGCAATAGGTCACCTGTGATAGCTTTTCAGGTGACTATTATGTTTATTAGATATAAAGACACAAAGTAGAACAAGTTATTCATTTCAAAGGTCTTCTGAACTTGCCAGGAAAATCTGGTATTTTAAGTTCAAAAATTTCCCCTTTCCTTTTCCTTCCTTCCTTCTTTCCTTCCTCATTTAGTATTTTGTTCCTTCTTTGGCTATTTCCCTTCTGGACTGCTGAAATTAGTGTGTCCATTGTTGGCTAAAGGATATGTCATTTAGATGTATCTTATAGATGGTTTATCAATACATTCTTGCAGTTAACTTTCAGACCTGCAACTTACAAGTAGTATAATTTAACAAATTATTGAAACAGGGAGGAGATAAAAACATTTTTTTGGGTAAGTTAGATGATAAAATGATAAAATAATCTATATTTACAATGAGATTAAGAGTAATATAAGTATTTTCGTGGTATATTTTTCTACATGACTAAACTGAATTTTAAAAGAAATAGTGAGGAAATGTAACAACTGTGTTAGGTGGCATCAACAACAAAATAAGAAATAGGCATCAAGCAGAGTTCTTCCTGATTGAATGCATGGCAGAGGAAGCTTGGTTTCAAAACAGTTAAGAGGGAAATGAAGAGTATTCTCCTGCAAATTCAAGGTCTGAGTTGCTGAACCTGACATAATGAAAATCAAAAAAAATTGACTAGGAATATTTTTTTATTTTTATGTTTGTTTTTTTTTTTCAGAGAATCAGTGATATTTTACACACATAGAATCATAAATAGGCTTGCAGTTGGAATGTTACTGCTGAAGGCACCATGAAGGCACCTGTGAAATCAGCTCAGTTGGCTAAAACCTGTTGCTAATAATGCCAAGGTCACAGGTTCAATCCCCTGTAAGGGCCGTTGACTTAAGAGTTGGACTTCATGATTCTTGTGGGTCTCTTCTGACTCAGAATATTCTGTGTGACTGTGAAATTCTCACACTCATCTCAGTAGAATGATGACCATCTATAGATAAAGTGAAAAAATCCACATGTATAGGACCAAACTTTTGAGTTTACTGAATGATGGTTCCGGTAACTAGAGCATCCTCTTATCCATTTCATTAAGCCGTTACCATTGAAAAAACCATCAAAAGATTAAAAATTTCAACTTTCCATCTATCTCAGTCAGCATCTTAATTGAGAGTCTCAAGGCCACAGATTCTGTCAGTTATACAGCTTGAGCCATATAGTTAATATTTACTGAATCCTTTCCTAATTATGCTACTGGAACAAGTTGTTCCCAACCACCCATGTATCTTCCTCCCACACTCTACTTCTATTCAACTCCCCTGATAGTCTGTCAGATTGCATGTACCCCTGCACCTGATAATTTTTGTTAAGGTTTCTGCATCTGAAACATATCCAGATTTTCAAGGACAGAAAGAAGATGAACTCTGAATCTCTAGAGTGATAGAAACTTCTGGACAGCAGTTCCTTTAAGGAACAGAAATTGGTGCTCAGAAACATACAGTGGTAGGGGAAGAGCTTCACTTCCCTCTACATGTAAATTATATATTTATATCTTATATGATATTGTAGAATATTTATATTTATTACATATAGCACACATATATGTTAATGTTTTTAAGCTCACTTAAAATGCTGAGAAGCTTAAATCCTTTGTGGTTCTTTCAAGTGTGTAGAGAAGCTAATCTAAACTCTTACTGGCCTGTTCAGAATCAAGGACAATAGCTTGTCTTTCAGAACTGCCCAGTTTGGACAACATTTATAAGCCAGACAGCCTTTCTGCTACTCAGCCTGTGCGGCACAATCGCTATTTGATGTGTATTAAGTTCATGTTTATCTTAAGAAATATTTTTTTTGATTATCATTTTCAGTTTCACATCCACAAAGGTACAATGAGCAAGATCCACTCAGTGTAGTGATAATTGCCTGTCTGAAAGGATTTGGATGTGATCAGAGCCATAGTTGGATCTTTAGTTTGTGCAGAAAAGCATCAATACAATCTGTTGCTTTTGTGAAAAGTTGTGGTGACAGAGAGCAAGCTGGGAGCAGACTACTTTATAAATATGTTCTCAAATTTTGAATACGAAACCCCATGAGGATACCAAGCTGTAAAGTAATCCAGTATAACATGTGAATTTTAGAGCTGTTAAGAAGTCAACCTTGAAAAAAGAACAAAGTTCTCAACATTACCTCTAATAGAGATAGCATTCTGCTATTATAATGCAGGCCAGACTAGGCCACCTAAGTTAGTATAAGAATCCAAACAAGAAATAAAGTACCAGACATAGTGCAGCAGCAGGTGAGAGACTATTATAAAGCAATTTTCATGATATTTATTATAGATCTCTAAACTAAAAAAAAATGAGCAAAAGATAGAAAGGAGCTTTACAACATATTCTATATTGTGGGTTATTTTGTTTTCAGCTGCAATGAACCTGATAATGAAGTCAGCTGAACAAGAGCATAAAGGTCTCACACTGACAAGAAAAAGACATCCCCAAGAATAAGCCAACAGAGATGCTTTAACAATCACTACAAGTACAGTAATGTAGACTAGTGACACTGGAAAAATAATCAAGTAAGCAAAAGTAACGTTTATGCTCCAAATATACGTTCCTGATGTCTCTGAAAGGGAAAATAAACAGATAATTTAAGTTTAGGATTCTGAGAGAGTAATAGGGATTATCAGAAAGCAAATACTTTACTGAATTACAGCATGCTGACACAAAAACCAACAGGGACAAAGATTATTTTATCTGGTTCCAAACTGCATTAGCAATGATGGGGAGAAGAGGAAACAGCTTGGGGGTTACCACAGGGAGAGTAGACTGGAACAGTTTTGTTGTAGTTTGTGTTTAACCATTTATGCGCATCATTTTCGTGCGCATAAAGTCAAGATTTCATAAAAACAAAATTATACAAGCCTGGGGAATGTGCCTGTGGCTTCTTATGACTAACTTTCAGAATCAGTGTCTTGGATGAGACTAGAGGACTAGGGCCCCTATGTCCAGCTTCGACTCTGAACTGCATGAAATTTAAGGCTGGACATCAGCAGTGATTCTGAAAAAATATTTACTACAGGCTTTTGAAGCCATGAAATGGAAGTTTTTTTCTTTAATTGAAAGTACTTGTTACCCCCTTGTTTTCTGTCTATGGGAGAACTATGCAACTATTTTAAAAATAATATACTTAGAACATTCTTAGGACTTGTGATAACCCCAAAACTAGTTTTTATGACATGGCTATCCCATGCCTAAAAGGATCTAATTTAGTCAAAAAGATCTAATATTCCTTTTCCTCAACTCCACCAATTATGGATCCAGCACACTGTGTGTTGCATATACAAAGATTATTGGATATAATAATCCAGTCATTACCAACTTCCTTATTAGATAGGTAACACCTGTTTGTCAGGGACAAAAGCCATTCTCATGGCACACTGACCCTAGGAAGATTCTGATGGGAGCTAATTTACCTGTGGAGCAGCTGAGAAGTCATTTGCTGCTTTCAATTGTCACCATTCCTCCAGCTCTTCTTTGCTGCATATATCTAATGTAGCTGTAGGACTTCTCTATTTCCAGCAGAAGAACCTTTACTTGCCTTAGCTATTCTTAGAAGAGAGGCTCTCATGGTAGGTACAATACACACCAGAGCACAACTGCCATATGTAATGCTCTGAACTCACCTCATATTAAAAGAATGGTTTAGGCATCTAGTAGGCACCAAAGTGCCACTGTAGCTTTCATAAAACACAGTGACTGGCAGTTCTAAGGGTTTTTTGCAATAGTTTCATGGTTAAAGCTCTCCCTCAGAAATGATCTGATAGAAGCGACTTGTTCCACCCCCCAGCCATGTATAAAGTGGTTCTAGGGGAATGATCCCTTTACATCTTTCTTGATGAACCTAGACCTCTGGAGTGAGATAAACTGTGCTACTATAAGGAAATGGAAAATTCATGGTGCTAGAAAAAACAAGCAAGGAGGAAAAACTGTGGTTGCATGGTCCTGAGGGGGCATATTGTGTTTTAATTCCTGAAGCCAGGCTTCTTATCTTTTCATGAAGGATATAATGAAAATGCAGACACTAGGTAATGGTTAGCAGACTTCAAGATTTCCCTTCCCAGGAAAATAATTACTGACTGAGTTATAAAATTACATACTCTATACCCTCATTCCTTTTTCCACAGGTGGACATCTGGCACCAAAAGTTTGATGTGCACCAGAAAAAGAAAGGTAATTCAGTGAAGTCTCCTATTTTTCCATGGGTATTGCTCTAGTCATTGGGCATTTATATAAGTGCAGGTTGGGATCACCATTTTATCTGGGCTATTTCAAATGGCAAATAGTTGCATTGCACATATCCCGGTTCTATCAGAGGATCAAGATGATATACATATGAGTGAAAAACATCCTTCTCATGTATTGAATTAGGCAACTAAGCCTTGGAGAGAGTCAGAAGTTCAAGACAACGTTATGTTGAAAGTTTCATATTTGCTAGGCTTTTGGAATTCTCTATGAAGTGTGCAGATTTTAGGCTTACTCTTCTGAGAGATCTATTTTGTAGTTAAAAGAGAGGGATTAGACATGTATTAGTATGCTGCAGTGTGCATACTTTTTTACAAAATTTAGACCTTGTCTTTCTCAAAAAATATTTTTATCTTTTTGATTCCTTAATTTGTATTGTGTTAGAAATAATTACTTTCCTCAGTTTTAATTTAATTAGCCTAGCAGCTCTTTGAAACGGGATATAGCAGGCTATGTCTGAATTCTACACTGGGATTACATACAGAATTTAGGCAGGATGAACATTTTAATACAATGAAAAGATGTTAAGGCAAGATAAGGCTTCAAGCCACATGTACAAAAGAGAGAATCTATGTCATTTCAACTTTCAAGACACTAAAATTTGTCTCTGAGGTCCTGAATAAATAAAAATAAAAGCAAATTATGTAATCAGGCAACTAGGTCCCCATATAAACCTGGTCATTAGAAACTTCTTTTGATATTATGCAAATGCCTTAATCCACTTATTTTTATCCCACTAGAGGTGTTGGACATGAATCAAAATTCAGTACTACTTCAAAAGCTCTTTCATATCCTTCAAAAATTATAAAAAAAAAAATTCATTAGGAATGATGGGTAATTAGAAATTCTTCCTGTACACTCCACATCTAAGGAGAAAACATTTTTATTCTGTTAATATTAGAAGTTTCATAGATATTTTCAATTTATAAAAAAATTCTCAAGAGATTTGATTTCAGTGCTGAGAAAATGCAGCAAAACTACTTCATAATTGGATATCTTTGAGTAGGAGTTTGAAAGAGTAATTTACTTTTTTTAATTTTAATTTTGTAAAATTTTTGCTTTTCAGGCTAAAGAACATTACTTTCACTAACCAAAAGGATGGATTCTTACTGTTTAACAGTCCATGGTGCCACATTCAAAAACATGTGAACAGTTTAAGCATATATAAGCTTGAGAGTCTGCAAAGGAAATCTATATAATAATTTTTTAAGTGAACTTTTTTAGCAAGATAGTCCACAGCTTAGCTTTTCTTAGTAATTCATTATTATTCATCAGAGAAGCATCTTGTCCTGAGGCAAAAGCCTGACTCAGTTGAAATCAGTAACAAAACTCCCACCTACTTCAGGGAGATGAATATAACATCTCTGGAGCTGTGATCATTAAATTATTTTTTTAAAGAATAATCATAATTTTTTGGGTGAAATTTACCCCCAGAAGGCAGTTAATTACTTTACTGACTAGTGGAATTTTAAGTTTCAAGACTGTACATCGTACAAAAGCCTGAAACTTCAATGTGAAATAAGTGATTACATAGTTTGGCATAATTGCAATATGTCACAAAAAGACAAGCTGTTAAAAGCTGCATTAGAGCTGGCAAAGTGAACACCTCTGAAGTACAACCAACATGGTGTCATGCTTGCAACAGCAACACATATGTTCCAGAACATAGATTGCATCAGAAAAAAAAAGGGGTTTCTTTGACAAAGAAAAATATCATCTGATATTCTACCTAAACACAAGAAAGACTGTCTTCATTTATTATTAGTTATGGTATTTGTGCTAAGTGCATTCAGTACTGGAGAGTTTGTAGTGACTTAGATGTCACAAAAAAAAAAAAGAAGAAAACAATAGGAAGCAGTAATATTTGACATGGAACTGATTTCAGACAACAACTGCTGTTACCACTGCTCAATGTTCAGTGTAGTTCACTGTCTCTCCCTCCTACAAAGACATTTTTTCATTGGTACATCAGCCTGACTGCCACTGGGCAACTGCTGCTTCCATAGGTGTCTCTTGAACTCATTTTTCACTATTACTTATAATTATATAAAATTCCTTTTACTAAACAAAGTAACCTTAAGATTAATTGGTCTTACTTGGACCTATGTCTTCACCAGCAACTCATTCTCTCAAATTCTTTAATGATCAGTTCTTAAACAAAGATCATGCTTGAGGTCTGTGCTCTCTCTCTCTATTGGTGCTTATCAGCTAACCCTCTCAGTGGTCACACTCAGCCTCTGCTTTTTCAGGTAACATGTGTGGGACAATTTCATATCCTGTCTAGCCTATAGGATTCCAAAAGTATCCCAGATGACTTTACAGCCTTTTACATTTGTCTGTGGATATCTAGATGTCTCTATGGAAAGTCACATCTAGAATGATGCAAAATACTCTCGTTTTCTTATTGATATTTTCTATCTATACTTTCTGGAGTGTTTAGAAGCAACCTACATTGCACACTGAAGAAACCTGGTTATTAGCCAGCACTTTCATACATGCACATGCCAATTCTGGTTACTGTAAATAACACATAATTACTATAGCATTTCAGATAGCACACCATATTAGCTGACTTCTAAAAGTGTCTGGGAAACAGCACAACAGGAAGCAGTTGCAACATGCCTCATACACCACAGCTTGTTTGAAATGGACTTTGACAATTTGCAGGGTTGGGCATTCAAGGGAGCTTAAGGCTTTTCATTTATCTGACCAGACTGAAAAGCAGATCGCTGCCTTCTTATGACTTTTCCCCAAATAAGTTCCCTTGAGGCTGAGCCAGTAGAATTTAGACATCCAATATAAACCCAAACATTCTTTTAGGCTTATTACCTTGCTTATTCTCTTCACAGACACTTGAGGAGCAACACCAATCAGATGTAAAGGCACCACTGAGGCCTGCAGGATCTGTCTTGGTTCCTTTTGTGGCTTTCTTGTTAGACTTTTTTATTCCATCTATCTGTGTATTTATCCTAGCCATTTTATGATGATTTTGCTTTTGTAAATTTCTGTCTCCCGGTTTTAACAATCTCCTTTTTTTCAAGGTTGTGATAGCAAATCTTAGAACAGTTTGCTCTTCCATTAGTCAGGCCATTACTGCAGCTGACACCATAAAGAGCATTATAGGCTACTCTCTTGAACATACACACACTCAAACCCACAGATCCTAAAAGATGGGTGCAGGTTCTCTTTAATTTTAAGAATGTAGGTGGTTAGTCTACATTGAAGAGAAATTACATTTATATAAATAAAACTCTGTAGGGTGGTTGTTCAAAGTCTGTGGTCCTTATATGAGCAGTCGTCAATGAAATAAATGCTCTGAAACAATCTCATACATTCAGAGTATCCTCAGCCACAAACCTGACAATATGCAGTGTACTGGGCCACAAGAAATATAACTGTGGACAGTTGCTCTGAAAGGTTCACTAGTTTCTGCTGTATAGAATGTCTACCACTCTCAAATTAAAAGAGACATTTGTAAATTTTTACACTGTATATATAAGTTTTTCCTTAATGAAGTTGCATTCAAGTGTTAAACTGAATTAGTGTTAAATTAGCAATTAAGTGGAATGAATTAATTCAATTAATCACTGCTTTATGCAAAAACTGTTCATGTCAGGACTGTTTTGAAGGTAAGACAGGAAACTTTTAGGAGCAATCCATAGATCTTCATCTGAGTTTTACTTAGGATAAGAAAAGAACTTTGAATAAGAGTTATAGCTTCCAGATTCATTGTCATCTGTCATTTTTACTCTATATTTGAGAATAGCTTTCCCCCAGCTTTATGATGCTAAAGGAAGGCTATATGAATAAAATTATATGAAAGTTGTCTGCTTGCAACTGCCCAGTATTTCTGAAAATACACTTCTGAATTCAACAACTAACCCCTTTACATCTTCCTCTGAGCACTTTATTTGCACATTAATAAATGGCTATTCATTTAGAAACTGCTTCACAGAGCAGTTCTATGTCATCATAGCAATGTCTCTGTTTGTAGGATGAAGCCAGTACATATTTTATGAGCAGTTTCCCAGTTGTAAAAGGGTTAGGGAGGTAATACTGAGCATGGTGACCAAATGAGCAGATAAAAATAAGTGGAATACTGTTATGCATGATATGCTGGCTGAAAAGTACATTATTAGACTTTCATATCACAGTATATACCTCAAACAATGAGGTAATGAGAAACCTCATAGATTCATATGCAAGAAAGAAGGAAACATGCTGGGAGACCACACAGAGGGTGGTGAAATTAATGCTCTATATAAGCCAGTCCAACAAAGTGTTCAGGCACTAGAAGTCCTATGACATCAATAAGTTAAGGAGCCTGAAAAATTTGGTTCTTACACATTTTATAAAACTTACTCAATGAAAGAGCAGTAGTTCTTTTGTGGCAGTTAGAAGACCAGTTTTGCCTTGCCAATAATGCATAAAGAGAACAAATTTTTTCTCGCCAAATTTTACTCCATTTAGCTCCTTAGAGAAGGGAGGAGATATTTGAGGAATGTGTAGTAAGTTCCTTCTATTTTCTCTGTTAGCTTACTCTTTCCTAACCGATTTATTTGCTTTTTTTTTCTTTCAGCAAAAGTTACTACAGCACGGACCCACAAAACTCAAAAAAAATCTGTCATTCCATACCTTTCAAATAGAATTTTCTCCCCTCAATTCATAAATGGAAAATACTTTCCTTATGCTGTTTGCTTTTCTCTGATTAAGATGAGCAGAATGAGCTTCATATCAGGGAAAGGCGCAGTTTTTCAAAGTTTACCTACTGAATGATTCAAGTTTACTTTCGCTGTAATATGATAATGTCTTCTTTAACTTTTCACTAGATAATGAATAAAAGTTGGCAATTTATCAGTCTAAACATCAATTAAATGAACAGTATTTTTGCCATAAAATCTCATTATTTTAGCAGGTTTGTACAATGTTTTTGTAGGAGTGACTTCAGCCTTGGATAAGGATGTCTAGGGAATAATCTAATGTGTAGGCATTAGGCCTTCATGTTTTTAGATCAAGGTATTCTCTTTGAACTCATCTTCTGACATGAACTGTGAGTTCGAACTGTGCACTTCTTAACACTTGATGTTTTCTAGCATGAAATTTGATGAAAGAATCATTCCTTCCTGTCATCATACTGAGAAGAGACAGGAAAGTCTACAAGGATTCTAATATCTTCTTTCTATCCACAGAGTTACTGTAATTAAAAAAGCATAATAACCATAGAAAAGTGATGGCAGATTACTCCAGAAAACATTTCATTTGCAGAGTGTGTAACTTCATATATTTAGAATGTGTGCTTATGTGTGTATAATTCATTCACAAAATCAAAATATTAGGTAAGTTCAGTGGCAACCCTTCTCTGCTGGAACCTCATGCTTGAGCATTACTCTTCCTGTAAGATTGTACAAGACTTAGGAGCAGAAGCGTCAGTGGTTCTCAGCACTGAGCCTCAATGGTTCAAAGGTCTGGTTTATTGAAATATTTCCATGTTGAACAATGTAGAAAACATGCTAATGGCCTCTTCCTTTGGTATAGGAAAACAAATCTTTTCAATGAAGACCTATAATACTTTATTGAATGTGAGTTTAATAATTTTCTAACTTGCCCAAATAAGATTTATTGGTCTGACTTTTATTATAGAATTAATGATATGTACAATCAAAAGAGAAACTGAATGAAACCTAAATAGGATAAAACTATATGGCTACATATAACACAGGCCTAACTGTGAAATATTTAGGAAAGTACATTTCCTGCCAAATCACCTAGATATTTTCTCATCTTTTAAACTTCCACTTTGATGTATGTAATAATTTTGATGACAAATGTTTATGGTATCTCTGAAGAACAGCTATGAGCAGGTCAAAAGCCTGTGAGTAAAATCAGAGGCTGAGACAACAAAATAAACCTCATGATTGGTGTTCACTACAGGCCACCTGACCAAAGGGAGCCTATTGATGCAGCCTTCTTGCTCCAGTTACAGGAGCCATTGTGCTCACAGGCTCTTGTCCTATTGTGGGACTTCAACCACCTCAAGATCTGCTGGAAAAGCAGCATGGCGAGCTGTAGGCAATCCAGGAGACTCCTGGAATGCATGGAGGATAACTTCTTGAGCCTGGTAATAGACAGCTCTACCAGAGGGGTCACCAATGCAAGTGAGCTACTTGGGGACTTCCAGATTGGAGGCAGCCTGGGCTGCAGTGATCATGCCTTGGTGGATTTTGCAGTACTGAGGGATATGGATCAGGTAAGAAGTTAGGTCCCTGAACTTTAGGAAAGCAAACTGACAGCTCTTCAGGGAGATAGTCAGTGGGATTCCCTGGGACACTGCCCTTAGAGACAAGGGAGTGAAACAGAGCTGGCAGATCTTAAAGGAAATCTTCCATAGAGCACAAGAGCTAGCCATCCACAGGAGCAAGAAATCGGGCATGGAAGACAAGAGACCAGCCTGGTTGAGCTGATGGTCAAACTGAAGAGAAAGAAGCAAATGCACAGACAGTGGAGACAAGGACAGGAAGAGTATTGAGATCCAGTTTGGTTGTGCAGGGATGGGGTGAGGAAGGCCAAGGTGAAGCTGGAACTGAACCTGAGAAGAGATGTAGAGAATAACAGGAAGGGCTTCTACAGGTATTATAACCAGAAAAGGAAGGTCAAAGAAGGTGTACCCCAGCTGACAAAATGCTGGAAAACTAGTACAACAGATGAGGAGAACACTGATGTATTCAGCAAATTTTTTTCCTCAGTCTTCACTGGCAACCTCTTTCCCCACACCTCTTGAGTGGATAGGCAGCAGGATGGGGACTGGGGGAGTGAAGTCCTTCCCACTGTAAGTAAAGATCAGGTTCATGACCACTCAATGAAACTGAATGTACATAAGTCTGTGGGACCCCATGAAATGCATCTCAGAGTCCTGAGAGAATTGGCTGATGTAGTTGCCAAGCCACTTTCCATGATATTTGGAAAGTCATGGCAGTCAAGTGAAGTCACAGGTGACTGGCAAAAGGGGAATATTGTACCTATCTTTGAAAAGGGTAGAAGAAAGACCCTGGGAACTACCAGCCAGTCAGCCTCACCTCTGTGCCTGGGAGGGTCATGGAACAGATCCTCCTAGAAGCTCTGCTAAGGCTCATAGAGGACAAAGAGGTGATTCAAGACAGCCAGCACGGCTTCACCAAGGGCAAGTCCTGCCTGACAAACCTAGCAGCCTTCTGTGCTGGAGTGGCTACATTAGTGGGCAATGGAAGACTACAGATATCATTTGTCTGGACTTCTGTAAAGCGTTTGACATGGTCCCCCCCCGACATTCTTCTCTCTACATGGGAGAGAGATGAATTTGATAGGTGGAGTCTTGGATGGATAAGGAATTGGTTGGACATTCACATCCAGATCATAGTGGTCAACAGCTCAGAGTCCCAGTAGACATCAGTGACAAATGATGTCCCTCTGGGGTCCATACTGGGACCAGTGTTATTTAATATCTTCATTAATGACATAAACTGGATTACATCCCCAACAAGTTTGCAGATGACAGGTAGTGAGTGGTGCTATTGACACACTTGAGATATGGGATGCCATCCAGGGGTACCTGGGCAAGCTCGAGAAATGGGCCCATGGGCCTCATGAGGCACCAAATGCAGGGTGCAGTACCTGGGTTGAGGCAACCCTTAGAATCAGTACAGCCTGAGGGGTGAAGCAGACCAGCTGAGAACAACTTAGGAGTGGTGATGGATGAGAGGCTTGACAAGAGCTGGCAATGTGCACTTGCAGCCCAGAAAGCCAGTTGTATCCTGGGCTGTATCAAAAGAACCATGGCCAGTAGGTCGAGGAAGGAGATTCTGCCCCTCTACTCTGCTCTGGTGAGACCTCAGCTGGAGTACTCAATCCAGCTCTGCAGTCCTTAGCACAGGAGGGCCATTGACCTGTTGAAGTGAGTCCAGAGCAGGGACACCAAGATGATTAGAGTGTTGGAGCATCTCTTCTACGATGAAAGGCTAAGAGAATTGGGATTGTTCAGCCTGAAAAAGAGAAGGCTTCAGGGTGACTTCATCATGGCCTTCCAGTACCTGAAGGGAGCCTACAAGAAAGACAGAGAGGGACTTTTTACAAGAGCATGTAGTGGCAGGACATGCTGTCCTGGGTGGATTCAAACTGAAAGAGGGTAGGTTTTGATTAGTCATTAGGAAGAAATTCTTTACTGTGAGGGTGGTGATGAGGCACTGGCATAGGTTGTCCAAAGAAGTTGTGATTGATCCATCCCTGGCAGTGTTTACAGTCAGATTGGATGGAACTCTGAATAACCTGGTCTAGTGAAAGGTATACCTGTCCATGGCAGGGGGGCTGGAATTAGGTCATCTTTAAGGTCCCTTCCAACCTACGCCATTCTATGATTCTTTAAATAAAAATACTATTGTGTGCTCAGTGGAGGCAATTCCTACTTGCTTGAAAATATTAGTTAGATATACAGTTGCTAAATATTGATGTCCTATCACATTCAATATTCTAAAAATTCCAAATTATGTTACCATATCAATATCTATATCAATTAGCCACATGGAACTGTAGCCCCATACTTTAGATATTTGAAATTATAAATTGCTAATACAGGTAATGTAGTATAATTGGAACATTCCTTGGTAAGAAAGGGTGATGTCTTCCTTTTTAGTCCCTTGTACCTGTAAATCATTCCAGATAACACATCTTAAAACTGAAGTGACAGGACTGACGAACAAATTCACACAGACTTAGTGTAACTCTTCACACTATATTCCATTGAGTGTTGCAATATATGTCAATTAATATTGCTTCTTTACCTTACAATAGTTTGAACACATTTTGTTCTTTCAAAATTATTTTGAGAATTCTTTCATTTAATAGAAATAAAATCTGAGAATACCAATTGTCTTTCACTCTAGCATCAGGTAATAACTTATCCAGGTGTCAATTCTAAGAATTTCCAAAATAGTATTTCTAAAAAAAGTATGATTTAAGGGACAGATTGGTTCATGACAGTTTTTAAAAAAGATTATTGTAGTACTTAAAAGAACTTGCTTTTCTCTTTTGTCAGTATATATTTAAGTATTTTATATAATATTTTTCCCCCATTAACTGCTGTAAAAGTATCGGTAGTTCGTGCTTTACTCATCTGAAAACTCCATAATTGGCACATAAAATTCTAGGCAAAGGCTTAATAGTAGAGACTTGCAGTGAGGTTTCTTCTTACTTAGATCTCCTTTCTTTAAAAGATAAACTACAAGGGTGACTAATATAAAAAAGAGGTATTGTAAAAGTGTTGTTCATGTTATTAAATAGTAGTTACTTAAAAAAAATAAAATCACATTTATAAAACATTAAAATTACTTGTTTACTTACTAATTTGCAAGACTGTAAATTTTCTCCTCAAAAAGAATGTGACCTAAAAGAATGGGCCCACAGAAGACAGGCAAAATACGTAAATTCTATGTAAGACCTTAAAATTAGCACTGAAGTAGAACAGTGTCTTCATTCTCTGCAGGAGTTATGAGAACTTGTACCAGTCTACTTCATTAGAAATACTTCTAGTAACATTCCAAGCCATGGAGTTCCCTGTTCTTAAGATCATCTCATGGGTTGTTCTCTGTAAAAACTGATTTTATAATCCTATAAATATTTTCTAGGTAAGATCACATCATGCAATGCATAATCACTGTAAGTGATTTCTAAGGACAGATAGCTGAATGATGACACATTTGAGAAGTGAATTCAATCATAACAGCTGCAGCAATATCTAATTGAGGATATATAGATTTTTTCAGGCTACAGTAACAAAAAGAAGACATCGGGATAAAGGTGTGCAGTGAACAACCACCCCAAAAGACACCAGCAGACCTCTAACATCAATGTCTGGGCAAAATATTTAAACCATAACATACAGTATCACTCCTTGGAGTGTATAGTCTGCAGATTAAGTCTCATCCTATGTACACAGGATAACATACATGAAATAGAGTGCATTATTAATACAACTTAATAAATGAATGTTATAACACGCACTGAGAATATTTCCACATTAGCTTACTCGAAAATACTTGTAATATGCAACTCATAAGCAAAGTATTGTTTTTTTCTGTATTTCTGCATTTTTTTGATATTTAAAGCACTAAATATTTTAAAAATGTTGAACACTTTTTTTTTTAATGACTGACTGACTTTCTAAATCCTATCACAAAACGGTATTTCTTATTTTTCTACTTATAAACTCTGGTTGATTAACATTGCTTATATATTTGCATAAAAATAAAATATTTCTGTATACAAAAATACTTCTATTCATTCCATTGACTTACCATTTTTGCAGATCTCACTGACACTGGCTTGCTTTACAGCTTTGATTTTTCAGGGTCTCATGGTTCTAATGATAACCAGAGGGACTAATTTGAGCAACAGTATTGAATTAGAGGAAACACACCATACTAAGTAAGCAATTAATAGAGATAGTTTCTTCCTATAATACATAGTATTAACCATTCTGGAAATCCTCAACATGTATAAAAAACAAATGCTATAGTATTTAGAAAGTTTTACAAGTGCATTAAAATTTATTTTTCTGCAATTGTTTTACAATTAGTAATGGTTTGAATAATTATTAAGATAGTAAAATAATTTGTGATAATATTGAATATACATGTACAGTTAAATGTTGTTATGGTTCAAACACACGCTGCATAAACCAAAATTTCATGCTCATCTGATCTCAATTTAACATGACTATATATGTTATCTTTTTAACAGAAAATCTGAAATATAAGAAAATGAAAAGTTAAATACCTAGTTGGTTTTTCTTTTTGTTTACCTTCAACAGAAGGTAAACACATTCTGTACAAGTATTTCCTCCCTGCTCAGGAGCAGATGACTGTTAAGATCTTATAGTAGGTATCTGTGCACAGAAGGAATGCTGAAGGGTCAGTGGAAAGCTGGAATCCCTTGAGCAGCACAATTAAGGGTGCAAAAAGTTCTAGAATATCTTTAAGTTTGATGACAGAAGAATCCTTATCCTATCAATACCATGCAACACTGACAATGTGGGCTAATATCTATTTCTGGTATCCAACTAACCAGAGAACTCTTGGTAAGACAGAACATTATATTTACAGTGATAGCTCTTTAACTCCTGAGAACAGCTCAATATTTGGTCTTGAGAGTGCTGCCAATCAAATATAAAAAAGGCTGCATTCAAGACAGCTGGGTACCATTTCTAAAGAGGCTAAAAGAAAACAGTGTAAATACTGTTATCAAAATAGATAAGTATGCTCTACACTGTGAGAAAAAAATACGAAGGAATAATCTTTGCTTCAGCCCTTGGCGGAGATTCAAGGAAAAATGTTTTGGTGTCTCTGTGTTTGGATCCATGAAATTTAGTGTTTAGCAGAAGAAGATATCACCTTTTCTCAAAATTACAGAGCTTTGACCATGGTTCCCCTGATCTGTGAAAAAAGTCTGTATGCTCCTCAGGAGCACTTCACAGAGACCCCTCTCTGGGAATAGGAAGTCTTTTCATGCCTTTCTCCAGTGAGTCCACTGCATTTTTCCACACTTCCTTATTTTGGGAAGGACAGCACAAAGGAGGTGTAAACTACTTGATAATGTACTAGTCATCTTGAATGTATACTACAAAATCCCCGGTTTCTCATATCAAACACAGAATACAACCTGTTATTAATTTGAATATAAGCAAATGCTTCTAAGATGATTTTTATTTGAGTCATGTATGGATTACGGGTGATGATTGTACATGTTTCCTGATATACTGTAGCAGACAAAATTTCTATGTGAATATTTAAGAGCTCTCACATCTACCTTGTTTGTATGAAATGAAGAGTTGTTTTGTTAACTGGCATTACTTTCTATTTAATATATTTTAAATGGGAGCATACCACTCCTTAATTATTACAAATGAAGTTTCTGTTCATTAAGCATAATATTAATATTTTCCTTTTCTTTTCACTCATTACTTCCTCTCAAATATTTTCCACCTTGAAATTTTGTTCAAGTTATACACTTTAAAATTACAAGCTATTTTTTGTGTACTTAATGTTCCATATTAAGCAAGTGGAATTCAAATTCTCTTTTCCTTGATGTTCTGTTTTATGTTAAACAAATTGAGGATTATGCATTGATGGTATAAATATACATATAATCACTTCCTTAATTATGCATATGATTGCTGCCTAACTTCGTAATATGTTCCTACAGTTACTGCAGAACTAAAAGGTTTTAATTTTCAAACTGTTTTTCACAATGTTAATTCGTTTCATTTCAGGGCTTTCTATTAAATGTATTTAAGAAAAGATGGCCTTCACATCCACTTATCTGCCTATTTATTGTTTTTTTCTGTTTTCTCTTTTTTTAAATGAAAATTTTTAAGCTCTTCCAAGGATGGAAATGTAATAAAGAAAAAATATTTAATATGTCTTCTGCTCTGTAAATACTGGAAGAGGGGACTTGCAGTGTCATAATGATTGCTTGTCTGTACCAGAGTGAAAAAGTTTAATCTTTAATATGAAAAAATACTTCATACGAAAGCATCATCAGATTTTCAAACCTAATGAAGGAGACCACCTAAGGCTACTTGTTCCCTGTTCCAGTTGTCTGTCAGTTTGGAACTGAACTAAGTATTTTCAATCAGGAAAACTCAAGTCAGCCAATAAATTGTGACAATGCATGTTTGATTTCTATGTATAATGTCTAAGGACGGTGCCTTGGTGGAGCAGCACCACAGCCCCTCTCCTGAGGCATCAGGCACCTGCTGCTGGGTGGAGCTGCAGGTGGAGGGAGGAAGGGGGTCAGGGCTGTGGAGTAGGAGATGTTAAAGGGAGGGGTGACAGTTTCTTTGGCCCTCAGCCATAGAGAGCTTCTGACCCTACAGTAAGGGACTGAGGGCTATGGAGGGTAACCAGGTCTTCAAGCAGAAGGCTTTGTGGTGGAGCTTGAACTGTAATGTTTCAGCAAATATGGTGAATCCTAACCAACTATATCTCAGTTGAGGTGTGCTGGACAATAAATTTTAGCCTGTTATGACTAGCAGGTGTTAAGCTGTGCTGAAGGATGGTGTTAGTCCTAAGAGGAAGAGCTGCAGCTTGGGCAGATAGAACCACATCCTTTGTTTATTTTCCCTCAGAAAGCTAGACCTGGCCAGCTGCCAGCTAGGTAGCTGGGAGTGCAGTGAGATGAGATGGCTGAGCTGACCTGCCTGCTGGCTGTTCTCCCGGCTGTGCATTTCCCCTGCTTCTGCTTTGTTGCTTGCTGCTTCTCTGACCTCTCTCTGAGCCAATTCAGTTCATTAAACCATGGGTAAACTAACCCAACCAATAAAGCAAATAGCTTTCTGTTGGAATAATGAGTCAGTTTGCTGAGGGGTCAGATACGTGCCAGAGATGGAATGCAAGGGAGAGGAGAATGAGACTGCTCCTTTTGGCATCAGAAAGCTGTTAAGCCTGCTCACTTGTTCCTGGAGCACACCCCTCCAACTGCAGTCTGACAATGCAGATAAGGCCAATGAAAAGGCTAACCCCTGCTGAAAGGGATGTTCCCACTTCCTTCCTCCGCAGCCTGGCTTTGTGCTGCTCCTGGCACTAATGCTTATTTAATCCTACCACCAGCTAGTTTGGGGGAGATTACTGCATTCTTTTGTTTGTTGGGGTGGTTTTCTAACCTACTTGCCAAGGGGTCAGATGGTGGTAGGGGAGAGGTGGGAGTGCATGGCTAGACTTCCTCTTAGTGTGTCAGTTGGCCTTTGAATTGCCTTAACTGCTTTGTTAGGCTATACTCTGTGGTTCTTTTGGCTAATTATTGGAAGCAGCTGAACCCCAGAGAAAGATGAAAGCAGAGTACGTGGACCTGCAAGCTCAGGGAACTGTTTGTCTCTAGGTTGCTGACAACTGATGGTGACTTGTATAGTCCTCCTGACAAGTTGAGGAGTTTCAGGTGAGAAAAATTGTTGTCTGGGTGACTGAAAGCTGGCAGAAAGAGGTCATGCAGCAGAAATGACAGCTACTGTACTGGATAAGAGTGGCTTCAGTACCAACCAGCAGTTGTGTAGTAGCAATACCTCACTTAAGTAAAGTATGATTGATTTGTGAAGCTGAGCTTGCTACAAGTTCGTGTGGATATGCATAAGCATATGTGCCTACAAGAAACCCAATGACCAGAGTCCCAAACCTCATCGAATTTCAGCAATAACGAAAACAGCAAATATGGGTGATCAGTGAAATTGTACACCTCATGTATATTTGGACGTGCTTTTGGAAATACAGTGCAAAGGTTGGGAGTTACCTTTCTAATTTTCAATTGATTACAGACTGCTCTTCAGTCAAGACATCTGTGTTTAAATTATTTGACTACAAATGAAGAAAAGCCTTATGCTTTCATTCAGAGATCCCAGTGGGATTATGAACAGTACTCAAGTTCTGGTTGAGGGCTATGCTATAGGCAGTGTGCGTTTGTTTAGCCAGGGCTAAATCCACAAAACTTTATATACTAGTCTTTCCCAGATACTCCTGTTTCTCAGAACATCTAACTTCTTTTCCCTGGTCCTTTTTTCTCCTCTGATCTTCTACTGCATAATCAACAAGGTTTTCTTTGTTTGTCAGACTAGACAGACCTAATTTCAGCTACTCATCCTGTTCATGTAATAATTGGCCAAGTTAAAGAATCAGGTGTATATAGCACATGGAGTAAACATGGTCTTGAGTTTCTTTTTATCTCTGGCAATTGGTTATAAAACACTGTTTATGAATGATTCTAATAGTGGATGAGATTTCAGATAACTTGTAGTAAGGCTTTGGTTACAGTTAGCAGTTTTTTCCCTAGATAAGTTACAGTGAGACACAGTAGTTCTCCACACTTAGTCTGTGATGACTGGCATATGAAAGGAGAAGCTCAACCTGGTAAGCAGCAGCTCTGTAAAAAAGATGCTGACAGCACAGGGCCCACTTCTGCTCTTGCAGGCTCACAGCTTACTGCAGAATGGGTGAGCGAGACTGAACTGTTGACCCCAAGCAACTGGCAAGTGTTTTTTCAGACCTGTGAGAATGCTGACCCTGGAAAATAGAAGTACTGCATACTAACTTTGGATTAATTATTTTCCTAGGATTCTGGAAAGGTAAAACTCCTAATAGCTGTGCTGAAGGACAGGCTTACCACTCTGACTAGTGAAGACAGACTTGATAACGAGCACTGAAGTAAGTAAGCAGGCCAAGCACACCCCAACAGGGTGTTAGAAGAGTCTTGTTGATTTTTGAGACAGATGTATTGGGGGTGGGTGTTCTGGGGATAGGTTAATTTATGTTGGGGTCAGGTAAAGACCCTTAATGAGGATAGATATGCAGAAAATAAAAACAGACCTGAAGTGGTTCACTTGGTTGCCACTGTGGCATGTACAATCTGCACAGATTTAAATTATCAACATGTTTAATGTCCCTGTATCCCTGCATTTGAAGAGATCAACAAATTGATTGTTTTTGCAGTGACTTGATTTGAATTCTAATTTGTTCTTTCACAATGAAATTTGTTTTAGGTCAATGTTGTTCTGAGTCACATAGTGCCCCAGTAAGAAACGAATATACATATGACAGACACAGCAATATATAGCAAGTACTTTTCAGAGAGACTGACCATGATGGTAGAATAAATTTTTTAAAAAATCAGGGTCTGTGCTTTGGTTACCTATCGATATAACACAAGAAATTATACTTGGAAACTGGGAAAGTAATTTTAGCCTCTACAGAATAAGACTTTGTTTGGAAGCTACTTTGCATGCTTCTTTATGCATGTATGAATTATCATCTTTTATCCTGAAATTTAATCAACGTGGCTGGAAAGGTTAAATGATCGACACAGGGCAACAATTACAAAAGGAGTTGTACTACAGCTGTCAAAATGAAAATGTGAGTGAGTAGTGAAAAGATTTCACTTCTCTCCCCAAAAAGCATATTTGCAACTTTCAAAAGTACATGAGTGGCTTGAAGCTTTGTTCCTCCTACTTTCTACTGGGTTTACGATTCTGGATGTGTTACCAGTCTCTATAACAGAAGCACGAGAAGCAATCTTGCTCCAGTGGCAGTAAAGGATGTACTTATTTCATGGTACAGGTAGCAGTTTCTGAAACATACAGAGATGATGTGAAGAGGAAGAGGAAACACTGGATGAATCCTTACCAATGTAACTAACAATAGTACTTTAAGATTCCAGAAATAGAGAATGTAGAAACTTTGTCTTCTCTAAACTTCTGTAACATGTGAAATAAATTGCTGGAGAGTATAGTGCTTTCCTGTGTTTCATCAAAGACTTGATAATGAAAATGTATCAAATGGCTTAAAATGAGCACCTAGCACATATATGTGATGACTGTCAGAACTCTCTTTTATTCAAAGCTAAAGTAAATTATTATTTTTTGGATAGGCATGATGTTTGGGCATTTATTTCAGCACCCATTGGTTTACCTTTTATACTGCTCCCACAAGAGCAGTATACTTGCCACATAATACTAAAACTAATTTATTAAAAAAAAAAAAAAGAAAAGAAAGAAATGGCATGGCTATTTTTATGGGTGCAAAGTGCTTGCATATATTACTGTGAATCGCCAGGGAAATCTTAAGTGAAATAATTAACGTGTTGGAACTTAGAAAGGAATACTGGAGAGAGAAAAACAAAAAAATAGGACCATAACAATGTGAAGAATGTGGCAAATAAAAATAATGCATGAAAACCCAATGTACCTTGCTAGATGCAAATATGTTTTATGGAATTCATATTAAAAATTTGCAAATAATTGATTTTCTCATTATCAGTCAAAATTCAGATTAATTTTATTCAATAGTTAATGTGTTTAATTTTCCTTTCACAAAGAAAAAAAAAGGGTTTTGAAAAAGAACTGTATTTATTAAGATTTCCAGAATGTGTGTTTTGGTGCGCTTACAGTATTACCAAAATGAAAGACTTTATTCCACAGCAGGAAGAGATGTTTTCCCTTTTGCTTTGTAGTTTGGCAGTGGTATCAGTTCTGAAGTGATAAATGTCTGATAAAATTCCTCTAAGTGAGAGGAATTGAAAGTGATGGAGACTTGGATTCTTATTTCAGGACCAGCACATACCTACCTACAGGACTTCCTAAAGGAAAGATTGAGAAGTATTCAGGACACCTCTGTGGTCTGATAACCTGGGTTGCCTGCCCCATGGGGCCTGTTTTGTTTCAGGCTTGCTGCTGTGAATAGAGCGGACCACTTAGTTGTGTTTCCCACTTTCAAACGGAGGAATGTTGTGAAGGGGAAAAGGTTTGGAGGGAGGGGTATGAATGTAAGAAATATTTCATTCTTTTCGGATGAAGCTGTACCCCTTTTCTAAAGCACACACTGAAGTTGAATCTAGAAGTAAATTACGAGTTTCTAATAAATAATTCGTGACTTCAAGCAACTAACAAACTGTTTCTTATCAATTTATATGACAATGGGGGAAAAAAACCCTTTCTACATCTGTTGATTTCAGTCCTAATTTCCTTAGTTTATGTACCTGAGGCAAAATGGTAATTTAGACCACGTCAATGTCTTTTATCACTTTTATTGTGATTGAAGCTATCAAGGTGTCACTTGGAGTTTTGCCTTGCTATGGTGGAAGAGTGGACTGCCACAGTGTAACTGGTGCTCTATCTTCATGGCATTGCGGTGGTGCCCAGCATGAAAGTAAAAAAAATATGTTCCCTCTGCTGTCAATCTAGATGAGTTTTGGTGGGTGCTAGGTCAGGCCTGTGGATGTAATGGATGCTCTTCAGAAACTGAAGTCCAATGAGTTTCAATTTTTCCCCTGGGGAGAGTTGCTGAAGCCTAAAAGCTCAGAGAGCAATCACTGCAGAGAACCTCCCAGTAGCTTAATTGCAAGTTGCTGGGAAGTATCTTTGGGTTGCCTTCTTGAATAGAAGGTGATACTAAAGGTGGTGTTATTTTTAAGCATTTTTTAAACAACTATAAATGAATAATTTCTCCAGTCTGGCAACTTGAAAATTTAAAAAAAAAGACTTTGGTTTGAAATAGAATAAACTTTTACACTTGGCTACATTTATAGAATACCATGCCTGGAGTTTTTCTTAAAATCATATTCAAATAAAAATTTTTCAAAAGGCATTTGGATGTTTTGAGGGGGGAAGTGACTGCCACAAGCAAATATTTTTCAATATGTGCAGCTGAGTAATTGTAATGAACATCCATGGGAAATAGGTTTTTTTTTAGAAGATACATTTTTGGGAAAAAACCCCTAACACAGTATTTCCTGGCATCACTATATATAAAAAGCCAGATCTTGTGAGTTCATTATGCTCATATATAGATTTTGCTTTATGGTTCTATTTTTATTGAGTTGTGTCATATTAAGGAAAAATATTCGGTTAATTAAGACTACCTTGTAAGGTAATTTTATTTCAGGTGTAGTCATATCTCAACTCCAAATCTGGACAAGAAGCAGACTTAAATCTATATTTCTGAGTTCTTTCCCTTTTTTCTCCATAGTCTGCTTTGGAAGTAAGGGACTATCTAGGCTTGATCTTTGAGATCAGTTTGTCTCATTATTTACTGATAAAGAAAAAAGAGACTTGACAGAACAAATCTGAAGATGTCATGTATCAGAACAATGTTTCAACTAAATATTTCTCTGCCTGTTATGAAAGTTTTCATAACAGTGCCGTAAGATACCAAAAGTTAAACACACCTGAAGTTCAAAAGTATGAGAATTGCTGTTCTATTTAAAACAGTAGAAAATTGTGTTAAATGATGCTTCTGCTCTTATAATAGACTTAGTAAGAATGCTACACTGAATATATCTAAAAACTGACATTTGAATAAACTCCACTTTGCTTATGCCCTTTTTTCTATTTTTTTAATAGAAAAAAACAGTTTACATTACTGCTGCAGGTTTGGTTGTGTTTTAAGTGAAAATTCTAAATTTCAAATGAACAATAAGTTGCTCTTCTGTCTATTTTCAAAAATTGCAAACAATCCATTATAACATATGCCCCCTCCAAATTGGTCTTTCTCAACACAAAATAATTAGGGGGCTAGATTATTACTAAAAAAAATCCCTTTAAGTCAGGTATCCTTCTAGAGAAGGCTCTTGGCTGATGAATCTGACAGTGTAATGGTTAGCACACTTCGTTGATGCAGTTGCATCACAGTAGGCTTGATTATGTGTTACAGGTTCTCTTGCTCTTGTCTCTCTGCCAAGAGATTGCACAAGAAAATCTGCCAGTTCTGTCTGTTGCTTCAGTGCTCTTTAAAAGATTCAACTGGATACATCCTTGAGTGCCATTTCTGTAAGTGGCAAAATACTTGATGTCAGTAGATGGTGCTCCAGAGTACACAGCTGCAGTCCTAGGCCTTTGTAAAGCTGGTTTAACTTTTTCCATGCCCAGAAAATGGTACCCTTTGTGCAGCACCCTCAAAAATGTCCACAGATTTGATATACTTACTTGAAAGTTTCTTTCTATAGAGATTTCTACTTTGTAGGAGTTTGCTAAATGTTTCTATTTTAATTGAATTGTAAGTCCATTTTTCTCGTTGTATTCCATGCCTGAAATGGAACCACATATTTGTAGGTGTGACCATAATGCTAAAGCCAAGGTGACTGAATCTGGCCAGGGGCTTTGTGTTAAATGTAATGAAATTTCTCTTTGTAAAACAGTACTTAGATGTCTTAAGTGCAGAGGGTTTATTTTCTTATTTTCCTTGAGGTTTATGTATCAGTTGTGGTCAAAAGTAACTAATTTAACAATTTACTACACTTTGGAAACATATTTCCACAAAGATAGAAAAAATATGACATAGAGAACCTATACAAGAATATTCCTAAGGAGTCTGTTAATGGACTAAAATGAGGATTAGAGCTCAATGAACTAACTGGGAATTAAGAAGTATTAATATTTTATATATATATTCCACAGTAAATTTAAAGAAATGTGCTTTCAACATTAAAACAAAGAAAATAATATTTTCCTGAAAAAAGCATTTTAAAAGATGAAAACTGAGTTAACTGGAGTTTTTTAAAGGTTAGCTAGTGTTAACTAAGTCTTTCTTTATGTTCTTCCTGATAACACAATAATTTGCATTTGAGTCATACTGTAGAATCAGGAGTGCGCAGAGGGACTGTAGCCATCTTATTCCCAAAAACTTCAGTGATGGTCTTTGCTAAGTAGCATTGTTAAGGGACCGAGCATTTAACTAAAGATATTGGCTGACATGATCTGTGGTATGAATGAGATGAAAATTAAACTGAACAATGTTCATTTAACAGCCATAATTTCAGGCTCTAGTTGTATGCTTACATATGTCTGATTGTTATGTAGCAGCATACTAAAGGCTCTAATCTGTCCATAATTGCATGTAGAATACTGTAGATAGCTGTTATCCTAGTACAGGTACTGTTCCCATAGTCTGCTGAGGTTTTAAAGAATGAATATCCTAAAAGAATTTGTGTTTTGATTATTTTCCGATATGCAAAACCAAAATTCTAAAGGCAAGCCAAGAGTTTTACATTCTCAAATTTCTACCAGAGGGAGAGAAGAAGCAATTACTTTGTAAATTCTTTATTGCTCTTCATAATTAGTGTTCAGTATTTAGAACTGTTTGAGAGCATCACAAGATTTCTCAATTTTTTTTCATAATTTAGAATTTTTTCATGATAATTTAGAAAACATATGTAGATATGTGTTACTTTTTGGTGGAAAAAATAGTGCAAAACTTATAAGTAGTTTTGAAGAAAAATGAAAAAAAAATGAAAAAAAGGAATTTGGCTTTAGTATTTTCCAAAATACTGCAATGGAGATTTTTACTAGTCGGTCACAATAAAATGTAAACAATGCAGAAAAGTGCTAGTGGCATCACCCAAGGAAGTTTTCTCATGCTGTTAGTCCAGTTGATGGAGTGAAGCCATAGCAGGAGAGATGATTCCTGTTTGTTAATGTAGCAGATATTCTGGATCATATATTAAGTTTGTGAAAATGACTAATACTTCACTGCTTTACTGAAGCGAAACCATTTCAGTGACAAAGATCCAGTCCTCTCTCCCTATACATATTACATTGCTTACTAGCTATTAGAAAATTCTAGAGAGTGTTTTGGAAAATAGTAGTGGTGCTTCTCAGTCTAGATACATATTACTGTGTTGTAGGTATTCATTTAGAACAATAACACAAAACTAGGAATGCTTCATTGTGCAACATGAGAGTTAATGTATACTATTTTTTTTTTTTTTTAGAGAGAACATTTAAAAGTCTCTGTTTCTTAATATTTAGCACCCTGTAATTTAAAGTGGTTCCTTTTTCCTAACTTTTGTCAATAATTTTCATTAAAAGGCACAAAGCTTAGGGGTTTTTTTGTTTGAAATGATAACAGTTTACATCTTTCTGCCACAGTAGTGAGAGAAAGAAGGATCTGTCCTTCAGCCTGCTCATGGTATAGTTAAAAAAAAAGAAAAGTATAAACACTGAATTCCTGAGCTTGCTGTGAGATTGAAGGTCATTAACAGGGCACTTGAGCAGATTGGTATTACAGTCAATTGAGATCCTGAAACATCCTAAATGGCCTAATGCAGCAACTAAGTGCTTCTTAAATTCCAGAACTTTTACTTGAGCAGAGCATTCATGTCTAAAGTGAATTTCCATTTCCTTTAGTAAATGTTGTTTTTATATAGTCATAGTTGAAGAGGCAACATAGTGTAAACACAGCATTTGATTCTATCTCCACAGCAGCACTAAACTAATTTGTCAAGTTATAAACATGAAATCTGAGTCTCTGCTAAATATATATGTTCCACATTGAATTAAGAGAAATGACAGGAGTTTGTGCGTTAACATATACATATACTGTCAATATAGCCACATCAGTCTAATCAACATGCAAATAGGAAAGGTTTTATACTTTGGGAAGTTTTATCAGTATCCAATCAATTTATCATCATAGAAAGGACAAATTAGATTTCACTTAACTTCTTTATGTAAATTTGTCAGGAAAGAGAAAAGGGAGGAAAATACATGGTATTTTATTTTGCTTATAGTTGCTCTAGTAAAAGATTTTCTTTAGATTTAGCAGTACTTTGTGTAAGTAAATATTAAGATTTTGTGTGTAGTTCTGTCCATGTCATTCAAAAGTTGTGAGAACTTTATTTGAGAGACAATACAGAAAACATCTCCCTATATGTCAATTCCTAGATGAAAGGTAGTATCTTCATGATTCTTTGTAATAAATATGAGGGCCTCAAGTAGTTTTAATTGTGAAGACTACAGATGGAAGAAAAGGGCATCTAATCAAGGAAAAAAAATTCAATAAGATATTTTAGGAAGGTTTTATGAACAGATCAGACCAAATACAGCAGCTGCTGAGTGATAACAATAGCAAAGTCTGAAGGTTTCAGAATGTTTCACTCTATTTGGCAATACTGTATATACTTGCATGCTTGCATAGGAGTTGTATTTCCATCGATTAAAAATACGTTCTTCTAAAAGTTTAAACAGTTTGTGAACCACTATGGAAAAAATATCCTAAAGTAGGCCTAAGGTGTCTGATATTTGCTGAGTTTTTCTGTATCTTTCTTTTCTATTATTAACTCATTCCTCTAGTGAAGGTTATCATCTTTGTTACAGAGGACAAAGGAGAATACCTGGCTAAGCCCCAGCTGCCCCAGTTTACTGTCCAGCATCTTAATTTAAACACCTTTTGAGACTGGGCTTGCACTAAAATGCCAGGCTGAGATTTGAAGTTGCTGAGAGCAGCATATGTTCCCTTTTGCTGACTGTGATGGACAGTTATCTCAGGGCAGGGGTAGCTGTCAAACATCTAGGAAAGAGGAGAGTAGGTTTATCTTAGGGTGAATTCTTTGCCTACTTGTGTGAGTCAGAGATCTCATTCAAAGTTTCATGAATTACCTCTTACATGTCTAACAGATTCCCATGTTGTATTTTGTGTGATAATGCAGACCTTAGCGAATGAGCGCAACTATGATCTGTTCCTTTCTTCCAAATGAATCTTTGACAATTTTTTCCTCATTTCAACAAGCAGATTCTAAATTAAGTAGGTTTCCCTTTTTTGTGCCTACCCTCCTAAAGTCTGTTGCTGTTATAGTCTTCACAAGGATGCCTAAAGAATTTGAAAGATTAAAGGCTCTCACGTTTTAGGGACCAAATCACAGATCCAGTGAGGTTCTCAGGTGTGTTAGGGCCACTCACTGGCATACCTAGAGGTAGCATTGTCAGTAAGACCCTCATGTTGCGCTCATTAAAGGCCAAGACTAGGGCAAAATCAGCTGCTGTTAATACTTTCCCTTTTTTCCTTTCTTTCCATTAGCACTTCTTCACTTGGGAAAGGCAGAGGAAAGGAGCAAGGAGGAATATCTGTCAATAAAGTAAAACAATGGAAAGAAAATAAACATGTTGAAACAGTGAGATTTTGGAAAGGGTTTCAAAGGAAGAATAAACAGAAGCCTAGATATACAGAAAACTCTGTCTTACAACTTTTGAATAATTCAAGCCCTTCCATATTCTGAAATGGAAAAATAAGTTCAATTGCATTGCTAAACATTTTAAAGATGAAATAATTTTTTTTTAACAGAAGCGGTTTACTTTGATTTCTAAATTGTTCTGTTGCTGCATAGGTAATTTTGACTACTTAGTTGAATAATCTGAATGTGAGCACATTTTCAAATTAGTAAAACCAAAAGCCAGTTTCAGTTAACTTTGTCTTTTCATTAATAGCTTGGTATTCTGAGGTATTGAGTTCTAAAAATTCTTTTCTAGCTTTTAGTTTTTCACCCTTATCGATATGTCTGTGTATGACAAATTAGGATCTCAGTTTCTCAGACTAACACACAGGCCATCATTTTACCTTTCGAAAGCAGTGTTTCTCTTTTCTGTGAAGCCAGAGACAGTATATGCTTGTATGCACAGCAAGTCCGATGTGCACTGGATTTATGGCACAAAATTGGATCAGTCATGTCTGCAGTCAATCTGCATCAGAGGTACTTCAGATATACCATGTCTTCAAAACAGAATAAAGTGGTCCCTTGTGCTGCTTTTTGAACACCTTAAAATTTGACCAGAGCAGCTTAGACACACGGCAGGAAGCGTAATGCTGTAATTACTAAAGAAATGTACAAAAAGCAGCAGTGTGATAAATGACGTCTGAAAAACATATGCTCAGACTCAGATTCAGGGTTTGGTTCGTTGTTTTGTTTTGGGGTTAGAATTTTGTTGTTGTTGTTGTTGTTTGTTTGTTTGTTTTGGTCATTCAGCCTCTTGTATGGGATTAATTTAATAGATAAAATTAGAATCCTACCTAAAGTGTTTGTGATAGTACCTGTGGTGTCCACTTGTAAAAGAACTCATGATTTAAAAAATTTGTTCACTAGCAGCTGAGGGGGAAAAGATAGATATCCAGAGCAGTCAATGTTCTATCCACAACAGGAAATACTCTTTATTATGCTTATTTTGTCTTCCTCTAACAGTGGGAGGAAGTCTGTCGAGGAATAGGAGTTGTTTTGCTATATAACTCTCACATCAGCAGCCAAATCTGAGGAAGATACCTTCATTTGCTGTTTACCAGAGTTTTGCAGATTGTATATCCTGGATCTAATCCTACATTAAAGTTGGTCTCAAATCGTATAGGCTTACCTGCTTATTATGGCACAAGATTCACTTCTCAGAGGATCTCATTTCAGCTATCATTAACATTCTGCTTATCTATTGATCTTTTGAACTTTCATGTCTCTGCATTTCTTCCTCTACTGTGGTTTTGTAACCTCCTATTAAAACTGTAATAACACAGTTTACTGCTCATAGTTTGCTAAGTTCAGTAATAGATGATATGCCTTAAAGAAGCATTATGTTCACCCAGTAGTTTCTCGTGTCTTTTACTTGACATCTTTTACCTTACGTATTTTTTAAAGCAGTAGATATACTACATGACTTTACTTAAAACTCTGTTTGCATAAGCACTTCAGGAGTTTAAAAAATACTTAATAAATAAATAATATAAATGCTTAATAAGATCTTGAATATGACTGCATGTCAGTGGAAGTGTTCACACACTCCCTAAAATACAGTTCCTGAACCACTAATAAGCTCTCATACTACAAGAAAATAGATAGAAAAAAAAAAAGCTGGTGGTAAAACAAGTGAGTAAACATTCAAGATGGATTATAGGAAAACATTTTAAAAGATTATTAAATGTCTAACTATAGCTTCTTATAGTTATTCTTAAGACAAGTAATTTCTGGATTCCTAGTCTTACACCAGGGGTGGGGGTGGTGAAGGCAGACTTTAGTTCATTTGACAACAACAGTGTTTTCAAACTCTACCATTAAAATAAAAAAATCATCACAAATTACATTAAATCCTATTCCTTGGATATCCTTTTACGAAATATGGTTGAAAAAATACAAAATACAATATTCAATACAAAGATGAGCCTGCTTTTTGCCAGGTATGAGTAATTGAAAATGTTGATTTCAAAGGTGCATATGTTATACATACCAGCAATTTTAAAAAATAAAAGTGAAGAAAATTCCCAGTATTCTTTAAGAGTAATGTATTTTCTTCAAACCTAACTAGTTCATTTTCTTTAACTTGCTCATTATGCCTGTATGCAGCACAGATGACTCAAAAGGGTGCTTAATCTGTTCTGATTAACTTTTTATTACAGTATTTTTCTATAAAGAGAGATGAAAAACAGTTGTGGAGGGGTAGGAGGGTCTATTCCCTTCTGAGAGAACCTAGAGACAGTATTCTCAGGAAGGAAATGGTTGTCAAATTTTTTAGGGGGACTCCGGTTATTCTTTGAAGAAAACTTTGGTTTTGTTTCCCAGTGGGAAATAGACAAAACATTTGAGGGGGATCCTGTAACAACATCATTACTACAAAGTAAACAGACTTTTCTCTGCTGAATGATAAACTTATGTTGAAAGTAATCATAGCCAGTTCCAGCAAGACAAGTAATGACATCAATTCTTGTCTCATCTCGAAACAGTGAAATTAGAACATTGTCTGTTAATTTCATCATGGTGAACATAATATCTATTAGGTTGAGGTCACAAAAAAAATTACACGTTCATTTTTCACCTCTAACTAACTTTCTAATCAGGTAATCCTTAAAGCGAAACAGAATAAACATGTGGCTGCCAGCTCACTGGACAAGGTTAACCAAGCTGGCCAGCAAGAAGGTTTTGAACAATGCTCTCAGGCATGTGTTATGGTTCTTGGGGCTGTCCTGTGCAAGGCCAGGAGTTGGGCTTTGATAATCCTTGTGGGTACCTTCCAACTTAGGATATTCTATGATTCTAATCTATGATTCAATGAGTAGTAAGCAGCTCCTGTACAGCACAGTACAGAATGTAGTGATTACACTTTCAGTTTTATAATAGATCAAAACATAGCTATAACATTACTTCTCTCACGATATTAGATAACACAACTGCTTTAAAAAAAACCACTGCACGGCTTTGTGGTTTCATGGAACCAAAAGACTTGCGAAAACATCAGTAAGACAAAACACATGAGCAATTGTTTAAAATTAAACACCAATTTAAATTTTGTAGAAGCCAAATATGTGATATCTTCTTTGGAATCAGATCAGAATTTAGTTTTATTGGTACAGGAATGAGTTTATTTAAAATTAACTATTCCTGATTCATTTTTATATTAGAAAATTTTGCACTGATCTGAATGAAATACTACTAATGTTCCTATTTAATAAAATCTAGGATGAAAAATCTCTCTTTGGGTTTGTACAGTAAACCTCAGTCATTCATTGTCTGATACAGTTACTAAAATCAAATGTAAGTTTCAAAACTTGTAAAAACAACAGAAAAGTAACCTAGTAGATTTTTTCAGGGGTGAGGAATTCAGTGCCATTGAGGTTAGCTCTTTAAATCATAAAACAAAACAAAAAAACCAAACCTGAGAAAGTAATGTATTTCTTTGTGGATGAAACTATTATTCATAAAAAGTTATGAGACATCCAATTCATACAAAAATTATGTGACTTTAAGATAAGACCAAACAATTTAAAACAAATCAATTGGAATAAATAGCTCTTACAGAATCTCAGGATGGTATAGGTTGGAAGGAACCACTGGAGGTCATCTAGTCCAATCCAGCTCAAGCAGGGTAGCCTAAAGCTGGTTGCCCAGGACCATGTTCCCTGTCTTTTGGAGATATCAAAGGAGGAAGAGTTCACAACTTCCCTGGGCAACCTCAGTCATCCTCATAGTAAAACAGTGTTCCCCAGTCTTCAGAGGGACGCTCCTGTGCTTCAGTTTGTGCTTATTGCCTGTTATCCTGTCACGGGACACATTGAAAAGAGCATGGCACTGTCTGCGTTGCAATTTTCAGTAAGGTATTTATGTACATTGATACGATCCCCTACAAGAAATTAGATAAATTAAATGGGAAAAATAATATAGTAATTAAAATTATAAATACACACCAATTTCTCGCTGTAGATAAATTTATGAACTGATTTAATGATTTATTTTAGTTTTGAAAACTTCCTAGCATATTGTTCTGTTGCTTCCAACACTTTTAAATATCCTTCTCCTATATTTATAAAATGTGGATTATAGGAACAAATCTAGTGCCAACAAGCAGGTTTTGTGCTGTAATTCCCAACAGTGCATCAAGAATAGACACTATGCAACTGATGAAGTAGAATGCTCATCATAAAACCAGTTGGTCTGCAATCCTTCCTACCTTGGTATCTCTGAAACTAGACTGAAGTCGTTAGACTCAGGCTTTTGGTCACTGACAAATATATAGCTTTCCTGAAATCAAGAGTGTTACCTCCGGATTCATTTAGCTCTTTTGCTGGACCTTTAAAAAGTAATTTAAATGGCTGGTTGAAGACTAAAAAAGAGTAGAACTGGTAAAAAACCCGAACATTTTAAAACATTTAAATGGGTCATACACTAAGCAAACTGTTCCTAAATTTAGCAAATTTTCCTTTCTCCCAAGCCCACGTAGATTCTGTCAGGAATATCCATGAATAGAGTTTAAGTAGTTCATTATTTTTAATTTAATTTCAGTACTTGCAAGAGTGTCATGTACATATATCATCAGACTGCTGCAAATTTACAGGCTGCATGGAATATGGAATTCTCTGCCATCTCTGAAAAATTAAGACGTTTTTGTGTTCTTTCAAACTTAGTCTGACTTGGACACTGGAAAATCATCATTTTAGTGGTCCATGTGGAAGGCTTATCTAAAAGTCAAACTCCTTACTTTGTCTATTTTGACTATTTAAAGCCTGTCTTAAATATCTATGGGGTATCTTTGTACTCTCAAGATCTAAATTGCTAAATGTTGGACTTCTGCTGAAGAAGCCATCTTGATTAGGCTTTTTTGCTCCCTTCCATCCATATCTTTTATATCACACTCCAAGGCCTGTGAAGAATTAGTTGGGATTTTTTTGCCACTGTGGCATAGATCTTCCTGTAGCCAAAATCAGTTTTTCATGTTCCTTTAATGGCTCCTGACTTCTTGCAAAATGAATGAAATAAGACAAAAGGGTAAAGAGCTTTCAAGATGGCTGGAAAAAGCAAGCTCTCACCCACATATGAGTGTGCATCAGATTATTAAAGAACTTGCCCTCTTTTGGTATTTGTAGTCATATAAAACACTTCCTGAGTGTTTGCTGAGCAATTACTCAGAGCAACAAATGCCATTGATGTAAAAGTGTGGCTCCAAACTGCAGAACTTATGTAAATCAGCTGGTGATCAAAGTAAGGTAGTGAGAGTGAAAAAGGCCCTATAGTTTTACAGGGTCTCTCAAGAAAAAAAAATTCTCTTCTGTATTATTATTTCCCATAATGGTTGTGTATTCTCAAAAAGCAACAGTTTCTTGAGAGGTAATGTTCTCCCCTTTAGCACCTTTCTTTAAAAACAAAAGAAAGAAATGATGGGGTTGGGGGGAAATGCCAGCGAGAAGTTGTGAAATCTATTTTATGGTGAAGTAGATTGTTGGATAAACCCCTGTGCATATGGTATTGTTATAGTACTTATTATTTACTCTGTAGAAACTAGCAGCTCTGTATTTATGGAGTATATAGTTATGGACTTTAGAACATTTATTTACTTGGATGTCCATAATGGATCTGAATAAACTGCTGTGTAAGCATGCATTCAAGCATTTTAAAAAAATGCATATTGTTTACTTCATTGACCATATACAAAACCATGATGGAAGCACTATTGTTTAGCCAATACTGTTTTGAGGCCATGTCAGACTAATAAGTGAATAGGCATTCATAAGTGTTTCTAAAACATATATCATTTACCTGGTATTAGGAGTGTAGCTTTTCAGAAGTGCTGTAAAGTGTACATTACTAATGTATTTTCCCAATAGTGATTGTAGTTAAACACTTGGGATTTTTTTTCATCTTTAAGAAAAGGTACCCCTGAAAGTGCCTAGAAAATTTTGAAAGCTGTACTGTGAATACAAAAATAGGAACTGCTGTATCCAATAAGATGAATGTTGTTGTTATTACTATTAAGAGCAATAGTACAGTAGTGTTTAAAGGCTGCAGGTGATGTTAGGGTCCACTCTGGTATGCACTGTGCAAATATACAGTTACAATACTTTGTGGTTTCTGAGCTGGTCTTTACAAATGCCATTTAGTTAACTGACTTTCCTAGCATATAAAAGTTTAACCTATCTATCTGCTTATATTTGCAACTGAAAATATAATAATTCTTATATATTTTTAAGAATCTGTTTAACACATGCTTACTTAATCTCTGATTTAGTTTTTCATTTTTAATTTTGCAGTAATATATGTAAAGATGAGCATAATTTCTGCTCAAGAAATTAATCTTCCCCTGCAGAAGAAAAATAATTACAGTATATTCATATTTTGACATACTAAAATAGCTTCATATTTACTGAAATTAATTAAGTGTTGATCAGATGGTGGCATTTTCTCATGTTTTCTTATCACTAGAACCTTCAATCTAAATGTTTTTCTACCCTGGCCCAGTGTGGGCATACTGTAACATTGTTGTTTGGACGTACAAGTGTCTTCAATAAGTAGTTCTAGGAACACCATCGCAAATATTTTCTTCTTTTTTTTTTCTAATTACAATTCTTCCTATTGAACTTTAACTTTTTCTTTTATTGGTCAGCCAAGGAAATGGTTTTCCTTTGGCATTGCACTTCAGATTATAGGAAAAGTGATATATGCTCTTGCAGCAATGCACGTAAACCATATAATTTATGCTTTCCTTTCAAAATCTCCAACTGACCATTTTGTCTGGAGAATACTTCATGATAATTTTCAAGTGAAAGTCTTTCGCATTTACTGTTGCTTTACTTCTAGGATTCTATAGTTGCATTTTACAAATTTTACCCTTTTCTGTCTAAAGACAGTTGCGAGTATCCAAACTCAAATACATTACTCTTTGTAAGGGTATGTGTGTGGCTTGTATCACTTCTATTAGGGATATACAGCCACAGATTATCCATTTGAAAGGGATATAGGTTTCTTTTGTGCTCTTCTCATTTTCTTTAAGAATACATACTTTTCAGTTTTTGACATTTAAGTTACACATCACGACAGCAAAACAGCACAAAAATAATGTCAATAGGTTAATTGCTTATCAAACAGAAAACTTATTTTTGCTTAGTTTGGTTTGTTAAAGGTAGAGCCATAGATGCAGATAGGCCTTTTCCACAAAGCTTCAAATTGGTATTTTCTGTTTCTGCAGGCTTTTGACTCTTGATAGGGAAAGTCTTCTAATGTTCTGTATTTGAACAGAGGTGATCAGGCATAAGATCTGTCATTTGTTACATGTACTTCACTGCGTATGCAGTCACTGCTTTATTTTGGACCAATGTTCTTTCAATGTCTAAGCCATTATGCAGCCAGCTTTAAATGCATGGTCTCTTTCATGTCACCTGTAATGAGTGCTGCACACTTTTAAATTTTTCCTTCTATTCTTACATCTTATCCTGGAGACACAGAAGACTAGGACCCTTGAAAGCAAATACCTTCTAACTGCTGTTTGGATTTCATATGACTTGCAATTCTTTTGTTTCCTAATACTTTAGTAGAGGAATGCATTGCCGTAGTTTAAAATTAAAGGAAGACTAGTGTACACATAGAAGTATGGCAAATATAGTACTGCTGTTGCTTAAAAATTTGTGGATGTTTATTTGAATATTTTGTTTAATAGTCATCACCACAGATTGTTACACAAACCAAGCTTGTGGACAAGAGGACACAGGTTCCTTTTCATTCCTTTTTATCTGTACTGTTAAATAACTGCTTATTCATGCCAGTTAGTTTGGTTAATTTCTGGCATTCCAGAATAAAATATCAAGGGAAAATTCATATCAGTTCCATTACAGTAATTTAATCTGGATTTCTGCATCAGATTAGAAAATATTTAGTTTACAGTTACAGAAACACATATAACTTTATTTTATACTGACAACCGGTTTTTGTATAAGACAGTCACTAATTTATGTTTTTGCTTGTTCAACAATAAGAACTTCTGAAGGTGCAAAATTGAAACCACAAACCTACTTGACTGAGCAAGTGGTTTTGTTTCTTAAAGGTTATTGATCTAGAAGTAAATTTTTTAATTATCCTTGGGGATGGTGAACTTGCCTTGTGGGAGGCTTGAGTGATGGCAGAGAGCTTATTGGGGGTGTCTTGAGAGCCACTTCCTTGACTTCTCCTGTCTCTCTCCAAAGACATCTTGGCAGTGATGAAATACTGGCAGTTTGTGATGATAGTCTTATGAAATGAAGTTATAGTACACACAGTATGGTTCCTTAGTGTTTTGTTGCTAAGTAGTGCTTGTGCATGTTTAATCCCTTCCTTGAAATTTCCAAAATAGAAAATAGACACCTGGAGGGAAGGAAAACTATTCATCTCCGACCTGAAATATGTTTTCTTACATTGCTAAATAAAGGACTACACAAATTCCCTTATTTACACACCCACATTATGCCAACGTACATGTTAACCTTTACAGTTGGCAGAAATTGGGAGACTGGCTGCCAGTTTCTGTTTTGTATAGATTGATGTAATCAAGCATGGCATTGCAGTATGAAATATGTAACAAATGATGTTAGAGTATATCTCACAAACTTGCAGTGAGCATGAAAGGAGTGTTTCAGAAAGAATGCAAAGGGCTTGTCTTGCACCTTGCTTTGTCTTGTGTACCGGGGATGAAATTGATTCTGTAGTGGCACAAGTGTCTGAAAATGAGATCTAAATTAAAAAGAGTACAAAAGAATAATCGTTATAAGGGGGAGAATGAGTTCATCACATATGTAGATGCGCATTATACCAGTAGAACCGAAACAGGAATAATGTTCTGCCTGTGCTGGAACCAGTGGGACAAAATACCACTCAAGTATCTTTAATGGGATGCAGTCCTAAAGACAATTTTCCTCAAGACACTTTATATCCATTCTAGTATTCTGGCTGCCAGCAAAACAGCTTTACTCCACAGTGCAGATAACTTTTCAGATCTGTCCTTAACACAAGATATTTGAGACAGCCTCTGTTGCTAACCTGCTGTAGTGGTGCTAATTCCAGAGGAAAAGACTCAGCAATCAGTTTAACAAGGTGCTGGCATAAGCACAGTTTTGAGTGCAGAGTAGAAGGAGGGAGAATATGTAATCTTTGAAAGAACAAAGCTGTACAAAATGGCTTCGAAAGATGGCTTTACACTACTTAATTTCCTTTTGACCCTGGAAATTATATTTTCAGTATGGGAGAAATGCTAAGGTAAAAACTGGGGAGAGATGTGTATTTCTACCCAACTAAAGGGACAAAAGAAGCTAAGTAAGTCTGATACTTAAAAAAACCCAAACGAACAAACCAAAACCGATTCTCTTTACACTGACCTAATGGCTTTATGAGAAGCTTTGGAAACTCTATCAGCTCTGATAGTCTGAAGTTATGCCATCCAAAATGTTTTATCAGTAATCAGATTCTCCAATCTGAGACATTTATGAAAGGGAAGAAGCTGAAATTTAAGAGCATTTGTGTTTAAAGATGGTCTTATTTGAAAAATAAGATGACATTATTATTTGAAAAGTAATGACTTCTACTTTGTCATATTTTGCTGTTTTTTACAGTGTAAGAGGGACTTTAAGAATGTGTTTCACACAGTGTATTTGTGTTTCCGGAAAATTTTCTTCCTTTTATGATAATTTACAAGGATGTAAGAGTGAACTTTAAACTTTAATGGCCAAGTTTCCTCTTGCTGCCATTTAAAATGGCCATTTGTAAACAGTAAGACTCTTAAATTTGAGTTGACTATTGTTTCCTGTTTGACTTGTGGCCCCATTGCCCTCACAGGTTTAGTTTTTTAATTTTCTATTTCTCTAAAATAGTCATGTTTTGTGACGTCCCCTATTTCAGTAAAAGACTGATGCCATTCTCCCCCTAAACTGTTTAGTGCAGCATGAGCCTGGAGAAGCAAGCAGAAGACAACAAGCTTTTGCAATCCATTTTAGAGAGTAGATGAAATATATTCCCTGAAATTGGCAGCTATGTGCCGGCCCCTTCCATCTGCAGGCACTGGTACAGTTGGCAGTTTCCACCCTGCAAAATCAATCATGCCCCTTCCAGATTAAAGACCTAAATAATGTTCATGCATTTTAAGAGCATTTTTTAATTTCCTGATATTTATAACAACACTTGGGGAAACTTGACACCGAAATCTGTTTCCCAACTGCATTTGTTTTTCCCTCATGTGTGCACACTGATTCGTTATTGCAAGATTGCTCATCAGTGCTGGGCTTTTTTTTGTTTTGGGGTTTTGCTTAGTTTTAAGACGAGGATTAAAGCACTCATTGTGAAAACAAATATATATGTGTGTCTGTGTATATATATATATATGAATAGTTTTAAGAAGCACTGAATCCGTGCTAATGATTTCTTTCAGCTTTCCAATACCATGTTTACAAAAGTCCCTTAAAATGCTAACTCTAGCTCTTCTTTTGTTACAAACAGCGAGTGAAAAATGAAACTCAAGGAGGTTTTGTGCTGACCTTAGACCAGACATCTGCCAGAGTAGTCACCTAGTACAAGCTACAACACTATGTTCACCGTTGAAACTGCTTTGAAAAGAAAAGTGCTAAATTGGTTCTTGACCACTGGATGATCTTCCTCATTCTTATGATCTGTTATGTATACGTTGCATCAGCAGTATACAGGTTATTGGGGTCTGGTATCAGCAGTATCAGCAGGTTATTGGGGTCTGGTAGACCGGTCCAAGAGATGAAAATATTTATATTCTTGAAAAGTGTTTGAGATATGTAACCAAATTCAACTAATGGAGAAATTTTAGGGAATTTTAGGGAATTTTAGGGAAATTTTAGGATTTAGACCTTAATTGGAAGTTCTGCTTGATGCATTGATATTCAGCAAACATGCAATAAACACTTGAGTTAATAGTATGATTTATGCAATTTCCACAGAAATTAATTTGAAATATCAGTTGCAGGATTACACGGTCCTCTACTACCTTATTGCTTGAAGACAATGTTTATACCCACTTTGGTCAAATTCTTTCCTCTCTGGAGAGAACATGTGGTGACCTCCAGTTTGAGTATCTATTAAACTGGAATTAAAGGGATTTCTTGCATTTATAACTGGCCTTCTTGTGTTGAATCTTGTGTATTTTCACCTTAAGTTTAATCTTTTGGTACTTGGCCACAGTGCCTTGTGACCTATGCACTGCATATCTAGTCCCATTTCATGTGGAATAAATTCTCATGTTTCCTTCAGTTAGGTGATGGTGCATTTGGTTGCTCAAAATAAGCAAGTTCGTCCTAGTTGAATGTGAGGTTCATGTATGAAGTAAGAAGTGAAGCTCAATTATCTTACATCTGTGTACCCAACTCTTAAAGAAAATAATTTAACTTCCTTTGTAAATATTTCTTTTATCTTGCTGAAACAGTGTTACATGTTGAGGAGTTCAGAGTTAGATTTCTGTTTACCTATGCATCTTCAACTGTCCTGGGACTGTTGTAGGATAAGCTATAACAATGCTTCTGAAGCCCTAATTGCTCAGGAAGATCTAAGGTGCTAACTTGCCTACTCTAAATGCAAAGGGAGAATTAGATATGTTCCAGATGCACTATACCGTTGTGCATGCACAATGTTGGGTACTTGCCAAATTGAATAATTTTGCTGTACCGTTGAGAACTCTTCCACAACATGATTCATGCATTTCAGAAGTCTAAGGGTCTGCAGCTCATGTTTGGACCTGTTTGGTGAGCAGGATATGGTGTTGGATATAATTCTTAGAGGGCTTGAAACATGTATTCAGAAAACCTGCATATGTGATAGCTCTATTGCATGATTGCTTAAGATGATGACGTACTCTAATATTGACTAGGTGAGATTATATTGTCAAGTTATTAAACTGTACAAAGGAACTTTGTTTTCAAGTACACCTAGGTAAAACTTGAATAATGTCATAAGTGAAAACACAGGTTGTTTTTGTTAGGTTGTTTAGTGTGATTTTTCTGTTAATTTTGCAATTGTTTCACTTTATTTTCTGCTCTAGGGTTCTGAGTGCATGTCTTGTATTTCTGAAATAAGGTGTCTACTTTGATCAAGAGAACACCATCTGGAAAATCACACAACAAAGAATAGGAGCAAATAGTGAAGGATAACTGACAGTAGTTGATAGTTAGATTCTCTTTGCTCCATATGTGTTTACACTTTCACCCTGATGACTGTAGAGTACTTCCTGTGTTGTCTAGGCCCTGTGTGTGTACTAAGTTTTTAACAAAAATCTTTCATAGACTAAAATTCCACTGAATTTTGGTGGACTGGGAAAAGGAGAGACTGTGTTCCACTTGTCATAGCTTTAGAAGTAGTTGTTATTAGAAGCAGGAGCTATCACATTTAAGCAAACTATTTCTAACTAACACAAATTTAGTTATAAAACATGGCTTGGTGTCTTAAATGAGAAGAGACCTGAGCCCTTCTCTACTGATTCTCATCTCCCTGGAACGCAACATAATTTCTACTGGAGTAACAGTTAAATTCATTTCTCAAGACAAGCATCATGATTTAAACATTTACATTTTGGGTCTAATTGTAAAAACAGAGACAATCACAATGTTAGTGAAATGAAATAGAAGTGGTGCAGAAATTGTTTTTAAAAATTCTTTTATTTTATTGTAACTATACTGAGGAGTATATGTTTGGCTTAATCCATCTTTAGGATTTTTGGTAGTGTCTCCAAAGATTTACTTACCCTGTGCTCACGATGATCATAAGTAGTTGCATCCGGTCAGAACAAAATTTTCCTGTGTCAGTGAAGCTGTCTCCACTGCTTGCTAAGGACCATGGTATTGGAACATGGAAAGATATGTAATGATCCTTCTACCCAATAGCATCCTGAAATCTGTGAGATATGTATTTACTAAGCCATATGGTTTTAGGTTTTTTTTTTAATTTTTATGGTCCTTTCATGATTTTCTTTCACCTATTTGTCCAGTCATTACCTATCTGCATGTACATTCCTAGGAAATGTTATAATTATTTTCTTACCTTTTTTTAAAGGAGAGTTTTGCGTATTTCATTCTATTTTCATTAAAAGGCTCCCATTCTATTTATCTGTGCCTCAAATACTGCCTTATGGTGTTGCTGATAAAGATCTTTTTCAGCTTTTATAAAGCATCCATATAATATTCCCTGTTACATGACCTATCTAGTTTTTTTCTATTTGTTCTTGGGCCTTTTACTCCTCAAGAAAAGTATGTTGCCACTTATGGATGAAAAAATAAGAAATAAAATATTATGATTTTTTCCTTTTAAGTTATTTAAATTATTTTATGTTTTAAGATCTTTTCAGGCTTTGCTTAAAGTTCTCTAATAAACTGGAAGTTTCTACCTAGTACTTATTTCTTAGGCTTTAACTCAAGACAGGGGTTGAAATACAGGAAGCAGATAGGGCAGGGGTGAGAGAGAATTGGGGTACCAATTTGTCAATAGTCTTATTTCTGACAGAAATGTTAATAGGTCTTTTGCCAGGCTTGAGAGCCAGTTGTGGTGGCTGCAGTTGTCTTGCCTGTGCACTTACGAGTATCCGTCAATCACTAAGATGATACATTTCTTTATCATGTGTGTGATTATAAACCATTATTTTGTGAGAGAGCCCCTATGCTTTTCCTAGTGTCTCAGCTGCTCTTTATAAAAGTTCTTCTGTCAAGGAATTCTTCAGACTTGTACAATAATGTATCAAGGTAGCAAACTCTGACAGCTTCAAAAGCTAGGTTTCATTTCATAAGGGCTTTTAAGCTGTCTTAGATATGTACCTGGCAGACATTTCAGTCACTGTCTCTGTACTGTTTTCCCCCTTTTCTTTCCCACATGCCATGAAAATATTTTCCTTTAGATATTTACATAGTAACAGTCTTCCATGTAATTTTTTTTTTGTTAGAAGCAGCATTTTAATGGGTAATTGAGAAGGAATACTTCCTTTCTCATTAGACACTGAATAATTTGATCTCTGGATAATGTATTTGAAAAATAATGTTTCAGTGTGTCATGATAATAAGAAAGTATATTTTTTTCTTCCACAGGGTTACACTTGTTTACACTATTTTACTATCTCTTGAGTAGTATGATATAAAGTCTTTTTATTGCAGTTTTGTTTAAGAAGAGTGGAGCATGTGATGGAACTGTCAATCAGCATTTAGTCATACAGTATCTATTTCTGTCCCTGTTCCTCTTAACACAGAGGGCTATTATAGTCTACATTACGGGGTAGGTACTTTGGATATAGATATCCTTGAGGGGCAGGATTTATTATGAAAGAGGAGAATCAACATAACATGAGACATAGTTTAAATAGCTGAATTTACTTGCAAATTCTAAAAGGCAAATTAAGCAGGGGTTGCTTTTATACATTGAATTTTTCTGTCTACTAACATGTTTTTTCTGTTTCATGCCTGAATTTGCAAGCAAGGTGCTTCAAATGAGACTAACAGTAATTTTTATAATTGAGATTATTTAAGATAATTTTGATATTATGTTCTTTGTCTCAAAGGCTGAGACTCTGCCTTTCAACTCTGTTTACATAGTCCATTTGGCATAAAGCACTTTAATGTTAGTGGTCACTGAAGTACTTTATGTACTCCAATGATATCTACAATGACTGGGAACCTACTCCTGAGACAACTCCCCCCCTTTCATTCTTGCAATTACAAATAATAAAGTAAGCACCTAATGCATCCTTCTGAAAAAAAAAAATTAAACTGGATAAACTTATACCTCTATTGTTTTAGTTGTGTTTTAGCCAGAAAAAAAAGGAATTCAATTTCTAAAAACTGAATATATTAATATGCCATTTGTTGTCTTTATGCACATTACTTCCTACATGTGGAGCCTTGTGTTGGCTAAATAGAGTGGAAGGGTTCTCTCAGTGGGAATTTGGTACCTGAGTCTTGGGCTCTCAACAAAGTACTAAAAAATATAATCATCATCTTCGTCATCATAATCATCGTCATCATCACACATCATGAATTTGTACTGAGTCTGAGGAAGTGAAAAACTAAAATGTGTATGGATGTATTCATCAGTAATTTTCTTAAAAACATATGAGTTTGAAGAAAATTACTTTAAATTTTTAAGTGCTTATAATATTATCTTCTGTTTAATTAATGTATGTACTTAATATGTTGCTTAATCTATTAAAAATTGAATTACTTTGGCAAAAGCAGATAAAGTTCTTATCAGCTACAAAATTAAGCACCATACATTCTGCCTTGTATTTTTATGTAATATTAGTTGTGTTGAATCACAGCAGTCAGAAAGGCAACATTTTTCAGGTTTACTTTTGGAAGGTAAAGATACACATTCAATGAAAAAAGCAAAATATTAGTCATAGGAGAGGAGTTTTAGCCAAGAAGGAATAGCCCAGACAGAGTAAAATCTGTCCCTGGATTTACTGCAGATTCACAGTCATCATTTTCCAAAACACTGATTCTGTTTGTTCGCCCTGTTTTCTATGTATCACTGTATAGTTCCACTTAGCAAATATTCTCTTTAGGACTGTAGATGAGCTGTAACACAACAATTCTAATTGTAATAATGATGCGCACAAACTTTAAAAAATTATTTAGTCTGGCTATGTTAGCTGTAATGTGCATCTAGAGTATTGTGAAGTCAAATTTAATTGTTTTTCTTTTAAGTCCATGTCCCTTGACTGCCTCCCAGACTGTCCAGAAGCAGAGTGCCATGAGAGACCTCAGTTAGGTGATTGGATTCACTATTCCAAAAAGCAGTCTATGTCTCCCAGAATTTATAATTTCCCCTTCTTCTCAGAAGACTCTGCATGGGGAGACAGCTTTTTTTTTAGCACAGGACATTTCATGCACTCCTCTGCCAAGCTACTGGTATCAAGGATCCCTTCTTGTAAGATTCTAGGCAAAGGCGGCTCATGCACCATAGAGTTGCTGAGTTGTTCAGGCTAATAGTTTTGCTCTAGGTATGTCATCCATTTGCTTCTCTGGTGAATGTGGGACTTACATAAGTATTTCTTTTCATGAAAACCTGTATTTTGTTGTAGAGAAATGAATGGGTCGAGACCCACAGTTACTGCCAAGTATTCATCTGTTCAGGCCATAGGCAGTGAGGACTCGACTGCCTCGTGGTTTGCTAGGATTTAGGTAGTGGATTCTGATCTTTGTGGTGCTTCTCAAGTTCTTCTCCAAGGCAAACTGTTTTGAAGGTCACACCTTTCTCCACAGTCCTTGTTAGAGCAGAATAACATTGTATTGCAGTGCATCAAAGAATGGAGAGAGGGACCAAACCTTGTTTTCCTCTTGCAAAGTGCACTGGTGAAACAGCTATATAATTTCCAATGGCTTTTGCTGTGTGGAACAGATGGAGATTCTCCTTTTCTTTTCTTAAACATCTAAGACAATGGATGACTGTGTTTATTAGGTATAGTTAAACTAATAATCAGATATTGGGAAACATAACAAGTGCTACTAATACATTATAGAATAAAACTCACATGAGCCTTTGCTAGCTGTGTTTCAGAATTTTGACAAGACTTTTTTTCTCATAGTGTTATGTATGTATGTGTGTATATATATAAAACTCTAAGAAATATTCACAGGATGCTCTATAAAATATACTAGTCTATAAAATGTAGAGTGAAATTGAAAATGTTAAAGGTGTAAATCTCATTAAAAACCTTACTCGCTTCCTTTCCTTTTACAAAGAGAAATTATAGTATATTCATGTCAGCTAATTCTCAGTTACCATAGCAGCTTATGGAAGTAGAATAGGGGACAGTAGTAATACTATATTTCTGTAGTGAATACTGAAAATAGCAGAAAAGTTTTTTGAGAGTTAAATTCTCTACTATATGGCTCTTAGATTTCAATGAAAAGACCAATTATTTAATCAGAACATATTTTTAATAAAGGTGAGTTGCTGCTGTGAGTATTCCCAATTAAATATATTTTACCCTTCAGCTTTCTCTATTCCTTGGGATAAACAAAGTTTGTAGAATATAGTTTGAAGTGGTGTAACATTTGTTCTCAGCAATAAGAATTCTATTGTGCTTAAAGTATAGTCTGAGGAAAATCAGTTATGGATATTTTTATTTTTGACTGGGAGTAAATAAATAGCACACAAACATCAGCTAATACATCAGCTGCAGTCAATTTTCAAAAGAGAATGGTTTTGAGTTAGAAATATAAGCTTTCATCAAATTCTGTTATTGCTTACAACATTTCTATCACCCACTCTTTCTCTCTCCCAGGAAAGAAACATACAACAAAACTAATGAAACTTCAACACTTCTTCAAACTGAGAAATGCTTATTTCTCAGGTCAGTGTAGTCCTCTGGTTAGCTCAGAGACAACCTTAGTGTTTAAATGATTGAGATGAGTTTGAAGAAGTGGCCTGACTTTTCAGTGTAAGTTGCGAGTAACTCCAGAAGTCTTGGGTTTCTCAAGTTGACCAGGAAGGTAGACATTGTTTCCATAATTGTTTGTGATACCTGATTGTCTGTCACTTATTTGGCATTTGCTATTGTTGGTGATGCTAGTGACCCAAAGTTGGTGGAAATCAATTTCATGCTGGATTTACATTGGTTAGGAAAGGTCTGGACTGGGTAATCTCACTTCTAAGTTTACATTTTTTCCTCTAGATAATATTCAACTTTTCTTTCTGTTTTGATACTGAAAAATTGCCTTTTGTTTTACAGATGTGGCTCTATATCCAAAATTAAAATTCTCCTGTCACATTCACGATTTCTCGAACAATGCCTCAAGCCTAGAGAAACTAGCACAGAGTCCTTAATTACTCCTGTCTCACACTTCTTTTTGATAACTGGGAAACATTTGTTGTCCTGCCTGTCACTGAAGCCTGTAACCACATTCAATTTGATTCTCTCTTAAACAACATTAATGTTTTATGTGACAATAACTGTTGATGCAGTCCTTGATTCTAATACCTTTTGTTAATCTAACTTTTTGAACATGCATGTTTTTTCTCCTGTTTTTTTTACTACATTTACAAAACCTTCCTTCCTTGTTTGAAACTTCCTTGCCCATGCCCTATTTCTTTCTTATACTGTATAGGAAAATCTTGAAAATGCTTTTTGATGAGCAGCACTGTGTATTTAATACTCTGTTAACCCATCTATCTATAGCCATTTTATTTTTCATTTGCATAAACCTTTGGATATTGTCAGCTCCACATGACTCCAGAGCAGTTACTAGTTCAGTTGCAATACTGACTGGTGCTTGGAAGATCTGCTGCAAGTTAATGCTGGTACCTTGTAGCTTGCATTCATGCCTTGGGGTGCTGTAATTCCTGAACCTTCTTTCAATTCTGCCCAGTGGCTGCTTTTGTCTGCCTGGAGTGTTGCGCCTCTTTGAACTGGACTTTGATCAAATTCTTGGGACTGGGATCACCTAACAACTGTGTATCATCATATCAAGGGTGTCTTCCCAGCTAGAGGAGGGTATTCAACCAGGGCTTGACTCCCATGTGTAACTGTAACTTATATAATTTATTTCAATGTCCCCCAAGTAGAATAACTTTTTGTAAGTTATTATTGCTCCTCCGATTGTCCCTCCTGAACAGAAGGTTCCACTTACACATTGAACTTACAAACAAACAACATAGTACCCGTACTCTATAGTGAAGCCAGACAAACAAGTAAGAGGTCACCAGGCATGAGCATTTTTCTTTCTCTCTTATGTTCTTCAGTTTAACTTAAGCTTGGGAAGACAGCTGTGAGAGATTTACATGTCATTTTCACATGGATTTCATTTACGTGAAAATAACCCTGAAAGGTTATTGAAGCTCTACTTAAACAACTGAGAACCTTGTTAGAAATTGGTTCTTCATGCCTCCTCTTGTGAGTGGGGAGAAGGGGAATTGCAAAATAAAATAATAAAAGGGTTTCCCTGTTGCTTTTGATTGGTATACTGTTTAGTGGATTACATAAAAATGGTGTCAAATTTACTACTGCTGCCGAGGATTTCACCTTTAAGAATATTTTCTTCACTGTTGGAAAAGAGATTGAATTTGATAATGTGGCTGCACATTGAATGACTAGAAATGTCTTACTGTTTGTCCAAACAGCAAAAATGCAGAAGGAGATTGAAAATGAAGCTCTTCTCATTGATTTGTTGCATATTTGATTGACTTGCTGGACAACTGTTTGATAGAAGAGCATATAATATATCATCACTCTTACAAGTGGGTCTGAAATTTTACAAGACTGACAGGTGCTGGCAAAATGGCTTTGCTAATCAGACCTGCACAATAAGAGCAACTAAAATGCACTATGCTTTTCAGTTTCAGTAGAACAGACTTTTTCCTGAACAAATGTTCATGGGAATTAATTCACGTCTGGAGTTTTTGTGAGAGGTGGAGACCTTGCTGGAATCTCTGAAAAAGCAGTTAGACAACAAGAACTGAATGCAATGTTTCCCATAAAAGCTTGTATGGGATGTAATGAATTTCAGTTAAAGCAATACTTATATAGTTTATAGAAATATGGGCTTAAATGAGCTATGATCAAGAATAGTATGACTCTATGAACCAGATTGCCAGAAGGCAAAACTGAGAGAGAATTGAGATCCATAGTACTACATCTGTGCATTTCCTTAGTTTGGATGTTTTGCTCTTCCTTCCTCACTTAACTACTTTCCCACTCCTACAAACGAAGATAAATCCCCCACAATTAAAAAAAAAAAATTCCCTCAATCTTTGAATACTTTTTAAAAAAGAAACGGCACATTATTTTTATTTTTCTGGGGAAAAAAGATGCTTGTAGGAACAAGTTTGAAAATAATCTTTCTATTATTTTGGTTGTCCATCTTCTCTTCTGATCATACTTTTAAAAGGAAGAAAAGGAAAATAGGGGCCTGTAGAGGTCCTCTGCAATACAGAGGAATATTTTTTGTTTCCAAGATAGAAAATTTGATTTTTTTCATAATTATTTTAGAAAAAAATATTAATATTTTGACATGTGAAGCTTCTCATAAGATCTTTAAGAAGCTTTTTTGTTTTTACTAGATATGCACAGGATGTCTAGATAAGCTATGGATTTGTTGTGAAGATCTAAATGCTGCAGATTGTAACATGATCCTTAAATCAGCACATCCCTCCTTGGAAACCAATGCTCCTAACTTTTATAATTTAAAAATGTGTTTGTGTTCCATCCTAACCCCTCGTTGCCTAAGGTCTGTGCACTGACATTAGGTTTCCTCATGCTTTCCAGGATCAGTATCCTCTCCTCCATTTCTTTCTGGTCTAAAACACACATTAGATATTTTTTCTCTCCAGGCACTGCTCAGAACTGCTGTAAGTCTTGCCTGGTTACCATGATGACATGTAATTGCAGTCCTACACTTTTGAAGTTTACCCTTTCTCAAGAATAATGACACTGACAGAAGGAGGATATTATACTGGAAAAAAGCCAGATCATGAACCTGTTATGAACTATTTTAAGAAAATTCCTTTAGTCACTGGTACCTTAGAGGAGGGTGTAATATTCTGACTTTATTGTGTTTTCAATTGATTCCAGAAGGGCACAACTTTCCCCTGCAGGAATTGACCTTGTGCCAGTGACATCAATGGAAACATTTCCATTGACAGTATTGGGAATTGGATCAGATGCTCAGTTTGCACCAGTCATATAATAGCTGTAGGTAATGACATTTTTCTTATCACATTTAGTAGTTTCTAAAGTAAATGTTAAGACTTCAGATTGCTTCTTGCAATGGATGTGGTGAGCCAGTATTGAAATATGATGATCAATAATTTTGTTCCTTTGAAAAAATCTAGTCAGTGATTTTTTTGAACTTAATTGCACTAGAAGAAGGCAATCTAGCAGAGCCAATAGCAATCAATGTGGTTAAAAATGAAACTGCATAAAAATGGCTGAATATATTTATGTAAATAGCTGTTTTTTCACAGTCACAATTTTCAAATGGCACGATGATAGACTTAATAGCTACATAGTTTGACAAAACAGTTCAAGCGCAAACTAAGAAATGCCTTTTTTTGATATTTGAGCTTTGAACAAATCAGTGAAGTAGTTTCTGAACTAAAGCGAAACCTTTTCCTGGCATCAGGTTTCAGAACAGCATCTGGAGTGCAGGTCAACATGAACTTCACTTGAAGTTCATTTGAAGAATATTTCAGCCAGACATAGTGATGGTGTTAATTAAAAAAATTTATTGTTTTGTTAAGGATCTTGACTGTTTTCTCAGCCAAACACATTTATTGTCAGTACCCAGGTACTAAATTCTTTCATTTTCACGTGTACCACACACATGCATCCTCTTGCCTCTGGATCATTATGTGGCAATTCTAGCTTTTCTATAAGACTATACTGGAATATAAATATGAAATATTCTGTGTTACTAGCCAAAACAAGCATTCAAATTCAGACTGTTTTCCATCCCATTTCTTAACATGTTACATTTGTATTGATAAGACTAACTCAATGAGTGGCCAAATTGCTCATGCTACTTCACCACTTATTTGAATTGTACCACTAGAAACTTTTATGATGAGAGTTTTTCAGATGGCTGCAACCATAGTTTGTAGCTCCCCAGGAACGATGGGGAAATAAAAAAATAAAGTTAATCACAAAATTATGCTGACCTAACTTTTTAAAGAAGTAGTTTTTATCATTTTATAAATATTAAAAAAAAGGAAAATATTTTGAAAAGTTAATTCGTCCTTTGATTTTAAAATCCCTTATCCTTGCACTGAGAAGGTTCTTTGGATAACACTGACAATGCATTATTTGAGGATGAGGTGGAAACATTGAAAACGTAGATTTTCAAAAATTTTATTCTGAAAGCAGAAAAATGTATTTTTCCCCAATACATGTGCCTGCTTACAGCCACTGTTTTCCATCCTTTTCAATTTGAAAATGACATATTCCAGGAGAAGGGGAACAGTCACATTTTCAGTCCTTGCCTGAGAAAACTTTAGTAGACCACTGTTCTTCTTCAGCTATCAGAAAAGCTGTTGTGTAACAAATATATTTAACTTTTATTGTCCAGCAAGAATTTGTTACTATTTTTCGGCCACTGTTATAGTTTGGTGCTTACAGATGCAGGTATTTTTGTTCATTTTAGGAATGTTTTATGGTGGCAAAGAGGAGCTACACGAATAGTATTTCTATTGGGAAGATTGAGAATGGTGTAGGGAACACACAGACTAAATTCCACTCTTAGAAGTGTATGAACAAGTCCTCCCCACTGGAATGTGAAAAATAAGTGAGTTTTGATATTATTTTCATGGGTGATATATATCTTCCTTGTTTTCTGAAGTAAATTCTGTAAAGTCTGTATAGTTCTGTACACTTATAAATACTTCCACATTTTAGATTATGTTGTTACTGTATTTTAATAAAATTTTACATTAGATTATATTACTTTTTCCAAATGCACTGTTGAACATTTACAATTATGCTGTGAAGTAATATCATAACTAAATTGTACTTGTCAAATAAATGAATAAAGTGCATTTTAAGATACATTTAAGATGCATTACTCGGTTTTTAATTGTATTTGTTCACTAATGTACTACATTAAATTGTAAAACATTTATCACATATGTGATAGAACTTCCAGCCAGTGTGAATCACTACATTTTTACTGTACACAGTTTATGAAATTTTGTTATTGTTGTTGTTTTTGCAACCTACTTAGCCACTAAAGGCTTTGGTAATATCAGGAAAAATACATTAATATTTAGATTTCCTTTAGAATACAATTTAACTTGTTTTCTGATCATGGTCAAAAAGTCAGGTTCCTTATTTTGTCATATCTGATAACTCATCAATTTGAGAGTTTGATCTTGATCTTGATCAGTTTAATATTATGGATCTCTAAGTCTCTTAAAACAGTGCAATAATGAATGTATATTGTCATGAGGAATGAAGGGTCTGTGATACTTGTGATGTTTGTTGGAATGAAAGATCTAGTCTGCAAGACCATTCTTTTATGATCCTAATTTAATTGTTATGAACACTTGGGATTATAAAATAAGACGCTAGAAACTATTCAGCAGAAAGCCTGCACAAAATTCTTTAGAATTCCAACAAGCTCTTTTGCTGATTTTAAGTGTGATTCCTATAAGTATGAATGAATTTCTTGGAAAGCTGGAGCAAATACACCAAAACCAAGTAACAAGCTACTGAATATTTTTGTTCAAAGAATATGGTTGCATTTTTTTGGTTTGGTTTGGTTTCTTTTTGCTGGTTTTTTTTTTTGTCATTGTTGGTTTTTTGTGGTGGTTTTTTGTTGTTTGGGTTTTGGCTTTTTGTTTTTGATTGTTTGTTTTTGGTTCGGTTTGTTTTGTTTTGGTTTTTTTACTGGAAGGAAGATAACTGGTTTCTTGTATACATATGATTAAAGAATGTTTCCCAGGTTCTCTCTGCCCCTTGATAGCATCTACTCCATCAGAACAGTGTGTAGATGAAACACAAATAATTCATTAAAAATTTAAGATTGAAAATTTAAGCTAGTGATTTAAATTCATATAATCAAGTCATCACCAGTGCAAAATGATTTAACTGGAACTACACAGTCCCAGTACAAAAAACTACAAGTATCCTGAATGGGACACTAACCAAAGGAAAATAATACAATGTCTGGAAGTTCAGCTTCAGAGCTCTTAACCAGCTTCTGGCCCATGGTCCTTTCTTTTCTTAAATAGTATTTTTGTTTAAAAACTTTGAATTTTCGAGTTAGGAACTCAGTTGCCACATGCATGGAAAAGTTCCCTTGTTTAGGGCAGAACACAAAATAGGTAGTTTAATACCTATGAAATGGCACATTACTCTGTGCAATGTAAACAACAGATGATTGTAAGATAATTGTGATCCATAGTGATGCTGTTCTTACTAGCCAGAGACAAGCATATTCATTAACCTTGAAAAAGCACTGCTAAATGACATCTTGAATTTGTCTGCCAATATGGTCTACAATTATCAAATCAATTGGCTTTGCAGAAAATCAGTTCCTATTCTTCTACATGGCTCCTTTCTGCTGGCACTACCTGTGCAGTTTTGGCCTTGCCAAATCCTTCTTTGATGGGGGAGCTCCCTGTACTTTATAAAGCATGTATTTTCAGAAATATGGCACAAAAACAAGTATCTCAAAAAAAAGGAAATATTATTATAAAATAAAAACTTAATATTCACATTTGCATTTCCTAGCAGCAGTTTCTATTTTGCACAGTTAATTTCTGTATATGAAAAGTGAAAACTTCATTCATGACCTGGAAAATAATGAGATTGAACAGACGTGATTTGCCCCTCCTAAGCAGGTCAATTACAGTTGTTTCTCAGAATGATAATTTTATACTTTCATGACAGGATGTACAGGTCTGCAGTTAATTAAACCTGTTACTATACATATGCATATATTTATTACAAATTAAATTCTGCACATATTTTATGTGTAAACTAATTAATCAATAGACAATGAAAGTGAATACTATTCACTGTCTCATAGCAATGGATAGCACTGCAGTTATTCATGGAAATTAGTTATAATCTCAGAAAGTCATTACTGAAGTTACACACTGCTGTAAATATTCATCCATGTTTAAGAACTCTTAAATGGTTGTAATATGTTTACTTAATCACTCTCTTGTTTGCTGTGAAATATCTAAAATCGTATTTGACATACAATATTGAGAAGGCAATAATGAAACATTTCCGTGTTTTTTTAGTCATTGTCATTGGAGAAAGTTCAGCAGGGATAATAGAATTCTTTTATTTTGTTCTGTAAATGCCAATCTCAGATCAATGGTTTTATTATGTTGTTGTTTGAGAATAATTTATCACACTTTTGTTTGAGGAGAATAATTTTTTCTTCCTGATTAATCTTTGAATATCATTTTAAAAGTCATTTAACACTCATATTGAAATTTTTTAACTTCCCTTGACTGCTATCAGCAACCTGTCTGCCCTCCATGGTGCTCAGTCAGCATTTTCAGATTCAGCACTTTCTGTCATTGATTGATAGAAGACACTTTCCCAGTTACTGAGTCAGACACATCAGAGAGAGACAGACAGGCTGCAGAAGAAAATTTAATGAAACAGAAGTATTTTATAACATATTTTAGTATTAAAATCTAGTTTCAAAGAATATAAAATTTTAAAATACTACTTAGTTGATAGCAGGTATTTAATGTATAAATTTAAATGAGAGCACACCTTTCTAAGAATGATCACACAGCCTACAAAACAAAGCAGTAAATCACAGGAACTGGATTTATTATTACTATATTAAGAAGTACCTTTGATTTGCAGTATTGTAACTAAGCATGCTAGCAGTGAATTTGGTGTATAGTACACATTCTTCTTGTTGTGTGTGGCTTTTAATAAATGAGTTCATGAACTCCATCCAGGTTCTACCAGAAGCATGTTTCATGAATCCAGTGGTACAAAAATGAAACAGTCAACACAAAAATGCAGGTAAGAACCTGTGATGAAAGTGCTTTCCAATTATAAAGATACATTTCATTGACAAGGTGAGTTCATAGTTTGCACCTAACTCCTTGGGGAAAGGGAGAGGGAAAGAAAAGTCAGTGATCACTGCAGCTAGATTCTGAGTGCTGAACTATGACAGTTCTTTTATTCCAACTAAAACTTTGATTCACTATTTTCTGAGCAACTTTAAAAAGGTCAGTAAAGGCTTCCTGCAGTTGATTCAGTACAACTAACTAGTTTTCATCTGGCTATTAGCAGATTAATCTGTTCTGCATATACCATTCCTTAATTGATCACTGGAAAATACTTTTTCTGAGGAAAATCCTAAATTAATTTACATTCTAAACTTAAAACTTTTGCAGTTATCCACAAGATTGCTAAGAAAAAATATTTTTTTTCTCAAACCTATGCTTGGAAAAGGAAACTTTTTAGTCCTATCTAATATGTACTATTAAAGTATACAGTATTCTGATTTCCCAGTTCAAAATATCTTCTGAAGTGCAAGAAAAGTGTGTCACATTCTATACAGTAATTGACCAATCTTTATCTACCTTTTAACATCAAGGAAAGCATTGAGAGAGGGTAAGAGTTAAAAAAAATTTACTTTTCTGTGCAAATATGGGAAATACTGGAGGTTTTTGTTATTAAATAATGTTAAAATTTGGAGTTATTTTTGTTGTTCTATTTTCTCCCTATCCAAGATTGGTATGGAATTCACTACTGTTCTAATTTTGTTAAAATTTCTGTTGTAAAACCTTGGGATCACAATGGAAGCACTAAGTGTTTTTTGAGAAAAAAATTAAGTCGTGGCTAATTATCCAGATATGCATATTTGTATGTAGATAATTGTTGGCTGTGTTTAGATTAACAATTGGCTTTAGGATAATACTTTCACTTTTCAAATGGGTCTCAGCAGGTATATGCATGTAGATATGCCAAATAATCTATATTTGTTTTAGGTTGGCAATGTGTTTCCCAATTATTTTTAAAATGTCCATTACACTGTGTTTCCCAAAGATTTAGAAATATGTTATCCATCTTCAAGGCAATGTCTTCTTAGATATATTCAAGTTAATATTTTGGAAACTGTAGAGAGAAAAAAAATTAATCCTTTGTGTTCTTTAAAAAATCCTTATAGGACTCCTACTAAAAGGAGAGCTGATGCTTCAAGTAAACCAGCAAAGAAGAGTTTGGTATCGTTTTGCATGATAGACATAAAGAAGCTTAGGCTAAATTGCCAGATTCTTTGCCTTTAAATATGTAAAATCTGCCAGATTCAGCATGAATGCAGAGTTTTGTCATCACTGAGTACTTTTCAGGAACAGGATTTAAGATAACAGAGGGTCAGATTCTACTGATTCTACAGTTTATTCTTGTTGCTTTCCCGATCCTATGTGATATACTTACTATCCTTACATTAACATTAATGTTCCTAGAACCTGTTCTGATTCACATTTGCATAATCTTTCTATACTGGTAGATTATTTAGATGCAGTGAGTATGTTCATCAACAAGTACAATCTTGTTGCTTAGCCAAGTGTGAGGTCCATTTGGCAGCAGGGTAGATTTCAGATGCAAAGTTGTTAAGGAAGAAAAAAAAAAAGGCAAACCAGAAAAAACCCTCATGATAGTACAAAATCACTTCTTATAAACACATTTGCATTAAAATGTAAAATAAACTCAAGCCACAATAGTGTAAAATGCAACAAAATCCTCAACAACAAAATCCATAAAAACCAACGAGCTAAGCAACAAAATGAGTAAAAAACAATTACAGCATTTAACAAGCAGGGATAGATAGCTGGAGTTCCTAAGCTTTCTATTAGGTAATGATATTTTGAGCTTTAGAATGCTTTCAGCTTCCATCTTCTTCCAATCTTGTGGCTGAATGGTACATGACATTAATATTTATCTTGTGAGACAGCACCCACTGTGTGGATTTTTAAACTACAATGATGAATATACTTATTTTAGCTCTTTGATGATTTATCTTTCAAGTGGAGGGACTAAAATCATGTCCATCTACTCCATATAGATGATTTCAGATCATTACTCCAACTTCTATTTAATCTATTGTTCAAATCAACTCATTAACTCTACTGTACCTTCCCCCCTGTAACAAATGTAACACCCTTTTAAAATATTTATTGTTTGAAACACTGTCAACTGTATAGGGTGGTATTTTCAAAATGTATGGAATAGGGACACACTGTTCTTTTATATTAAATCTGATGATGTGGGCCTAGTCTTTCTGAGATGCCTTAATGCTGGAAAACAGAACCAGCAGTTCTAGTTGCTGGTCTTGTGTCACAGCTTCCTGTCCATCCACTTCATAAAGCTATAGGATCCTGCCAGTTTCTTGACACTGTCTGCTAAAAGAGCAGAAGAAAAAAGATACAGCAGAGTTATGGAGATAAAATTCATACATATATGCTTTAGATGACATAATACGTTTCATATATTACTTCATATTTTATCATTGAATGACTTTGACATACATAAAGTAAAGCTTGTGTGAGTAATTTAGACTTATTACTTTTCACCTTTAGTGCTTAATTATACAAAGTGGATTAGGCAGACTGAATGGGAAAATGAAGTTTTACCTTTCAACTAATAAAAGAATGTGATAAACTGATAAAAAAGTGCTGTGGTTGGTATCAAGAACTGCAGTGGACACTGAAGGTAGTTTTCCATTTCATGTCTTTAAAAGTTTTGTTCAAAATTCAGTTAAATTTAATCCACTCCCATGTACATTTTGCCGGTGTTACGTTAAGAGCTCTCGTGCCTTTAAAAAAATTTTGTTTATAACACTGCGTTTTTCCTGTTGGAAATATTCAGACAGTATCTTTCTACCCACAAAGTCTTAAGAAATTATTAATAAAAAAACCCCATTATGTGTGATCTGCAAATGGTCTGATTATTGATCCCATTGACATGAAAGTAAAACTTACCTAAAGAGACATTTATTGACACTATCAATGACGTAGGTTTCGTATGACATCATGCTGTGAATGCTTCTTGGAGAGAAAACATAAATTGCAATGGCAGATTTGCTTAGATACCTTTATAATACCTTTTGCACTTTGTTGTCCTGTACATAGATTTTCAGTGAGAAATTGTTTCTCTTATTTTCATGGTTCTTTGTTACGATATTTGTTTAGTCAATTGTTTTCCATTCTTGTATTTGTTCCATTTTTGTATTACTTATTTTTCTTCCTCAAATTGAGTACAATGAAGATATATAAAATATTACATCTTTGATTTCAGACTACTCTTCCAGTTTATCAAGATCCCTTTGAATTCCAAACTTGACCTTCAGAATTGTTCCAACTCTCCACAGCTTGCTATTGGAAATAAACATTGTGTTCTTTCTCTTTGTCAAATTTGGTAAATAATGACTAAATAAAAGCAGGCTCTGGCTAGACCTTCACAAGCCAACACATGATGCCATAATGCTTGACAATTAATAGGAATATGGGGTTATGTGTTAACTATATAAACAGGCTACATGGCATGTATCTGGTATCATATATCATGGATGTTTCTGATTTCCTTTGCTTTATATGATAGAATCGTAGACTGGTTTGAGTTGAAATTCATGGGCAGGGACACCTTCCACTAGACCAGGTTGCTGAAAGCCAACCTTGAACACTTCCAGGGATGGGGCATCCACAACTTCTCTGGGAAATCTATCTTTTTTCATTTAAAGCCGTTCCTCCTTGTTCTAACGCTGCCTTTGTAAAAAGTTCCTCTCCAGCTCTCTTGTAGCCTCCTTTAGGTACTGGACAGGTGCTGTAACATCTATTTGGTTCCTTCTCTGGAAGACTGAGCCTTCTGATCACGTTTAGGACACTCCTCTTGACTTGCTCCAGCAGGTCAATGTTCTTATGTTGGGGGCCACAGAACTATATGTGAGTACCCAAGATATGATATTATACCAGTATTAAGATGTGTTTATGACTTCAAATACTGTGGCAGGGAAACAATATTAAAATATTTTCAGAAGTTCAGTGGAGAACTTATAAATTAACTAGGTATTATGTCTTCGATTTATGCAGGTTTTTAAATGTTTGAATAACAAAATAATGATAGAGTTAGCCTTAAATTCATTCAATGAGCCTTGTTATTGATACTTATCTGCTTCATTAAGTAGTAAACTGCCAAAAACAGAACAGCAGTTTGTGTCTTGTCACAAATTTGACATGGTTTTGGTAAAAATTGTCATTTTAATAATTAGGAATGCTTTTATTCTCTGTTTTTCAAGCAAATTTACCTCTAGCACTGAAGATTTGGATTAAAAATGATTTTATGAAATTGACAGTGTAGTTTAGGGAATTTTTGTACATAATTCTCTTGTCATATAGAGGATTTTCCTGTTCAGTAGCAACTAGCATCCTGAGCATATAAAGTAAAGTAAGATCTTCACAAAAAATCTGGAGAATGTATTAACACTGCTTCTGAGTTCAAGAGTTTGGGTCTAAACTTTCCCCAAGCAGATTGCTTCAGAGTAGAACTTTAAAATTACATCTCCATCTGAAAAAGAAAGGGATTTGCTTAGGGTTATCATAATTCCTTAATATCGCAAACAGCAATCAGAAAACAAGTCTTTTTAAAAGTAAAACAAAGAAATTTTAAAAGGTCGTGTTTCCTGTGAAAATAGACTACCTCAGTCTTAAAATTGTCTGGTAAAAAAGACTGACTTGAGATACAAGTCACATATGGCATTTACCTGTCATTTTTGCTCCCTGAATTACATGGGCAGGCTCAGTAAATAGCAGCTCTTTCCTGATATATAATACAGTTCAACCTGTTGCTACTTGAAACTTGCTTTTTCTTAGAGAAACTTCTAGGTTTTCTTCTTGATAGGTCAGAAGACAGTAGATGGTACTGATAAAGAGATAAAAGGACATGCCATCTGAATTTCTAACAGGCTCTTTGTTCATCACTGTTCTAGTCAGACTGCAGCAATATTCAGTGAGTCTAACATGAACCCACGCTTAAGCAGATAAAACATTAAGGTACAATGTGAGTGAAAAAGTTCACTTAAGTTTAACCCAGACGTGAGTTCAGTGATTGTAAGATGCCTGTATAAATACAGCCTCAGAAATATTTTAGCAGAAGTTAAAAAAAATAGCCCCTCAGCTAGAGATAGCTTATGAACACTTGAGCTAAAAGTTAGTTTTATTCTCAAAGTCATCAGATTGTCCTAATCAGATCCGTTATTTAAAAATCTAAAAAAACACAGAAAATATCTCTCAAAATTTTTCAACTAGGGTCAAACTTGTGTGTGCAGAGTTTTATCTAAGTTTATTTTGTAGAAAAGGAATTGCAAACATTATAGATGAATAATTAATTCAATACTGAATATTCAACAATTAATATTCATTATTGTTCCAAGTTATAAAGCAAAGTTTTGTAGTAATAAAGTTATTAATTAGATTCTAATTAATAATTCAACCTTATAACATTTAAAAAACAAGTAGGCAAATCATCACTAACCAACCTACATTCTAGTGATGATTAGCCTTTATTACATTCAGTAATAATTCTTGTGGGGTCATAAACCTCCAAATCTGACCTGAGATTTCAGCTGAAATTTTTCAGGTTTATGCACACTTCAATATTTCTTTGTAAGAATAAATTATTCCTACATTGGATAAAATTGTAATTATCAGTAATCTTTAGAAGCTAATCTCAATTCCTTAAAATAGAACTACTTTAGATCTGATTTAAAGTAATGCTTAGATTAATAGTCTGCATTTCAAGGGAAAAAGAATTGAAGCGCAGCACTGTGTCTATCTCTTGCTTCAGAGGATATATTCTTGGAAGATATTATATTATATGCAGTGTTGTGTTTTAAACGTTTCATATGGGGTACAAGTATGAAAGTTTAAAACTTCTGTGGAACTTCCCTTTGCCATCATAAGCTTGCTATCACATATTGGCGTAATATTTTCAGTTCAAAAAGAACTTTATTCAGAGAAACACAGAATCAGAGAATGTTTGGCATTGGAAAGGCCCTCTGAAAATAATCTAACCCAAAAAACCAGGTTCAGACAGAATGGATTGCACAAGACCATGTCTAGGTGGGTTTTGAATACCCCCAGAGGAAATTACACAACCTCACTGGGCAGTGTGTTCCAATGTTCTGTCAGCCAAAAAGTAAAGAAATTTTTCCTCATATTCAGATTTTTATGTTTCAGTTTGTACTGGTTCCTTTCTGTCGTGTCATTGAGCACCACTGAAAAGAGTCTGGTCCCATCCTTTCCACACCTGCCCTTAGGTTATTTTTATGCATTGGTAAGTTATTCTCCTTTATTAATTCAAAAGGTTTTTAAAAATTTGAAGCATTTTTGAGTACCTATAAATAGTGAAAACAAAACTTTAATTGCAGCATAATTCTGCTGATGTCTATTTTGTAACTTCTACCATTAAAAAATTTCCATTTTCCCCCTTTCAGTTGTCACACTTCTAAAAATCCCAGTTATATACTTATTTTTATTACGAAGATTTCTGTTCTGATATTAGACCTAGAATAAGGCCACTTACTACATCTTAGTTTCCAACCACACCAAACCCACTATAATTATCTCTGTACACAGCTTTTCTAGTCCTCCAAGGTTTTTCCTATAATGGGGGTGGGGTACATTGCATTAGTCTTTCAGAGTGTCATCAAAGATGCATTTAATACATGTTGCAGGCTTGTATTGGATTATTCAAATAGGTTTTTTATGTTGCACTGACATACAGCATGGAAAAGTAGAATGAGACTCCTATAAAAATGTAATTATTCTGTTGCATTATTTGTGCTAATTATCACACTCAAAACCTTGTAAATATGTTCAGTATATCTTCAATTTTATAACCCTGTTTAAAATCCTAGTTTTCTTCAGCATGATTTAAGCTTTAGAAACTCAGTTGGTGAAATCATTTTATTCCACCAAATGGTAGATATTGTTGTTGAAATATGCAGCACAGATCCTTCTGTCTACTGTATTCTTATGTGCATATCCTACAAAGTTAATCTAATTGCTTCTTTGTGCTTGCTTAAATTTTGTATTTCTTAAAAAACAAAAAATAAATAAATAAATTACATATTCTTCCCAATGTAATATTGCCTAAGAACTCTGAAGTCATTGGGAGTTATGTATATCATATGAAAATATTTCTCAAACTATAGAAGCTGTGCAACAGGTTAAAATAAAAAAAAGAAGAGAAAGGAGAGCAAATACTCTTAGGTCTAAAGCTGTGATTCTGAGTCTTTAGATTAAGCCTAACTTGTGTTTCACTTAATTTGTCTTATTTTAAATTCATTTGTTTTCCCCCTGTTTATAGATGCTCCTCTGAAGATTTTGTGTAGCATTTTTTAAAATTCTTGCATAAATGCTGGTGGGAAAAGATAACAGCTTTTCTCTGATAAACTAAGTTCTCTTCTGTACTTGAATAAATCAAGAGGTTTAAATTAAAATAACAGAAGTTACAAAGGTCCATAGACTTTTTTTTTTGTTGTTTTATACTTTCTGTATTTCTTATTGTCAAGCATTTATCAAAAAAGTACAACACCATTTTTTAATGATACACAGGAGCTGAAAATCTTGTGGTCAACAATGAGTAGATAAAGTCAAGAAATTATAATGGCACTTTCAAGGCCTGGGGGTTTTGTGTGGTTCTGAATAATTTGCTATAGATGTGAGTCTAGGTGTTGAAAATAGAGTGTCAACTGGAAAAATTAATACCACTCTTTAACTACTACTGCTATGTTAACAACAGGCATCTGTTTTGTGTCCTACCCTGATTATCTACTCTAAACCTGTTTAGATTTTGAGAGGCAAGATAAAGTCAGATGGAACTGTAATAACCACTGATCATTGTTTCCAATGATTAGTCTAGTTGTCAGCATTATGAAAAAATAATTAGTGATGTACATAATAACAAACTTCTGACCTGCAAAATTGCAGATCCAATTTGATTGGATGGCTGGAGTTAAGTGTGCAGCTATTCAAATGAAATCATTAAAACATTCTAAAAAGAATTTGCAAAAATTCCCCTGAGAAATTGAGTGGCTCTGGAAGAATTCTTAATGGAAAAATGTGCTAGTGCCTGAGAAATTCAACCTATTTTTTCTATAGAATAGAGCTATTTTTGTTGAAAAAAAGATCTATCATCTTTCTTATCTGAACTTTCTCTTTAAATTATTACCTTAAGAATTTTACTTAATTTTTTTGTTGGATTTAATTATTGAGAAAGGTTGCTAATACTTGAAGGAGAACATTTGGGTGTGAAAAAGACACAAAATGTGTGAAAATATACTTACTCATGTGATATAATAGATATCATGGGTAACTGTGCATACATACAGAGATGGTATGACTTGCATGCACTAAGGCATTGGAAATGGATAGGTGGATGTTCACGTACACCTTAGGTACTTGCAGACCTCTTCCACTTCCAAAACAGATACCTTTCAGTTCAGTTATTATCATATATAAGCAAAATATCAAATACTTCCTATTGTCAAAATATTGGATTAATTTGGTGAGACTATGTCTTCATATGGCAACTGTGCTTACAGAGGAGCAGATAAGCAATCGAATTATTGGTCTAGCAGAACTGTAAGCATTTTGTTTTTCATGTACATTTTATCTTTTTAAATTCCTTGGTTTTCTCCATCTTTATTAAAGTATTGCAAAGAAAAATTTAGCTATTTTTTCACAAGAAGTTTTTGCGTCCTCAGAAAACAGTTTGTACTAAGAAATACACACAACTGAGCAGCAGTTCTATGAGTCAGTCTGCTTTCAAAATACTTTATTAAAAAAATCAAATGCAGTAACTTCTGACTCTTTTTAAAAAAGACTATGAAAAAATATTCAGACGGTTTAATTCAAGTATAGCCCTATATTTTCCTGTGCTTCATTTTATATAATGGTGTGTTGATGAATGCTAAGGGAATGCTGAAGGAATGCAGTTTAAATTCACTAACACATATTTTGCATCCTCAAAGCTGGGGAGAAAAGGAAGCCCACGTGGGTTTTTTTTAGCAATTATTGGGTTCCCTCAAAGGTGAAACACCCAAGTGGTTACTATGCAAACACATGCAACAAAAGGGAAAATTTAAAAAAAGTTATATGTATCTAGGATTGACCTTTGTTAAAAACTTATGGTTTTGTTCCCAATGTGAGTAGGCCTGAGTGCAAGAAAGAAAAAAATTTCCTTATTTTGCATGTATCTGTGGAAAAAGAATTGAGCAAGCTATTTTCCTGTAATTCTTTCTAATCCTTTCGTGTAAGAGACCATGTTTTTACTGTGTGGTTTGCAAAGTGCATGGTGAACAGGGATCCTTAGGTATGTCCAAGGCTTCCAGATGCTGTTGCAATATGAATTATTTAACACTGAGAAGAATTTTGTACGTGTTGGTTGTTAAGAAGAGTTTTTATTCATAGTGCATTTAAGAGAAACAATTTCTAATTCTCCCTGCTTCAACTCAACAGTTTTTGTCTTCATGTGCAAAAAAGTCGGGACCGTTAAAGAAAGTGTGTAGTCCTGTTTTACTGAAATGTAATTAAACATAAATTGAAGTGAAACAGCAAACTTAGAATTAGTGTTGAGAATGGAGATTAAATGTTGGGCAGTGCTTCTGTTTTAAGTAATACCATTTCATGCAGTATTGGTTTGAGTTCTATCTGAAACAATGCTGATGGATCTTTCCAAACTAAGCTTTTGTCTCTTCTGATATTACATCATATCATGTCTTGTTTTTATGGCTTATCTTTTCTTCTCTCTGTATTTCTGTTACTCAGAGCTGAGGTTTTACATGCTACATCATATTGATCAAAAATAATTTAACATCAATTAATGATTTTTATATTATTATTATATATTTGATCAAGTGTTAACATACAACACTGAAAGCACTTGTAGTGATTGGTTTAGATAACATGGAAAAAAATCAGTTAAATAAAACTGAACAGAGAATGGTACATTTTCTCTGAATATTTGTGTTACCGGGGAAGGCAGCAATGTTCTGTACACATCACTCAGTGGAAGACTTCCAGTACTGAAAAAAGATTTAGCTGTATTGCAAAGATAACTCGTGCAATGAAGGCACAATGAGAGGTTTTCTTAAATCTGTCAGTATATTGATTTATTACATGCACTCTGTAAAGAGCATAAGAATAGATCCTCACCTAGAGTGATTTATCAAAGCTCATTGTCATGGGATATCAAACTTCAGAAGCAGCGTAGGAACTCTGGTTTCAGTTATTGTTTTCTGAAATTTTTGTGCTAATCTCTGACAACTTTTATCTTACTTCTCTCAAATTCAAAGTGAGATCCAAGACTTCAAAATGGACATTTACTCAGCAATTCAGTTCCTATGAAAATGAAAAAGATAAAATTCTGAATCATATGTTACATCCCAACTTTTACTTTAAGGGTCAATAAGATACTTTAAGTGTATACTGTGCCACAGGATAAGCCAAGTTACCTGTCTGAGAGCCTGCATCAGGCAATGGAGGTAGTCTGCATTCTAGTCTGTTAGACAATATAATGCTTTTTAAAAAACTCATTTAACAAATTACGTGTGTTTTAATACTTTAGTATTCTGGGAGCAAAACCCCCTGTGTTTCTGCCTGTGAAATGAAGGAAATATCTGTCCTGATCTTCCTGAATGCTTCATAACCCCTCATGCCCAAGACAAATACCAGTGATTCCATTGAGGGTCTGATTTAGTAAGTATACCTCAATAACACTCAACTTACTCCTTTAGGAGCAGGTTCCACATTAGATGTACTAGCTGGTGCAAAAATAGCTAAACTGTAGTGGTAAGGTCCTTTATTTTGTGAACTTGGGGTTACAGTGAAAAGTTTCGTGATTTCTCTTGGTGGTTTTCCAGTGTTATGGTCTTTTGAGCCTTGATAATATTTATCTAGTCCTTGCATAATGACATCTAAGGAAAATATTCAGGCAGAAACCTGACTAATAAAGTGACTAAGTGATGGAAAGGAACAGTATTCATAACATATGCTTGTTCTCTGAAATTCCATATAAATTTCTTGTAGGCAGCTCCTTGATCAGCACAGTTGATTGGTTTGAACTTTGGTCTAATGCCATAAAAACTTCAGTGATCCTCAGCATTTAATTCAGGATTCCACATTCCACTTCAAGACTTAGCTGCCTAAATGTTAAGCAAGATAACATGCTGTGCTGGAATGTCTGTTTACCTGCACTAAATACCCCCCTTTTCTTATAGTAGCCTGTTCCGATTCATAAACAGGCTACACATGTAAAGTAGTGATTTAAAAGAAAATGTAAAGCTGCACTGAGAGGTTATGACTAAGGAAAATTCCTAGGCTACAGAAATCATTAGAATAAGTTATGTATGTACCACTAGTTCTGCTAAAAATAAAACAGTAAAATCTCTAAAGCTATCTCTCTTTTGTGCTTCTCATAATTCTATAAATTTTTTGCATAGGCAAATGGATGGTTCAGCTTCTAAAAGAGAATCATCTAGCCTAATTAATCTCTGAAAAATCAAATGCAGTATTGCATTTTTCTCAATCATCTGATAAATCAAGCTTTGTAAAACTATTTCCCACAGGATAATTAGCAATTATTTGGTTGTGATCAGTTGGAGGTGAATCCCTTGACCTCCCAGGGAATGGCTAATGCTATAGACATTTTAAAAATGACAAATATTTCCATATATAAAAAATATGACAATAGACTACTAAAAATCATTACATTATGAATTTACATAGTACCACTCATCTTTAGATGTACAAAAGCTGCACCAAAATGCTTCAACGTACGTGTATCTCTTAAGTTTGTCACCTATAATAAAAAATATAATTTAACTCTTCTGCAGTTTCACTTTAGAGTTTACATAAACTTATAATTAAGTAAGCGCTTAAGCACTTTGCTGGATCTTGGCCTAAGAGCTTAATGATTATTTTACAGTATAATGATGTGTCCAGTATGAAGGGAAACAAAACCTCTATAGGACTCATTTGCCATGAAGAAGTCTGTCGGTATGTTGCATGATAATCAGTTCAATTCAATGTACAGTAAATTGGATCATTATTATTAATTTTCTCATCTCCCAAGCAATTCATGAACCATTTTTAGAATTTCAACAGTTCATGAATCAGACAAAAATAAATTAAATAAAAACCCAGCCCACAATGAGATGATGAGTCAGAGTCCTTTTCTGTATCAGTGTCGACCGAAGAAAATCTGAAATCTAATGAGGATTGGCACTGTGGCAGAAAAGGCCATGATGAACATGAAACAATATGTTGAATTTACATGTTAAGGCTTTTTGTTGATTTTGGCAATTTCACTGAAGATTATGTGAAAAATCCATAAACATCTGGATGAAGAGAGTGGGGGCTATCACTTTATACTAAAATGATGGAGTTTATATTGGGATACAATACTAAAAATGGAAGAGGAAAGTAGTTTCTCATACAGCTGTTTCCAATTTTGCTAATCTATATTTCAGGCCAAATTCATGATGGAATTAAACCACACATTTACACCGATGTGTATGTGTCTGAATTAAAGATGTGGAGGGGAAAAAACTTTTGAAGATCACTAAATCTCAATAATACTTTGGAGGTATTTAGTCAGCCTCATTTTCAGTAGACAAAATTAGCACATACAGCTGCTATTTGTGAGCCTGTAGTTTTGAAAGTGAAGGACTAAGTTTTCAAAAGGACAAATGCACATTTTTAGGCCCTGAAACACGGATGCAGAAAAGGCTGTTCAAAATCAAAGCTTATGTTTCAGTCTCAGATCAAACAGTTTTGTTCTAAAGGTTCTGTGTAAACATTTCAACTTGAAGTTGCTGAATATCTACAAATTTTAATAGTTGTTTTTAACAACAGATGCATATGCCTATAAACCTAGGATTCAGCAATACCTCTATTCTTAAGACATAAAAGTATATGTTTCTACATTTATTTGTAAAACACTAACCAATGCACAGTCTATTTTCAAGTTTTTCCCATCTTTAAGAAATAAACTGAACTCATAGTCAAAAACGGTATGTGTTCTGCTTCAGTAAAAAGAAAAGAGTGAAGAGATTAGAGGTGGAGGACAGTGTTTGACAAAGGTCATGACAAAGCTCCTTAGATTATTGTTGTTTGTGCAATGGAACTGTTGCTAAGATTTCCTGTTTAGCATGTGTGTAAGGGTAAAATTAAGGTATTTTATATTAAAAAATTGGGATAAATAGCACATTCTTAATTGTACTACAGTACACAGTATGACAAAGATTTCCATGGTGGAATTGGTTTTGCAGCACTTGTCAAAGACCGTAAAGGCAGTAAGTCTTGTTCAGGCCAAATAGCACAAGTGAAAGAATACATGTACTTCCTGACATTAAAAAAAAATATTATTTCTTAAACATTTCAGTATGATCATCAGTTCTGAATGCTCAAGGTTTTGAATTCAGGATTCCTTTGCTTCTTTTATTTCTATAAATAATGATAGCAATAAAATCTTTTATAATGTTAATTTCTTTAAAATCTAAAGTTGAAGGAATTTGTATTTTCATTATTTTAGCTTTTTCTTTTCTGTCATTGCACACTTGAAACTGTTGACTACTCCAAAAACTGGACATTCCTTGGTGCAAGAAATGAAACTATCATTTTTAATTAAGGAGGAAATTTGGAGGGAGGCTACCACAATTTTAGTGCAGCTAATAACTCTTGGACATTTTGTACAACTATTTACTCCACTGTTCAATAAAAAAAAGAAAAAAATTGTTACTATAGAAACTACTAAATGGTATGTTTTATATGGTATTTGGAAGAGATAGTCTTACTTCACAGATACTGATATGTCATTGGAGTTGTAGAATTCATAAGTTTATATCACTAAAATCAGAATGTCAACAACAGATTACCATGGATTTTAAGAAAATGACATTGCTTAATTGAAGGAAATAATGGCAAACTATTTTTCAAGCTGAGGGTTGTCATATATTTTTCTCTGAACATCTTAGATCATTTTTATTTATACTCAAAATGCTGTGTTCTAATTGGTTGTACATTAGGACCCAAGTTTTGTTTCAAAACTGAAAGAAAGAAGAATAGCTGCTTTTTTGTTCCTAGTAAGTTCTTATAGCTTTATGATCTCAAGTTTTAAAAAATTATTTCAAAAAAAAAGGAAGCTGGAATCAAATGTAATAAAATGAGAATAAGTTTCTGAATGAAGGAGTTTTATAAAAGAATTTGATTGTTAAAGAACTAAATAATAAAAAAGGAAGCAAGAAGAGAAATTTTAAAATCTTTATGGTATGTACAGAAGCTTGAAATTTGCTTCAAACCAAAGTTTTTTTCAGAAACTGGGAATCTGACCCAAGGGAAGCATTCCATTCCTTACATAAATGATGAGGCTGAGGTGCATCAGAGGTAATTAGGAAACCTGTCTGAAGATTTACAGTCTGATTAAAATTCTAGTGATTTTAAAATGGTTTTGGATCTTGTGTCTGAGCATAATCTTAACTGCCAACTGTCACACATATTGCCAGGTCAGTATTTCTGCTACCGTCATGGCCAGTCATCCTTCACCGTCCATTCCTAAGAACAACTAATGTCATTAAATAGCTAGAATTCTGCTAGATAATAACAAAGCACAGATTGTTGAAATTGGCTACCATTTTAGGACAATTCCAGTGAATGAAAAGGACACCTTAACATAGTTACATCTATTTGGTGAAGAATGACAAGAATAAACCAAATCTAAAGATGGATGGTGGGGGTGTGCCTATAACTTCAGTGAGCTGAACTCGGTGATCCTGATGGGTCCCTTCCAACTCAGCACATTCTATAATTCTGTGATTCCCAGTTGTCTCTACTGAGCTTCAGCTTGAAAGTGATTTTATCCTTGCAGCACAGATACAGAGGAAGAAGACCTATCATTGCTACCTTTGCCACCGTTACAGAAGGCTTATATTCTGTCCTGTTTTTTCAGACTTTATTATGCCTTTCTAGTAGTATACTTATACACTTTCTTTACTTCTTAAGCTCTCATTTCCTATTCAGCTTTGTCTGATGGATAATACAGAAGGATATGGAAATGCAGAAGAACATGGCCAGAAAAGAAGGCTGATTAAACAGTGGGTAAAACACCGAACAATATTGTGGCTGAGTATGTATTATGCACACCGTTTCAATACTTGCTATTATATGTTTATATCCTTTCATGCCCCAAGCAAATCCAAAAAAGTAATTTTTTGGGAAATGTAGTTGAAGTAGGAGTTCAACCTTTACTAGATCTCTTGCAGGAACAAAATGACGTTTCCTCTCACTCAACTTCTGCAGTAAAAGATGGGTATGTCATGGTATCAGAAAAAATGTGTGAAACTATTGCACGAATTGTAATTATAACAATACTGCAACAAATTAGGGTAAAAACATGTATTCAAATCTTTATGACATCCCTGTGTGTACTCTCTCTTGAATGATGAGGTTTATATAAATATCTTAAATCTGCCTGTTGTTATTCACTGAGTTAACAAATCTGTGTGACTATTATATTCTAAAATATGTTTTAAATATTTTTAGCCAATTACAGTGAAGTCTAATTCAAATTCAAGGAAGTTTAGTAAGTCTCTAAGTATACATATTCTTTCTGTATTTTTTTTTTGGTATATGAATGCCTTAAACCTCATAGTGTGTACATACATTGGGGTAGGTGTCACGAAAAACAAAATGCTGTTTTTGAAAAGCATCCTCCATTATGGACATTTTATTTTCATTTCAAGTCAACTAGATGATCACAGATTCTAGGCATTTGTGACAGACAGTTGACACCCCCTCTAAACATTTGAACCATAGGTATGATATTCAAAAGCTAAATATATCTGACTGGTCCTCAGATCTTGAGTGAGAAATTCAGGATCCCAGATCTTGATGTGAAACTCAGGATGCATCTTAATTCAGGTTTGAACAGGACATTCACATGTTCCATCCCTTCTTTCACTCTTAAAGGCTCCATAATCCGGCTGAACAAGCAGTTACATGTTGACTCTTGTCCCAGAATTTAAATATAGCCCAAGTGAACTCTTACTTACTGTAGACAACAGAGCTGTGGAACTCCTTGCTAAAGTGGTTGTAGTTGCAAGACATAAATATAAGAAAAACATACACTATGATCACGTAAAAAAATTTGGGCTAAACAGTTCATGGAATTGAAACACCATGTCCATGTTTTCATTCATGTATGAACCTCTGAAATTCTGTGTAATGGTTATTGTAATGTTACTGTGGAGCCTGTCTCTTTTCCCTGGAATAAATGGGGATGTTTGGTCAGAGCAGTGGGCAAATATGAACTATCCTTTTGACCTCATGAGGAAGTAATTCCACTTTTCATTCTGCTTCTTTTCTTGAAAAGGCATTATAGTCCTGATAAAGATTTCAGGTTGTGTCTTTATTGGCAAATTTGTTACTGGATCTGATGTTCCCTAGTGAAGATGAGCTCATTAAAGGAGCTAAGATAGTGGCAGCCTGGGATGAAGTGATCGCAGCCTGGGATGAAATGATCACACCCTGGATGAGTTTGTGATTTCAAGGAGCATAGCCTGCAAAGGAGCAAAGTCAAGGCCTTGCAGTTTGCAAGAGCAAAATTCCATCCATTTAAGGAGTTGGTTATTGATATAGTTGGGTAGTTGTCCTTAAGGACAGAGGGGCCAATCAGAGATGGTAACTCTTTAAGGACACAAGAGCTCTCCATCCCGGTGCAGATCCAGCATGACTGAGCAAGGATCTGCTCCTTAAATTGAGGAGTAAGAAAGAAATGCACAGCCAGTGGGAGCAGGGACAGGTGACCTGGGAAAAGTACAGAGATACTGTTCAAATATGTAGGGATGGAGTCAGGAAAACCAAAGGTGCAACAGGACTTGGCAAGGGATGTGAAGAATAACAAGAAGGGATTCTATAAATACATAGGTCGGAAAAGAAAGGACAAGGAGAGTGTACTCCCCTTCGGAAGGAAGAAGGGTGAACTAATGTCAACAGACGTGGAGAAGTTTGAAGTAGTCAATGAGTTGTTTGTCTCAGTCTTCACTGGCAGTCAGGCTTCCCACTTCTCTCAAATCCCTGATCCTCTGGGTGGATGTGTGGGGAGTGAAGTCTTTCCCACCATAAGCAAAGCATGAGGAAGCTGACTATCCATAAGTCTATACAACCTGATAACATGCATGCCAGGGTCCTAAGGGAACTGACTGATGTTGTTGACAAACCTCTCTCCACCATATTTGAAATGTCATGACAGTCAGGTGAAGTCCTGGTGACTGGAAAAAGGAAAACATCACACATATTTTTAAAAAGGGGAAAAAGGAAGATCCGGGAAACTTCAGACCAGTAAGCCTCACATGTACCAGGGAAGATAGTGGAGCAGATCCTTCTAGAAGATATGTTAAGATGCATAAAATCAAGGAGGTGATCCAAGGCAGCCAATACCACTTTACTAAGGGCAAATCATGCCTGATCCATTTGGTGACCTTCTATGGTGAAGTGACTGTAACAGTCATCAAGAGAAGACTGACAGATGTCATCTATCTAGCTGTAATGCCTTCAGTATGGTCCCACATGACATCCTTATCTCCAAATTACAGATACACAGATCTGATGAATGGACTATTCAGTTGATAAGGAACTGGCAGGATGGAGTCAACCAGAGAGCAGTGGTCAATGGCTCTAAGTCCAGGTGGAAGCCACTGACAAGCAGTGTCCCTCAGGTTTCTGTCTTGGGACCAGTGCTCTTCATATCTTCATCAATGACATTAGCAGTGAGATCAAGTGCACCATCTGCAAGTTTGCAGATGACATGAAACTGTGTGGTGCAATTAACACAACAGAAGGAAGGGATGCCATCCAGAGAGACCTGGATAAAGTTGGGAATGAGGCTCATGAGAACCTCATGAAGTTCAACAAGTTCAGGTGCAAGGTACTGCACCTGGGTTGGGGAAATCCCAGACACAAATACAGACTGGGAGAAGAAGTCATTGACATCAGCATTGCAGAGACGAACCTGGGGGTTCTTGCAGATGAAAAGCTGGACATAAGCCAACAGTGTGTGCTCGCAGCCCAGAAGGCCAACCACCTCCTAGGCTACATCAAAAAAGGTGCGGCCAACAGGTCAAGGGAGCTGATTCTGCCCCTCTACCCTGTCCTTGGAGACCTCACTCTGAGTGATGAAGTCAGCTCTGGAGTCCTCAGCACAAGAAAGGTGTGGACCTGTTGCAGTAAATCCAGAGCACCATGAGGATGATCCAAGGGCTAGAGTACCTCTTCTATGAAGACAGGCTTAGGGAACTGATGTTGTTCAGCGTGGAAAAGAGAAGATTTCAGGGAGACTTGATTGCAGGCTTCCAGTACCATAATGGAGCTTACAAAAAGGAGAGGGAGGGATTTTTATACAGGCAGATAGTGACAGGACAAGGGGCAATGGTTTTAACCTGAAAGAGAGCAGGTTTAACTAGATGGTAGTAAGAAATTATTTACATTGAGGGTGTTGAAGCACTGGCACAGATTGCCCAGGGAAGTTATGGATGCCCCATCCCTGGAAGTATTCAAGGCCAGGCTGGATGGAGCATTGAGCAACCTGATCTAGTGAATGGCATCCCTGCACATGGCTGGGAGGTTAGAACTACATGATCTTTAGGGTTCCTTCCAACCCTAAGCATTCTATGACTATGTTACTCTGTACTTGTTCAGTCATAATTACTTATTCAGGGAAGGTTAGTTAGTTTACGTAGTTTTCTAGGTGAATTAGAAGCTGGACTTTATGGTAAGTTGGGGTTTTTTTGAGTAAATTATTTTGATTAGGCCATCTTCTGCATGGAATTGCCTGAATAAATATTTTATATGTAATGTATAGCATTTTGATCTCATATTGTGTATGTCCTGTTTGTTGATTTCAGATTATTGCAATAAATCATCTTTTCTAAATACAAGCACAGAAATAGCATATCCTCAATAGATTACAATAATTTTGTAGAATAACATTTAATTCACGTTTTGGTTAAAACTACTTTTTACTCATTTAACTTTTTATAATTCAAAGGGGAAAAAAAACCCTTTTCCATCTGCTCTTCTCTATTTTCTTTCTCCTTTGAAACAATTTTGCCCTTCTGTTTTGCCGAAAATAGTTGTACTTAACTAACTAAAGAATGGTGCTACTGTGCAACTCACCACATCTCTCATGAAATTGGTTACTGCTCTTGCTATTTTTTTGTTATCAAAATATAAAGAAACATTTGAGATTTGTGTTTTCTGCACTCTTGACATAAGTGCTGTTTTGTACATTTCAGTAATGATGTCTTGTTAATGAAAAACTAGATAATATTCTAACGGCACAGAAAATAACACCATTTTTAAGATTATTGTGTATACTTATATATATACTAATCATTACTAAAATCTCCATTCATGGTTTTAAACAGATTCAATAATACTTTTTTCTTTGAAACTGAATTTTCTGCAATGACCAAATCAATCTCCATGCTAATGGAATTATTAAAGGGTAAAATTTAAAAATTCTTAAAGTCCATGGGATTTTTTTTCACTTAAATATAATTGTGAATAAGATCATACTTAAAGATTCACAGAAGCAATTGTAAATTTAATTAAGTTTTTTGTTGGCAAAGATCTTAGTTGCATTTCCTGTTGAATATCTGTTTTCAAAACTGCATATAATTTTATTTATTGAAACAGAATATAAAGGCAATGATAGATATGATGAATCTTGAAAACTGATCCTGGCAAACTGAAGGTTTTGTCTATGTCTCAATGAAAAAAACATAAGAAGCCTAAAAGGTATTGTGGCCTAAATTAAATCCTGAAAAGGTGATGAAACATGCAATTGAAAAACTTATTCAAACAGTATTTGTTAAAGGTTAGGCAGTTCAAACTCATAACACACTTCATGTGGTTTCCATCACAAATCAGTCCACAGTCCAGTCCAATTTTGTACTTTCATGGATGATTTGGATGATGGGATAGGAAGGATGAAAATTTTCAAATGATACAAAGCTAAGAGGGGCTGCAAATCTGTCAGAAGTCAAGATGTAAATCTGAAATGAACATAGAGGGATAAATGATTCATAGTAAATGATTTCAGTCAAATTAGGAGAAGTGCAAGATTTTTTTTGAAAAAACATCAATTCCATAAGAGCAAAGTGAGGATACTGGTGCTGATATTTTTGTGGACGAGGATATAGAGATGCTGACTACAACATCATGCTGTGATGGAAAAGAATGTTCATAATGGGCTACACAAATAAAAATATTTTATTCAAACATTGCTATATTTTGAAAATATTTTAATTTTTCTGTTCAAATGATACCTTGAGTCGAAAAAGGAAGAGGAAACAGAAAAATAAAATAATTCGAGCTCTGGAAAGCATGCTAGTTAAACAGTCATTTTTGAAGAACATGTGTATACTCAATCTAGAGACAAAATGACACAGAAAAACCGAGCCACTTAAGGATTCAAAGTTCTTGAAACCCCTCTGGGTAAGAACAGTTCCTTATGTTTCTTTGGGATAGGATGAGAAGCACTTATGCTTAAATAGCCAAAACTTAAAAAGTCATATATTAAGACACACACCCCCCTCAATTTTAGGAAATTAAAGCATTCAATGAGATTACTTAGGGACATTGTGAAATACTTGTTGTTGGACATTTTTAAACAAAACAAACATATAAGAAATGTGAAGAATGATTGAGATTGTATTGCCGTGGGCAAATGGACAGGACAATCTTGTCAGGGTACTTTCCTCTCTGTATGATTCCGAAAATTCCTATTCACATGGAAAACTCAGAACAATATAAACTACTTTAAATTTTTTTGTAGTTGAAAAACATAGGACCTCAAATATAATTTCTGGAAGATTCTGGATTGTTGTCCATTTTATTTTTTTCTAGGTTTTGAGTATTGAAATTCCCAGAAATTACTTCATTATTTTATATTGCATGTCAAACATTTTTGTGAAATTCTGTGAAATATTTGATGTACTAAAGGATAAGGAGAAAGCATTTCCTATCATCATAATTTTAAATTTTTAAATTTGATCTAGCTTTCCTTCCAAAAATTCATTCTTATTTAAGGTATTGTAGACAGATGTACACTTATTCTTGTGTACAAAAAAGGAAAAAGAAAGACCCAAATCCATGTTGCTCAAGAATCAAAAAGGAGTAAGGGCAAAATTAAGGAGTAAGTCTTAGTGATGTAACATCCTGCACAGATGACTTTTTTGTAGGTTAATTTTTAGAGGTGACACAATTTCAGGCCATTCACTTGGGTCCTGTCACTGGTCACCACAGAGAAGAGATCAGTGCCTGTCCCTCCTCTTCCCCTCATAAGGAAATTGTAACTGCAATGAAGTCTCTCCTCAGTCTCCTCTTCTCCAGGCTGAACAGATCAAGTGATCCCAACCGCTCCTCATACAGCTTTCCCTCAAGGTCTTGCACTATCTTCATTGCTCTCCTTTGGACACTCTCTAATAGCTTAATATCTTTATTATATTGTGGTGCCCAAAACTGCACACAATATTCAAGGTGAGGCTGCACCAGTGCAGAGCAGAGCAGGACAATCCCCTCCCTTGACCGGCTTGTGATGCTTTGCCTGATGCCCCTCAGGACATGGTTGGCCCTCCTGGCTACCAGGGCACTGCTGACTCATATTCAACTTGCAATTGACCAGGTCCCTTTCTGCAGCACTGCTTTCCAACATCTCATTCCCCAGTCTCTATATACATCCAGGTTTGCCCCATCCCAGGTGCAGAATTCAGCATTTCCCCTTGTTCATATGGTTGGTGATTGCCCAGTCCCCTAATTTGTTGAGGTCTCTCTGCAGGGCCTCCCTGCCTTCGAGGGAGTCAACAGCTCCTCCCAGTTTGTCATCTGCAAACTTGCTTAATATGCCTTTCAGTTCTGTGTCCAAGTCATTTATGAAGATGTCGAAGAGCACAGGGCCTAAGATGAAGCCCTGTGGAACCCCAATAGTGACAGTTCATCAGCCTGATGTCACCCCATTCACTGTTACCCTCTCTGTTCCACCCCTGAGCTAATTGCCCACCCACCACAAGATGTCTTTATCCAGCTGTGTGTTGGACATTTGGTCCAGAAGGATCCTACTTGTGACAGTATCGAAAGCTTTACTGAAATCCAAAGATATTACATCAACTGGCTTCCCTTGATCAGCTACGTGGGTTACCTTGTCATAGTAGGAAATCAGGTTTGTTAAGCAGGACTTTCCCCTCATGAAGCCGTGCTGGCTGTGACCAGTGACAGTGTTGTCCTTCAGGTGTTTTTCAGTACTTCCCGGAATAATCTTCTCCCTGACTTTACCAGGTAGTGAAGTGAGACTGATAGACCTGTAGTTTCTGGGGTTCTGCTTCTTGCCCCTCTTGCAAATTCGGACAACACTCATCAGCTTCCAGTCAGCTGGGACCTTTCCAGATTCCCTAGACTGCTCAAAAATCATCAAGAGAGGTTTTGTGATGACATCAGCTAGCTCTTTAAGAATTCTTGTATGAATCCCATCAGGCCCCATAGATTCGTGGGGATCTAGCTTGAGCAGCAGATCCCACAGAGTTTCAGGGTCAACTGGGAGTTCATCATTCTCTCAGTCTTGGTCCTTCATCTCAGGGCACTGAGACCCCCTTGGTCCATCATCCATGTTGAAGGCAGAGACAAAGAAAGCATTAAACGTCTCTGCCTTGTCTCTGTCCCTGTTTGTGAGGGGACCATCGTCATCCTGTAAGGGGCTGACGATATTTCTATATTGCCTATTGCCGTTAATATATTTGAAAAAAATTCTTTTTATTGTCCCCCACGTTTCTGGTAGCTTCAACTACAGTTGGGCTTTGGCTGCATGAATTTTCTCCCTGCAGTGCCAAGTAGCACATCTGTACTCTTCCCATGTCACCCGACCTTGCTTCCACAGGGCTTGCACCTTCCTTTTTTGTCTTTCCTTCTTTACTGGCACTTTTTCTCTTGTCAACAGAGATTTTAAACTTGATCCCTTTGTGGTCACTGTGGCCAAGGCAGCCACCAATCTCCACTTTGCTCATGAGATCCACTCTGTTGACAAGCAGCAGACCAAGGAGACCATCTTTTGAGTTGGCTCCCTTAAGTGGGACCTCTTCCATAAAGTTGTCATCCAGGTTTATTAGGTATCTTCTGGTCCAGATTGTGCCAACTGTGTGCTACTTCCAGTTAATTTCTGGCAAGTTGAGGTCCCCCATAAGGAACAAGGGCAGTTGACTTGGAAATGTCCCTTAGTTCCTCAAAGCATAATTCATTGGTGTCGTCGTCCTGGCTGGGAGGTCTATAGCAGACTCCCACAATGACATCCACACTATTTGTTTGCCTCTTGGTTCTCACCCAGAGTCTTTCAATCGTGCCACTGCCCACTGTGAGCTCCATACATTCTAACCCTTCTATTACATACAGTGCCACCCGTCAGCTCCTTCTGCTGTCTCTTCTTAAGAGACTGTAACCATCCAACAGAGCACTCCAGTCACATCTTATCCCACCAGGTTTCACTTATGCAAATGATATCAAAACCCTGGGACTGGGCCCAAGCTTTGAGCTCCTCTTGTTTGTTCTTCATGCTGCGTGCCTTGATGTAGAAACATTTCAGGTGTGGTACGTTGTAGCCAACGCCTCACAAAGCAGATTGAAGGATCCCATTACTGCTTGTTTCCTCAAGTTTTGTCACACCATCCCATTGCTCATCGCTGGCAAGCCTGATTTTGCCCCTCTCTCCCTTCCAAACTAGTTTTAAGTTCTGTCAATAAACCCTACTAGCTCCTGTGCTAGAACTCCTTTCCCCCTTATCTGAATAGGTGTACCCTGTCAGATGTTAGTAGACTAGGTGTTGAGTAGATTATCCCATGTTCAACAAATTCAAAATTTTTCCAATTACACCAACCTCAGAACTACTTGTTGATCTGATGGATATGACTATTTCTATCAATAGGAATAGGAACAGCTCTTCAACCATGGCACACCTTCTGCAAAATAATTGTTTGTCTGCCGCAGTCTCGCAAAGAGGCATCAGGCACTCCTGGCAACCTGTGACCTGGAGAGCTACATCTGCCATCAACAGGTCTGGCTGGCTGGAGGCCTCTGACATGGCTGGTTCAGTGACTCCACCAGCTACAGGGGATCAAGCTGTATGGTGTGTCAGCATCATAAATGAGGAAGCTTAAACTAATATGCTAAAAAGACTGGGGCTGAAAGTATCTATTTGCTCTTCCTTGCCAACTACTGAGTCTGTTTGCTGCCTCTATTGGCCGCTCCCAAATGGTCAGAGAGGAGCCCTTCCTGCTCATCCTGCCTGCGCAAACTGCCATGCAAATGTCCTCACTGATGTGCCATGCCCTGTTTGTCCACTCCTGTTTGCTGCACTCTGGGTTGCTCATGCTCCCTGGTACAGACTAAATTCCCTTCAGTTGCTCCCAGCACCACCCCTCCTCCACTGATTGGCTGCTAACTAGCTGCCGAGAGCCCCCGAGTGCACACGATGCAGAACTTAGGTGTTTGTGTTCACAGGAACCCCTGCACACCCCAGTCTCACCCCAGCACCCTCTCTCAGTCACCAAGCACAAGTTTTACAAGTTTTAAAATTTTATTTCAATGTTGAGATACCTATAGCACATCAGCAACCTTCAGAAATCCCAAGAAAGGCTACTTTTATTCACTGTGCAGTAATATCTGATGGAAAGGGATTAATAGAGTTACATTTTCAAAGCTGTAAGTGGCCAGAGAAATTATCCAAAAGGCTTGAAACTGATCACTGAACATTTAGTTTTTCAGTATGAATGGGAGTGACAGAATCACAGAATCATAGAATGATTTAGGATGGAAAAGACATCCAAGATCATCAAGTCCAATCTTTGACCGATCACTACCTTGTCAAATAAACCATAGCACTAAGTGCCACGTCCAGTCATTTCTTAAACACTTCTAGGGATGGTGATTCCACCACCCTCCTGGACAGTCCGTTTCAATGGAACATGCAACCCAAACCTCCCCAGACACAGCTTGAGACCATTTACTCTTGTCCTTTGGCTAGTTGCCTGGGACAAGAGGCTGACCCCCAGCTTGCTGCAATCTGCTTTCAGGTAGTTGTAGAGAGCCTACCTTTCCCCAAGCTAAACAATCTGAGCTCCCTCAGCCACTCGTCATATTACTTACTCTCCAGATCCTTCCTCAGCTCCATTGACCTTCTCTGGACACAATCCAGCACCTCAATGTCTTTCTTGCAGTGAGGAGCCCAGAACTGGACACAGTACTGAAGGTGTGGCCATTGACCAGCAAATGTCACTCGATACTGTAACTTTCAAACCATAGTTGCAACCACATAAGAGTTTATTCAAGCTATCTAAACCTGAAAAAGGCAAGGATAGTACTTTTACAGTGCTTTTTACTTTCTAATTGACCTATAAAGAGAGTAGATACATTTCCCCTGTAAGCTTAGCTCAGAATGCTGTGCAGTGTTACTCATGCTTTTATTTCAGAGTATTGTGTGTGACTAATGCAGAGACAACTTTTATTGACTAAATTTAGTCATGGTAGAATCATAGAATATCTTAAGTTGAAAGGGACCCATAAGGATCATTGAGTCCAACTCCCCATTTTTCACAAGACTACTTAAAAATAAACCATATAACTAAGAACATCCTTCAGACTCTCCTTGATGTCTGGCAGTATTGGCACTGCGGCCACTTCCCTGGGGAGCCTGTTCCAGCACCCAACTACCCTCTGTGTGAAGAACCTTTTCCTAATGTCCAGTCTGAACTTCCCCTTATGCTGCTTCATTTCTTTTCCTCATATCCTATCACTGGTCATCGGGAAATCAGCAACTGCCCCTTCTTTGCTTCCCTTGAGAAAGGTGTAGACTGTGATGAAGGCATCCCTCAATATTGTAAATTAAGCATGGAAATATACAAAAATGTCACCTTTTTTAAAGCCAAAAAATTCACTATTACCTGAAATTCAAGCAGTCAGTAACTTCTAAGGGCTAAACCTTTTCTCATTTAAGTTTCTTTAGGACATCCTTATTTCACAAGTGTTGGGTTCTGTATATTCATTACCTATCAGTCGTACACCCAGTATGTTTCTGTGCAAGGCCACAACTTCCAAGGCAAATTTTCAGTCTACTACAGATGACATCACACTGATTGCAGAGAGATTTTAAGTTCATAGTTTCAACATTTTAAACTATTTTCAAACGTATCCCATTTTTCTTAATTTTTTATATTTCTCTTGGTTTTTACAAAGGACACTTCACAGCCTGCTCTAAGGGCTCATATATTTCATCAAAGCAGGCGGGGAATGTACGATGTATATTAGCTTCAGAAGCACATCTGTGAGCTCAGATTGGATGAAAGGTCATAAACACAATGAATGTTGCTAGGTAACAGTGCCTTTTAGTCAATTTGGTTGTGAAAATGAAAGGGTTTTTTTGTACAAAGATAGGCTATTTGGATAGTACAGTGAACAGTCACTTTATTTTGATCTTCAGTGCTGTAATTTTAAAATAACAAACCTTTTCCCTTGAGAAAAAAAAAATCACATTTTCTCTGTTTACAATGTACTTTACCAGAAAACATTCAAAGTCATAATAAAAATGAAAGTTGAGAGAGAGAAAATTGTGATTGTTCCTGATTAATGAAAGAATCATTTTTGTTACTTTTAGTGGTTTTTCAATTCAAAGTGAGAAATATTAATCATTAAGGAGCAAAGGCATATCTACTGAAATACCATAAAACCTAGAGCAGTGAAAAAGAATAATAAAACAACAAACCTTTTCCTCTTTAAAAACATTTTCTTTCAAACCAAACATTCTAAATGAAATCAATTACTGCACATCTTTACTCTTGTATTCTTTAAAATTATTAACCTCAAAGAAAACAAACTTTTACTAATATAGCAGGACTAAAACTTTGTGTCTGCAAGTTGGATGAATGATGCAATACTAGATTTGCAGATGATGTAACTAAGTGCAAAAGTTTTGGGTTTCTTTGGTTTTTGGTATTTGGGTGTTTTTTTTTTTTTATGAAGATTACATTATTTTTTATGAATTTTTAAACACACATGATTTCACATTAAAGATAGTAATTTTATGCAATCACTACTGAAAGTCAAAAGAAAAGTTTATCTGAAAGGATGAACTTGAGCTCTTTAGTCTTACGAGAGACATATGAGGTGAGAATTTAATTTATGCTCTATATTTTTATGCAGTGACTCAAACAGTTTCAACAACAGGGAATAGCATAATCAAATTCAAGATAATTTAAATTGTTTATATATTAGATCCCATGGGTAAAAACAATATAAAAGTATACACCTAAATTAATATGTTTAAATATTGTCATAAAGATTTAACAACGATTTTTGATAAGATATATCTATTTTCTTGTACCTATATCTATTAGCTATTAGCTACTAGAGAGTGTCCAAAGGAGGGCCACAAGGATAGTGAAGGGTCTGAAAGATAAGCCTTATGAGATGTAGCTGAGGTCACTTGGTTTGTTCAGCCCAAAGAAGAGACTGAGGGGAGACTTCATTGTGGTCTTCAACATCCTCATGATGAGAAGTGGAGGAGCAGGCACTGATCTCTTCACTCGTGTCACCAGTGACAGGACACAAGAAAATGGCATGAAGCTGAGTCAGGGGATGTTTAGGTTAGATATCAGGAAAAAGTTTTTCAGTCTGAGTTGAGCACTGGAACAGGCTTCCAAGGGAAGGGGTCACAGTGCTAAGCCTGTCAGTTCAAGAAACATTTGGACAATGGTCTCAGGTGCGTGGTGTGATTCTTGGGTAGGAGGAGTCCTGGGTAGGAGGAGTTGGACTCAGTGATCCTGATGGGTCCCTTCCAACTCAGCATATTTTATGATTCTATGTCATTCTAGATGAAGGCAGTGTAATTATACTAACTTATGGATCTGCTTCTTACCTGAGGTACTGAAAAAGCTATTATTGTTTAAAATAAAAACAGCAGGATGATGTCTATGACATCTGTACTGTTGCTTACATTAGTGGCACACTTGCCATGTGATCTGGCCCTGATTTGAAGGTCTTCAGCAGAGTCCAGATCGTTTGCAATGAGTGGCTACAACTCCCTCTGCTTGTTTTACTAACTTCTTCTTCAACTGCTCATTAGTGTCTGCCTCTATTATCATTTCACATCTTTAATGAAAATACACTTTTATATTTCAAAGGTTACTATTTATTTTAATCCTTGCAATATAACTAGGCATTGACATCGATATAGAAACGCCTGCACTCTGCATCATCCCAGCCAAGAGTTCTAATAGCATCTGTTAGTTTAATTCTAGAACACATAAATAAATTATGCTTGTCAACTTACTATGACTTTTTCACCCAATGATAGACTTGTAACTGCAGTTAATTTTCTTCAAAATGATTGAACATTTTGGAAAATGTGTGTTTGGAAAGTGTTTGAAAGGAAGAAGATATTATGCATCTAAATCATTGGTGATACTCAGTGGTGTAGTATTCTGATTCCCTACTACCTACACCCCTCCCACTTGCTCTGCTGAGGCTGATTCTGTCTGACAATATTATGCTATCTATTCATTAGCTGCTTAAGTGAAAGAAGGTATTTCAGATATTTCTAAAAGTAGGATGATGCAGGGCTCAATGTTTGATAGGTGTCCAGTGAAGCTGCATGCATTTCATTGTCTTGTTATCAACATATTTGATAATGTAGAAAAACTTTTTTTAATGGAAATTGATTTGACCAAGGGTGCGATACTATCTTCAACACATTACAGTATGATAGTAATATCATCTCAGTCTCCCTAGGAGTCCAAGGATATAAGACATATGGCTGTTAGCTCTGGTTTTCCAAATTGTTTTGGAGTTATCAATGAATATCACACCTTGTAGCCACTTATTAAATTCTATTAAAAATAAATTTTAGTGTAATAAGCATTTTTTACCTGTCTATAATTTTAGAGTTTCTTAGCACAAAAACAGTCTTGGTAAAAATATGTGAGATGAAGATAATCTGATTATATGAGATAAAGGAAATCTTAATTTTAGACCACAAAAATTGTTCATGAAGGTTTCGAATTAATCAGCCGAATTGAACATTTCGGCATGTGTGGGCGACGGATGTGAATGCCAGAGTGATATCTGCTGTATAATGTATTGCTAGTAGGAGACCAGTGGTGATTTGGATTGTTAGGCAGATGCCAAGAAGTGATCCAAAGTTCCATCAGGCGGAAATGTTTGGTGGTGTTGGGAGGTCAATTAAAGAATTGTTAACTATTTTTAGAAGGGGGTGATGTTTTCGTAAGTTAGGGGCCATTAATTCTTAATTCTGTGTGAATAAGATTATAATAAAGATAGATAAAGCGAAGGATCCTAGATAGGTTTTGATTAGTCCGGAGTGTAGGGTAGTTGAGATTTTGGATATTTTGAGTTGAAGGGTTGCTAGCCCTTCTGGCCTATTATTTTATATCAAGATAGGTCGATTAAATGGAATGCAATGTTCTGGCCGTTGTTTAGGAGCTTAGCAGGGCTGAGGCGGTGTATAAGGGGGTTAAAATATCCTAGAGTGCTGGAGAAGTTTGTAGCGGTGTTTTGTTTAGGGGTAGAGAAGGTATGTGTGAGTTTTGCCAGAATAATGCCTAATGTTGTAACAATGATAGCAGTGGTTTTTGTGATTAGTGGTATGGTTATAGGAGGGGTTTTTGTAGGGGAGATATAGGAGGTAATTAGTAGGCCAGCTATAATACTTCCTAGGGCAAGACGAGTAATTGGGTTTGTGACTGCTGGGTCGTTTTCATTGATAGGAGTAATGGAAGGAATTCGGGTGTAGTCAGTTTGTACTAGTAGGGCTATACGTAGGCTGTAAGTTGCGGTGAAAGCTGTAGCCACAAGGGTTAGTAGAAGTGCTCAGGTGTTTAGGTGGGAGGTGTTAAGGCTTTCGATAATGAGATCTTTTGAGTAAAACCCTGCTAAAAATGGTGTTCCTATGAGAGCTAAATTTCCGATTGTTAGGCATGAGGTAGTTGTAGGGAGTAGTTTCTGTAATCCTCCTATTTTTCAAATGTCTTGTTCGCCGTTAAGGCTGTGAATGACAGACCCAGAGCAGAGGAAGAGTATGGCTTTAAAGAATGCATGTGTGGAGATGTGTAGGAAGGCTAGTTGGGGTAGATTTAGGCCAATAGTGACTATTATTAGTCCTAGTTGGCTGGATGTGGAAAAGGCAATAATTTTTTTGATGTCGTTTTGGGTAAGAGCGCATGTAGCGGCAAATAGGGTGGATAGGGCACCTATACAAAGGCACATAGTTAGGGCAATTTGGTTGTTACATAATATGTGGTGAGTGCGAATAAGTAAGAAGATTCCGGCAACTACTATTGTGCTGGAATGGAGTAGGGCGGATACAGGGGTTGGTCCTTCTATAGCTGCAGGGAGTCATGGGTGTAGGCCTTGTAGCCCTTAATTCGCTTCATGTGGGTTGAGTGTAGTCCTGGGAGGTGAATTAAGAGGGAACTAAGATTCATTTCATAGGCAACCAGCTATCACCCAGCTCGATTGGCTTTTCACCTCTACTAACGAGTCTTCCCACTCTTTTGCAACAGAGACGGGTTTGCTCAGTAGATAGCTGCTCGTGAGTAGCTCGCTTGGGTTTCGGGGAAATATTGCCACTAATGAAAGCTTGTTCCAGCAGTGCATCCTTTGTGGAGCAGAAGTCATACATCCTCCGGAAATTGGTTTTAGTGAATAAGTCTCCTCCAAGTTAAAGTATGTTAAAATAGTATTTCCAAGTTGGCCTGAACTTTCTGATAAATTTGAGGTGTTGGAGTCAACGAGCCTAGTGTTCTCGTTCTTGTAAGTTAGACTATCAGTGGTACTGTTTTGTGCTTTAATATATCAATTGCCCAGTTATACTTTCTTTAGTGAGGTTAGCTCACTTATCTAAATTTGTCTTCAGAATAATTTTTTCACTTATGATGCTCAAACCTATAAATTTAATTCAAAACCTTATCTCAACTATGAAATTTTATAACAGAAAAAATATTCTATTTGATCTCTGTGTCATGTTCCATGAAAATCTCTTACTCAGAAAATGATTGAATTAAAAATACTGTATGATGCTAACAAAAGTATTAAATGTTTATCAGAACATACTGAGAGGAGTACAAACAAAATCTATAAAGCATGTTCTTCATAAACTAATATGATGTCCTACCCAAAACAAGTAATAGCATTTCCTTGGATGAATTCTTACTGCAAGAGGTTAAACTTATTGATAGGCTGGAAAGTTGGGCAGAGAGAAACCTAGTAAGGTTCTACAGGGGCAAATGTGGATTACTGCACCTGGGAAGGAATAACCTGAATACCAGTACAGGTTGGGGACTGACCTGGTAGAGAACAGCTCTGTAGAGAAGGACCTGGGAGTCTTGGCAGATGATAGGTTGACTATGAGCCTGCAGTGTACCCTTGAAGCCAGGAGGGCCAATGGTATCCTGGGGTGTTTCGGGAAGAGTGTGACCAGAAGGTCGAGGGAGGTGATCCTCCCCCTTGGCCCTGGTGAGCCACAAGTGAAATGCTGTGTCCAGTTGTGGACTCCTCAGTGGAAAAAAGAAAAGGAGCTACTGGAGAGGGTTCAGCGGAGGGCCACCGAAGGTGGTTAGGGGTCTGGAGCATACCTCTTATGAGGAGAGATTTTCAGAGCTGGGCCTGTTTAGTCTAGAGAAGACTGAGAGGTGATCTCGCTGATGCATATAAATATCTCAAAGGCAGGTGCCAAGAGGATGGTGTCAGACTGTTTTCAGTGGTACCCAGCAACAGGACAAGGAGCAATGGCCATAAACTAAAACACAGGAAGTTCCCCCTCAACATGAGGAAGAACTTCTTTACATTGACGATGACAGAGCATTGGAACAGACTGCGCAGGGAGGTCATGGAGGCTCCTTCTCTGGAGACATTCAAAACCTACCCGAACACATTACTGTGTAATTTGCTCTAGGTGCCCCTGCATTAGCAGGGTGTTGGACTAAGACGATCTCCAGAGGTCCCTTCTAAACCTAAAAATTCTGTGATTCTGTGGAAGGTTGGTTGACATTTTTTTGCATTGGATTCAGTAAGCATCGAAAACTACCTATACCTGACTCCTATATTTGCGATTGATCTTCTGTTGTGCAGTACATTTTGAGACGCTGGTACAGAAGTAACGTTCTTCACTTTCAGTAAACCACTGTCATGTAATGTAAATTCTACAGCTTTACTCAGTGACAGTTCGAACATTGCTTTCTAATCCCATCTTTCAGCCAAAGAATGTCTGTAACATATTAGCACTGACTTCCAACTTGTTAGCCTCAGAGGAATACTGCAAAACATAGACACTACTAAGAATTGACATTTACCATTTCAACAGTTAAAAGCTAAAAATAAGGTTTCCATTTCCTACATCAAGGTAAATAATACTTGAAAACAGAATTCTTATATATTCATAAGTTATATCAGGAATTTTCAAGGCTGAAAGTTAAAATTGTATTAAGGTCTTGCAGTGTTAATACTTTTTAATGTAAAAAGTACTGCCTGCAGAATATGAAGTGAAGCAGAAAATTGGACTTTGTTCTCTGCTTCCTCACCCTTCTCCCTTCAGCCCTTTCAGTTATGGTAAGTAGAAGTCAGCCTTTGGATGATGTTTTCAGGATGAAGGAAGGAAGAAAAATATGTAATTATTATTAGAAGTTATGTTTGTGTTTCTCTAATTCTGTTACTACACTCTCTGTGAAAAAAAAAACTTGCTCGTGTTTCATATTTAGGAAAA